>NC_139627.1:14465250-14934371 GCF_964638095.1 Poromitra crassiceps
TTTGACCATGTTAGCCCTAGATATCTGACATCATAACAGTATCCCTGGAGATGATGTGCCATGGCTGCAGTTATGGAAATCGCCGGCTCCATGGCCTCCCAAAATCATGACTGAATGACAGACAGACACCGCCCACACACCTCGGCGCCATCGTGCAACTGTGCGCTCATACTACATCAGTTGCTCGAGTGACATCACTGATGACATCACAACTGCCTGAGTGACATCACAGTTGAGAAATCAGTTGCTCGAGTGACATCACTGATGACATCACAATTGCTCGAGTGACACCACTGATGACATCACAATTGCTCGAGTGACATCACTGATGACATCACACTTGATCGAGTGACATCACTGATGACATCACAATTGCTCGAGTGACATCACTGATGACATCACACTTGATCGAGTGACATCACTGATGACATCACAATTGCTCAAGTGACATCACTGATGACATCACAATCGTGACCCACACTGCCACCACACATACTGCCACCCACTTTGCCAATTTGAATTAAGAAGATAATTAGTTGTGTCTTTCTAATATGATACACTGGTTTGAATATGCAGTAAACCGTTTCATTTGCAGATAGGCCAGTGCATGCAATATCTAATCATCAATTTATATTAGTAATTGATCTCTCGGGGGAATGTCCACCAATACAAGGCTTCATACTAGTTTAGATGAAGAAGTGATGTGAAGTCTGACTCAAGACCACCTTACTCTGCCTCTGATTTGTGGTTGAGTTTGTTCTGAGGGTAAGCCAATCAGAGGTAGAGTAGAAGTGACATGTCACATTTCTTTCCTCCACAGTTTAAACCTGTGTCAATGGTAAGAATGTGTCCATTTGAGAATAAAATGACATAACATTAAAGAAAAAAGTATTTTATGTATTTAAAATACACAAAATACAAGGTCTGAAAGTATTTTGATACAAATTACATCTTATTTTTCTTGGTCCAGCCAAATACAAATTACAAAATACACAAATGTATTTGAAATATGTATTTTAAATACATGTATTTCAAATACTGCCCATCTCTGCACACACACTACTGTGTCCCTCTCTAAACGCTTTTTCACGTTAGATTTAATTTAGAGATTCAACTTGATGGTCCCTGCGCACACAGAGTACAAGTACGAAATGCACTTTAGCATCTATTACCAGAAGTGCAAAGAGTAGAAAAAAGTAGAAAATAAGTTCAATGCAAAGTATTGTAGGCTATAGTAATGTATGCAACAACTATGGACTACCTGCCTCATGAGTTACCAGGAACGTTACAGTATACTATAGAATAAGTGGATCTAGAATAAATAAGGCTAGTATGAGTGCTATATGTGTGTGCCAAGATATGTCAGGATACATTATAACATATAAATAAGATAGCCTACACTACAGTATGTGCTTAGGCTATAACAGTAGCCTAGAAGAACTATGAATACGGTATGCAAGATGTTTAAAGTAATACATAGCATGCAGTGCATATTATGAACAATTAGCCTATATCTTAACAGTAATACCCTAACAGTATAGACAGTATGAACAGTGGATGTGAAATTCCATGTCAATGAAAAGTGTCAACAGTGGGGTGTGTGTGTGTGTGTGTGTGTGTTTGTGTGTGTGTGCATGCATACAGGAGTGTGGTATTAATAATACAAGTAATTGTTATTATTAATACAAGTAATTTATCGTCACTATACCATTTAAAGAAGCAGATTGATAATAAACTTTAATAGTGTTTTTCTGCTAATTGTGTCTCAGCGTTTCTGCATGGCACTCAAGGTTAGGCCTGGCCAATATTCTGAGCTTACCAGACTGTTCTAGCTGTTCTATTATTTGCCTTTACCCACTTAACATCATTCATTATATCATTATTCACTGATAATTATTTAGGCCTATCAAAAATCACATTGTGTAAATATATTTTGTAAGAGTCCATATCGCCCCCAGCCCAATTTACAATTGAAAATCGAGCTCACTTTGTAGAAAATACAGAGATATATCATCTTTCGCCATTCAGCCTAAACCTACTGAGATATGATTTTTCGTCCATATCGCCCAGCCCTACTCAAGATCTTTGTTGTCGTCAGTGTTGGGGCTAGTAATGTGTTTTAGTACTAAATGACCATGTTAGTTTTTTAATTATTGTCATCGGTTTGTGGTTATACATTACATAGATAGAATATTTTTTACTCACAGACTTTTTCATGTAAACACAGAGACTTTACAAAATGTTTGGTCATGGATATTTGGTTTAAAGTCATGGAAAAGTCATGGATGGTCAAAATGTGTATGAACCCTGGGTATAGGACGTATACAGTCACTGGAGGAAGGTGTGTGTGTGTGGTTGTTGTGTTGTGTGCAGGGAAGAGGGGGGGGGGGGGGGGGTACCAGTGGTAGACCACCATGTGATTAACTGTAGTGCCACAGGGACTCATATGGCAACGTTTGATAACACTTTAGATTAGGGAACACATATTAACTATGAATAAGTTGTTTATTAACATACATATTAGTAGTGTAAGTTCATTATCAGTCTTTATAAACCACTTATTAGCACATTATTCTGCACTATTGGATTCTACAGACCATTAACTATGGTTTTTCCCCTCAATCACCACCATCAGTTAGTACTTACACCAGTCAGTGAGGGTGCACAGGAATTGGGCCTGCTTTGCTCAGTATGGGGCTTAAGGTGCTGCTAATATTAGATATTATTGAGATGAATTATGAAATTATTAAGGGAAGTTAATAGTTAATTTGTCATCCCTAATCTAAAGTGTTACCCAACATTTTAGTTGTTGATTGAATTGTGGAGACAATGATGTAATTAGTTGTTTCATAGATTTATTTATATATTTATATATTTTTATTTATTACATTTTCTTTCTTTCTTTCTTTCTTTCTTTCTTTCTTTCTTTCTTTCTTTCTTTCTTTCTTTCTTTCTTTCTTTCTTTCTTTCTTTCTTCTACGGGAAAATATTAAAAGTAACATTACAGATGTTTAAATGTGTTGCATTTAATCTGGCCTGAGTCAGTTTAAACTGGTTTACAGCAGGTTCCTGTTCTACAGCACATCGAGACACATGTCACATTACAGACACATTACAATACAAAAATAAAAACAGGAACACAGAATAGAAACAAGGCAATAGCAAAACATGAATGGCAACACAGACACTACAGAGCAGAGGGCTTGTAGCAGAGTAAGATTGTATTATGTGAGTTAGTTGAATCAGTGTGTGTGCTTCCATCAGAGGGGTGTTGGTTTATATGCCTGTTTGAAATGTCACATGGAGGTTATCAGAGGGGTGTTGGTTTATATGCCTGTTTGAAATGTCACATGGAGGAGGTTATTGCTCTAATGTGATATGGGATCTCATTCCAGATTTCAGTGCATTTGTGGGGAAATTAGCTCTCATATAGTTTGTAAGCTGCTACTGGAATAAGTTATTGTTTGGGATCTGAAAGTGAAGTTTAAGGGTTAGATTATTTGTGTAGTTGTGAAAAGTCGGTGCATTAGAAAGTGCAGTGCAGGGGGGGGTACGGTGGTGGGGTGGTAAGCGCTGTCGCCTCACAGCTCGAAGGTCCTGGGTTCGATTCCCACCTGGGACGCTGTGAACGCTGAAGGAATGCGTGCCCGTCCGCATGTCCTCGAGTGCCCACCGCCCGGGTGGGGTCGTCAAAAGGGCCTTTCTGTGTGGAGTTTGCATGTTCTCCCCGTGCCTCCCGGGGGTTTCCTTCAAATAGGAACCCCCTTCACAAAAACATGCAATATCCTGGTTGCTAATGTGGTTCCTCCTCTGGTCGTTAAGGGCGCCTGTTCAGAGGGAGGGGAACTGGTTGGAATAGCGTGAACCTCCCACGTGCTATGTCCTACCGGTGAAGCTTCCTCTGTCAGGGGAAAAGAAGCGGCTGGCTAACTGCCCATGTCTCGGAGGAAGCATGGAGCCAGTTTCGGCTCTCCCCAGATCGGCAGAGGGTGGAGTAGCAACCAGGATAAATAAATTAAAATTAGCACTAATGGGGGATAAAAATGGGATAAAAAAATCAAGAAAAAAAGAAAGAAAGTGCAGTGCAGTGGTGAGCCTGGTGGTGGTGGTGGTGGGGGGGGGGGTAGTTTGTCATGGATCTTATAAGCTCTATTGCAATGTGTCTTGCTATTGGTTCAATCATCATCAGTATATAAATGGGAGCTGGGGCTCTGTCTGTTTGTTTGTTTCTCTGTTTGTTTGTTACCAAGATTATGGAACAACTATTAGGCCGATGTTCATGAAACTTGGTGGGAGGGTGTAGCATGGGCCAAGGAAGAAGCTGTTCAATTTGGGAGCGGAGCGGATCTGGGTCAGGTCAAGGGAGAGGGGCGGGGCTAGGGAAAGGCACCTGTAGCTAGGTGTAGCTAGCTAGGGATAGGAAGGTCTATCAGGATTCAAGGGGTGGGTAGGGGGAGTGGCTAGGCTAGGGGAATGTGGGTACTGGTAGGGGCCAGGGGCAAGCCCCCAGGAATAGGGCTGGGCTGTGAAGCCATTTGAACATGGTGGCGAAGCTCTGTATTGCAAGTCACGTGACGCCATGCAGCCCAGAAAGGAAAATTCCCATCCACTTGCATGGGGACCCCGGCAGCTGTTAAACCCAGGGGATTTTTTTCCGGGTGTACACTCAAAGTATAAAACGACTCTTTTAATTATCAAATAATTTTTTATGGGGTAATTTTTCCTTCAGAAGCCACTAAGAGCCGTATACGGGTGTATTTTCTTCTTTTAAAGCTTCTGGCATACTCTTCGCGCCCAGCCAAGCGCATAGGGCGCACGGCGATTATGACGACATCGCACGGGGCGTGTCGGGGGGTGAGGCCTGAGCGCAGCGCGGCGCGTCCATGGAGATTTTTCTATCAGCGCGTCGGTTTTGCTGCCTGTGCCTGTGAGATCTCCGTGGTAGGCTATCAGCGGATATCTGCTGTGATTGAGTCCTCACCGTCGTAAAGTCACCTTCAAAGCATGATGTTCGATTATAACGAACTAGTTGTGTGGCTTAGCCTTCCCAAATGTGGAGGGGTCGTTTTTTATAATTTAATACATAGAATTGGGAACGTTACATTCAATTTCACTCAGACTGCCTGGAGCCTGGAGCTGCGCACTGAGTATGTTCTGTTTTGGCCCGCGCAGAGTGCGCGCGCCCTCCTCTGAGCCCCGCCTCCAGCGCGTGCGCGAAGAGTATGCCAGAAGCTTAATACATCCATGGGTGGGAGGGGTGGGAGACGTCATGGAATACGTCATGGCACACATGCGCACTTCGCCTTGGACCGCATGCTCAGGAAGTAAAAGCAGGAAGAAAAACCCCCCATGATGGCTTCATGCGCCAGTGAGCAGCCTCCGTCCGAATGCATGGGTGGGCGTATTATTTTAATACATCCATGGCCAGGGGAGGTGAATGAAGGGGGCGTGGCTGGGGCAAAATAGCTGTAACTAGTGTCCTCTAGAGAGAGAGTGTCGACAGCGGGGGACCAAAATGCATGACTTATTAGCCAATGAACAGCCAGGAAGGGGTCTCACGCTACTTTTGAATGCTAAAATAAAGCTGATAATGTACAATTTGATTCAAAAAAAAAAAAAAACACTTTCAAATACAACACAAACTGTCCATTTGGCTGCAACTCGACAGTGCTGCTTAATCCAGGATCTTACTTCCTGGAACTCTTGAGAGTAAAAAACTGGTCCATTGGAGTGAATGGAGATGTCGCGACTCTTCTATATAGACGGCTCTGGCTGTAACTAGGGACAGGAAGGTGGGTCAGAGTCAGGGTTCGAGGGGTGAGGGAGTGAGGGGTGAGGGAGTGAGGGGTGAGGAGTGAGGGGTGAGGAGTGAGGAGTGAGGAGTGAGGAGTGAGGGGGTGAGGAGTGAGGAGTGAGGGGTGAGGAGTGAGGGGGTGAGGAGTGAGGAGTGAGGGGTGAGGAGTGAGGAGTGAGGGGGTGAGGAGTGAGGGGTGAGGAGTGAGGAGTGAGGAGTGAGGGGTGAGGAGTGAGAGGTGAGGGGGTGAGGGGTGAGGAGTGAGGAGTGAGGGGGTGAGGAGTGAGGGGGTGAGGGGTGAGGAGTGAGGGGGTGAGGGGTGAGGAGTGAGGGGTGAGGGGTGAGGAGTGAGGAGTGAGGGAGCACATTGGGAGACAGTATATTGTTGAGGGAACGCTTGCATGTATGTGTCTGAAACAGCTGAAAGGTGGTCACATGATTTTAGTGAAGGTGGGAGATCCGAAATCACTGCTCTGAGACGCAACTAAAGGAATGTTTCTCACGCAAATCCATACACAACGTTTCAATAGGAAAGAAAAAGTGTCGTGATTAGAAGTGAATTCATAATCGACTAGTGCCGTGCCCGTTCCCCTCCCTCCCCTTCCCCCCCCCCCATTCACATGATCATGCTCAAAAAGCTGCATGCTCACGGTGCCCGCTGTGGTCTGTCTGTGTGTGTGCGTTAGTATTAGATGCAACTAGTCACCTTCAAGTGAGTCACCCTTGTCATCCCAAAATAGGGCCCTTAAGTGAGTGATTTCTGAGTGCCCTTATCTGTCACCTTGTTCACTCGGCATGAGTTTGCATCCTAATGTGTTCAGCTTATCGGGCGTTGGACTGCGTTGTGTTCACAGTCTGTGGACTGCGTTGTGTTCACAGTCTGTGGACTGCGTTGTGTTCACAGTCTGTGGACTGCGTTGTGTTCACAGTCTGTGGACTGCGTTGTGTTCACAGTCTGTGGCCTCTTCGCTACGTGACCAGACGAAAACAGGAACCCCGTTTTCGTCACCACACACAATCTGACAATATTTTTCCACTCAACCGTGTCTGCTTCTGCAAGGCTCGGCACCAAACGGATACGAGCTGCACATCCTATTCATATCTCGTGTTTTCTTCAAGTTTTAACGTCTTTCAGACGAGGCAGTTGAACACAGCAGAGCGGAGGTGCTGCAGACTGCACAACAAATAGCATGTAAGTGGATGTGGCCGTGTTGTTGCGTGTGACTACTTGAAGTTCTGACAATGGGGCATTTCCTTTTGCGTCACGCAATGATGATTTCTGGCACACAACATGAATCGCACTTCCTGTCATCACCAGCAGCGACCACTTGTTGTGTTGCCAGATCCTGCGAGAGAAACACGCAGCCAGGTCCTTAGGCAGGGAGAAGGGCCTCAGAGACCCCGGGCTGGAGTAGCTTGAGCAGCTGCTTGCTTGTTTCCCTCACAGGATCTGGCAACACTGACTGAGCGTGGAAGATGAAACCTATCATAAGGTTACTGAGAACAGTTTGTAATGAATGGAGGGCCGTTTCTCAATAAGGGTTCTTGTGTGTTCTTGTGTCCCTGTTAGGGATGGGCGGGAGTACTCGGGTACTCGAGTACTCGTTCATAACGTCAGTACTCGAGTAATGTTCCCACTGTTCGGGATGCTCTGGTTGGTGACTTGTGTCAAGGCACGTATCCCAGCATTCTGAACTGGATAGGGGACGAGCCACGCCCACCCATGTATTCGGATGGAGGCTGCTCACTGGCGCATGAAGTCATCATGGGGGGGGGGGGGGGTTTCTTCCTGGTTTTACTTCCTGACCATGCGGCCTAAGGCGAAGTGCGCATGTGTGCCATGACGTATTCCATGACGTCTCCCACCCATGGATGTATTAAAAGAAGAAAATACACCCGTATACGGCTCTTAGTGGCTTCTGAAGAAAAAATGCCCCATAAAAAAATATTTGATCATTAGACACCCGGAAAAAATTCCCCTGGGTTTAACAGCTGCCGGGGTCCCCATGCAAGTGGATGGGAATTTTCCTTTCTGGGCTGCATGGCGTCACGTGACTTGCAATACAGAGCTTCGCCACCGCGTTCAAATGGCTTCACAGCCCAGCGCTATTCCTGGGGGCTTGAGGCAGAACGCAGCAGAGAAGACGCCATAAGCTCCGGGAAGTTTTTTTTTTTTTACAATTTAAAGTTTTATTTCATCACTAAATTAATTTCGGATGACTTTTGATGCCTACAAGCAGGGTCGTAGGTTTCAATACTCAATACTGCGCTGGTATTGCGCAGCAGCCAATGCCCTCACGAACGCGTCGTCTCTCAGACCGCCAACAGCGCTACGTGTGCTTGTGACCTAGCGAGTTCAGTCTTCCAAGAACGACTAGCAGGAACACGAGAACCCCCCAAGAACAGGAGAACAAGCATGCATTCTTGGTATTGAGAAAGGGCAGAGGCCTGTCCCTGCCCTGACTTGCCACAGTGAATCATTCCTGTTGACTGTGGCGGGTGGAGGCAGAGACAGGCCTGAAGCAGCAGACCTTCCCCCTGAAAGTGAAACATACTGAAACGCCTACGCTTTCCTCCCCTGCTGTGTGTGAGAGCTATCAATGTCCTCGTATCATTTTACTGCACCTATTCAGAGAGCTGTGGCTAATGGCCCCGTCTCTCTCCAGCAAGTTCCTCTCAAAGAAATCATTGCAGGGGTGCAATGATCTGCCCTCCTATCTGCCACCTTTTACACTCTCCACGACTCTGCATCGCTGTCATTTAACCACAGTCATGATCAACGGAGCGTGGCATGAGAAACCTGTTGGTGTTGTAACCCAAACCAGCTATTCACCAGTTTCCCGGTGAGACAGTGGGCTCTATCTTCCCGACAGGCGCTATCCCCTAATAGCGTTTGCGCACCTGTTTGCGCGTGCCTTAAGGCAGGGAAGATGGCATTCCGCCTTTCGCGCCGTCCGCCGGGTGTTCTGCCGAGTTTTGCTCCCCCGCCAATCAGCAAAAAAAAAGCATCCCCACCTCACGGGAGCATACTTGTAATGATTTATACAGAAATGTAACTGTTTAAAAGTGATATACCGTAATTGTCTGGTAGACGTGACCTACATGACTTCTAAGTTAAAACAGCCCCGAAATATGTTGGGGATGCAATTCTCGGCCGGGATGCGGAAAGGTTCACGCAAGCGCAAATTAGAGCCGTGCCAAAATCATCTGCGCCCCAAAATGCCTGCGCAAACGGGGTTTGGGCGGTCTTAACTACCAGAATTATTCACAGACGTGGCCAGGCAAGGCTGGGCATTTACTTCAATCAAAGCCAATCAGATTCCCGTCTCGCAATGGTTTGTTTGCGTGAGGCATGCAATATGCTGTAATTATCTCCATGCGTAATAGAGTGTACTCACTCGTGCGAGGACAGAGAGAGCTTATTGACAGATCGTACTGTATGTGGTGCCAACGACCCTCCGGCTTATGAAGGTAAATAGCGTCCATTGTCCAACAAGTTTTCTCAATTAATTTCCCTCTTTGCGATGTGATAAAAGTTTCTCAGTGAGTTATAGATGATTGCCTCACTGAATTATCTGCTAATACCCAATTTTAGCAGCATAATTTGATGTCTTTGGCGTGGCAAGGCTGTGCGTAATGACATATCCAAAAAGAATTTCACTTTCCACTGCGCAAATACCTCTCTGCGCTGCATAGGAGCGCAGCCGTAATCTCCGTGCAGAGCGGCCAGCACAGAGAGGTATTTGCACGTAAGAGGTCCTTTTCAAAGCTCTTAGCACAAAGTAATTGCGCGCTGCTGACGATAGCATAATGCCATCTATCACCACATTTTAGCGCTGAAACGCCTGCTTTGGCTTGTGGCAGCCAATGCCCAGTATAGTTATCACAGGCATGCGTTTGTGTCCGCCCCCAAATTGCGTTGCGCACGGCGTTAAACGAGCGAAAACGCTAAATTAGCGCTTTTGGGAAGATAGAGCCCAGTGGGCGCTTCCATGACACCCTCCCTCCCTGTTTCCAGCTGCCGGTTGCCTGTTTCCGCCCAGGACCGTTCATAGTGAAAGAGACTGAAAATAATCATAATAATTGTTGTGACGTTGTACCTACCTATGTCTTGTAATGGAGCCCCCAGCACAATCATTTCACACGTGCATAATTGTACAAGGGAGAGACAATATCTTGAATCTTGAAAGAGAGAGACCGCTAAAGCTCCGTTCAATGACCAAATATAAGAGTTCCGGTTTGGACGTTTAGCCTTCACAATAAAAGCGGACGCTATGCAACCACATACAATTTTTTTGCAATTCTGGCTAAAATAAGCCCATACAGTACCAGTGAATTGACATTCACCTCGTTTTTGTAAAATATCGCCGCTATGCAACCGCACAACGCTACTATTTTTAGCCATTTCGGATAAAATAAGCCAAACGTTCCCACTCTTTGACAGCGGTGCACGGCAATGTAAACAGGAAGTCGACAAGCGGCTACCGCTGAGAATCATGGGAAACGTAAGTCCAGGAAAAAGGTGAATAGGCTCATTTCACAGCACACCACTTTTGAGGTGGTAAAGCAGGAAGTAACACAGTTGTAAATAATCAGCATTAATGAGGGCACCTGGCACTGGAACGCCTAAACAGAATGGAAGCATAATTAATGGTATTAGCGTACAGCTGCTTTACTTCCTGCTTTTACCACCTCAAAAGGGTTGCTGTGAAATGCGTCCATAGAGACACTGCGGAGCGCGTCATCATTCAGAAACCACGCCCAAAACGGGGGAAAACAGAAACCCCCCCTCCAATCCTGGCGTCCTCCTATGTCGGGTGCATGGTTGCGTGTTGCACAAAAAGATCGTATACTGTATATGGAAGATGAACACTCCAACTTACTTCCTTGACAGCTACATCCACATTTTTCTTCTCGCCAATTCTCAATGGCTTCCTTGTTTTGCTCAGGAGTACAAAAAAACTTTAACTGGCGATTCTTTACATTTGTTGTCTGCGCAGCCCCACCACACAACAGCTTTTAGCTATGTTTAATTCAAGGAAAATGAACACGCTGGTGTGTGGAAATGAACGGAGCTTTTCCCCCGTGATGGGCGTGGCCTATTTCATGCAGTGTCTCCATGGTCGTTGTGCCAGGTGATGTCTTTGGCAGTGATTTGCAGTACCTTTCGTGGCCCACAGGTGCTTACCCATCCATATTGTGTGTGTGTGTGTTTTGTAGCGACGGGAGACGCAGCGCCTCCAGGCTGTGGGGGAACCTCTCTGAGAAAGCCTCGGGACCTCAGCACTACCCAGGAGCATGGAGGCCCAACGTGTCACTGGTTCTCAGGATAAGGTGAGGACGCTCTTATACACTTCATTGTGTGTGTTGGCATGTTTTACCTGCACACACGGTGCATTGCTCTATACCAGGGATGGGCAACTGGCGGCCCGCGTCCTCACTCAGTGCCGCCCTCGAGTCTTCTTTAGGGGGAGAACACAGAAAGCAATGTCACATTACCTGCCGACACATTTTCATGGAGCATCCCCTTTTTTGAAGCCCTTCTCCTGCTGTGCTCCCGATTGGTCATTTCTCCCACTTGTCTCCCGATTCCATAGTGATACAAATCAAATGTCTCTGTAGCGGGCTTAGTTTTATAAGCCAGGGCCACATCTCTTAGGGCTGGGCAATATAATCGATACGGCAATATATCGCAATATTTTATTTCCCGATACTGTATCGATACTTGGACGCCAAGTATCGCGATATTACTTTTTTTTTTTTTTTTTTTTTTTTTTTGCAGGCCATGCCATGCCAGGCCTCTGCATCTGGTGATTCCCACCCCTAATCGATATTTCCCATATCGATGCGTTCAGTAACACTCAACACTTTTGACTAAATTTGTCCACTAACTTATCAGTATAAAGTGATGTACATATTATTACACTACCTGGGTGGTACACAGTGTGTTGTATCTTTAGCTCTATTATTTAATTTGGAGTAAATTCTGTAGAATATCGCAATATATCGCAATATGTATCGCATCGCAATATATCGTGATACAATCGTATCGTGACCCAAGTATCGTGATACGTATCGTATCGTGAGATCCTTGCCAATACCCAGCCCTAACGTCTCTGGTGCTAGCATATGAAACTAGAAGAGCGAAGGCAAACATCAGTACAAACCATGCCATGCTAGCTTGCTAGCAAGGTAGCTAAATAACGCTCCAAAGTTAGGCTACGTTTTGGCAAGGGGAAAAACTGGCATGGCCATTTTCAAAGGGGTCCCGGCCTTGACCTCACCTCAAACAAGATATCTGAATGAGAATAGTTCTATGAGTCTCCCCTTTAAAGACACTAAATGCATTTGAATATGAAAAATAGAAATGTTGGTATAATCAACTTTTATTACCAGTATATATTTCATTCTTTTCATCAACTTAGTAGCTATAATTGGGTAATTGGGGTTAGTTGCGTAACTAGGGCTGGGTATTGGCAAGGACGTCGCGTCACGATACGTGTCACAAATCACGATACATGGGTCACGATACGATTGTATTACGATACATTGCGATATGTTACAGCATATTGCGATATATTGCAATGTTCTACATACACTGACAATTTTAAAATAGAGCTGAAAATACAACTTGTTGTGTACTGCCCAGGTAGTGTAATAATATGTAGATCACATTATATTGATAATTCAGTGCACAAATTGAGTCAAAACTATTGAATTCAAATTGTCATTCAAATTTATCAGAACGGTATTTGCTGACCACACTGAAATAAGAAAATACAGTGCATATAAGTATTCTTATTGTGTCACATTGGATTCCAAGATAGGAACCCTCTGAAAACCATATTTTTTGCTGAGTAGGGCTCAAAAGTATTTTAATTGCCTTTCTGGTGTTTGTATGCTTTTTCCTGTTAAATCAACTGAAACACACAGCAGTTGGGCAGCAGTTGAGCAGCAGTTGAGCAGCAGTTGAGAAGTGTTCACACATTCAAGCTAGAGGCCTGCGTGGGCGGGACTGTTTTCTTAATCCCGCCCGCTCCCGCGGGATTTCTGAGCAGACACGTTCTGACCGGCTGCCCCCGCCCGTTATGTGCGGTGGTTCCCCTCGGTACTACGTTGAACTGGGCTCTCTCAAAAATCACATCCTGTCTTCCTGCGTAGTGCTGTTCAAACGCTGCTGCTTTAAGAGCTCATAGTTCTTCTTCTCTGCCTGAGTCATGGTTCAACTGCTCAAACATCCTCAGCTCCCATCCCATTGGATGACTTATGGACCTCACAGCAAGAAGGTCCCGGGTTCGAGCCCCGGTCTGCCCCAGGTCCTTTCTGTTTGCTTGTTCTCCTCTGCGTGCTCTGGTTTCCTCCCACCATCAAAGACATGTTCTGTATGTTAGGGTTAATACTCCTGTCAGTGAGGCACTGACAATTCTAACTAAAGTTCCAAGGGACAGCAGTTAATAATTTGCCATGTGGCTAACACTGGCGCATTTACAGTAATGTTCATTAATGTGCATTGTCCCTCAAATAAATAAATAAATAAATAAAAATAAGAAATGAGAGTGAGTTCACCTGATATTCCTCTTGTTTTTCATTGAGTCATGAAGCGATCTGAAATCGGTCAAATCTTCTTGTCCAGCGTGGCCGTTCTGCTGGGTTTGAAACAGTTGAATGTCTCTGGGTGTAACTGAACAGCCCTCTCGTCTCCAATGTTTATTCCCTTCGTTTCGTGCTCCTCAGTCAAAAGCAGAGGTGTAGTGCTATCTGGAGAAGTGGGGGAACACACCTATATGGGGAATACCCCGCCGCACGCACGCACGCGCGCGCGCGCACACACACACACACACACACACACACACACACACACACACACACACACACACAGACACACTTAGCTTAGCTTGCACACTGCAGAAGTAGCCCATGACATTTCCAGCTCTGAAACAAAAAAAGACGTAGTCCAGCCTCAGCAATGACCGAAGCGAGCAAATATTCACAGCAGAGCAGAGTCGGTTATGATCACAAACAGCTAAACAATCTCTCAACGAGTCTCAAGCATCACACGATTTGCACGATGCATAATTGATCATCATTTGGCACGGCGGCAGGCATTTTTAGTAAGTAACTTTTGCCATTTCGTGGCGAATTCTGGCGATGCAAATTGCAAACTTTTGATTCAACTACCGTAGAACTACCGTATTTCTCAGCTAAACGCCTGCACAGAGCACAGAGCCGCGGCGCTGGATTGCTCTATGTTATATAATATTGTAGTCTATATTATAACGTTACATATCAGCTGGAGGTGGTGAGATTATCATCCTTGCCAGTTATAAAACAGGAAGGCTTAGAAGAGAGACAAACACTGATTTACTTTAGAGACAACAAGTCACCTGGCCTCTCTGGTCTGGGTCGTTTTCCACAATTTATCCTGGGAATGGTGAAAAAGGTCTGCAGGACACCGGCATACAGTAGGCAGCGTATTAGCCCGTTCCAGCGAGATTTCAGCTCTATAATTCAAGCCTCTCTCTCTTTAATAGTTGTCTGTGAGCTTCTGTAAAGCTGCTAGTTCTCATTAGAAACATTCTCAGGGTTCAACAGTCTCTAATACAGGGGGCAACTGTTGTCAAAAAGAAGAAGGAATGGAAGTCCCCTTCTTCACCTTCTTTTCAATTCTGGTTGATGGACTTTCTCTTTCTGTCTCTCTCCATCATATGATTGTTCAATCATGTTGTCATTATTACTACTGTGATTGCTATTGTTGTGTCAGCTAGATTTAGCTAGACATAATCCTCTGTGAAGACATGCTTGTGAATTAGGGCTATACAAATAAACTTGACTTGACTTGACTTGCCTTGCCTTCTGTTGTGCGGATGGAGAGACTTTGGTTGGATGTGGACCAACTCACTTCGGAAGTTTTCGTCTGGCTGGGATCCGTTTCTGGCCTACGTGAGATACCGTGCATAATATCCTTAGCGCATAAACACCTTATGTGGCTAGTAGCACCACGTTGCAATATTGAATGTTGAATATATATGTAACCATTGTTTTTTTCTTTTCTTTTCTGTCCTGTTTGTGTATTGTAAAAACAAAGAGAAAAAGAGCGGGGAAGCATTATCAGTGTGTTAAACAGTAATTAACCTTGAAAGGTCCTTGATGTTTAAGGTGTTGGGGAACCCTGTGAGTCTTTTACACTTACAGGTATACAGTAGGTGCTCCTTGAATATGAGTGAACATTGCACAAATCAGCCACATTCTCTGCTGTTGTGTCCTCGCTGTGAACAGGAAGGAGGTCCTGCGCTTCACATTCTCTGCTGTTGTGTCCTCGCTGTGAACAGGAAGGAGGTCCTGCGCTTCCTGGACGCGGAGAGGGACATCTCGGTGCTGAAGAGCAGCTTCAGGCCCGGGGACACGGTGCACTATGTGCTGGACCGACGCCGCACCTTCAACGTGTCGCGCACGCTGCACAGCCTGCTGCCCGACACCTCGCCGCTCAAGAACCGCAGGTTCAAGACCTGCGCCGTGGTCGGCAACTCCGGCGTGCTGCTCAACAGCGGCTGCGGGAAGGAGATCGATAGCCACGATTTCGTCATACGGTAAGTAGGACACTTCACATCAAAGATGTGGCACATGGGAGGTTGGAGCTTATTTCCAACACTAGTCCCTAGTTGGGCTTTTAAATAGACTGCAACAGTCTAAAATCACATTTGACTAGGGGTGTCACGCTACACTCAGTTCACGATACGATACGATACACGATATTGGGTTCACGATAACAATACGATATTTTAACTATTTTTTTGCGATCAATTTGTAAGTTGAGGGGGAATCCTCCACGCTAATTTGAGTAATTTGACCATTTTCATCCTCGTGTCTGTAATGTCCCTCGTCTGTTCAAACAAAGCAATGAAAAGGAGAGCGAGCATGCAATCAGATGCAGATCAGTGCCACCATGTTCAGCTTCTTTTTCTCACGATATGAGATTTCATCTCAACGGTACATATTGTCACGTTTTCATATCGCGATATATTGTGGGACGATATATTGTGACATCCCTACATTTGACACAACACCACACAATGCAACATACAAGAGATTCAGAAGCAAACAATCCAACCAGATTGTTGATTACATCATGAGATATGACAATACTGTATAAAGAATGACAAGAACAGTGAGTACAAGCTTGATTAGATTTCAGCCCGTTCTTGAGTTTTGAGTTAAACATTTCAATATATTTAATTAGTTTCATTTCAGTTGGTTGTTTATTCCAGAGTTCTGATACCCTTTATAGAAAATGCTAATTGGGCAGAAACATTGGTACAATGTGGTTCCCTCAGTTACACTTCTGCTTTGCTCCAGTGTCCTCTTGTCTACTATCTACTAGTGATGCGCGGGTCAGGCCGCACCAACCCAACCCGTCATCGGAGCCAGTCCGCCCCGCCCGCCCGATTAAAATATCTGAAAACCCAGAACCCAACCCAACCCAGCAGCCCGCAAACGGCCAATTTAATGTAATATGTCCCTGGACTCACGATGAGCGCAGCAGAGCACTCCGATGTGTCCAAACTCGTCTCTCACCTTCTCTCTCTCACAGACAGACACACACATGCGTGCCGGCCGGTGCGCGACTGGACAACAGTTTTACTGCTCTGGATGCGTTGCGTGGCTGCTTTCATGTCGTCGAGTTCTTTCTGCTTCGTCAGCTACAAACTCAGCTATTATCGATCTTTCCTGAATTAATCCAAGGTCAATGGAGGTAGCAGGTAAAGGAGGTAGGCTACAGAAACAGTTCTTATTCCTTCCAATTTCTTTAAATTACCTCATGCGCTCTCAATTGGTCACGTAGCCTACTCACGTTGCAGTAAAGTTGACAAATAGATCACAGTCGAGTCCACAACAGAAAATCTGCGGTATGGACACTTCAAATAATAATTACAGCGAATAATCCTTCCAAAATGTTTGTTCTGAGAGCACATAGGCTACCTCATGTGAAGTGTTTCTTTATTAGTGCAGCAGGTGCAGACGGCTTCAGACTCGCTGATTGTGTGTACGTGTGAGAGCGTTCACGTCTTAATAAAGGGTTACTCTGCATGTTTCACTGCTCTAACTCAATTTTATTATAATGTTGCTTTGTCACGTTCTGAGCCTGCCCCGCCCGCACCCGCCATATTTTCATAATTTGCCAACCCAGACCGCCTGCGGGGCGGGCCAGCCCGCGGGACCCGGGGGGTTCTGGGTGACCCGCACATCACTAGTATCTACTGAGGTTATCTGGAACTAACCTGGTTAAGCATTTATAAGCAAGTAACTGCCTTCTTTGATGGAAATCAAGCAGTGGTAAGTGTCAAAATTAAACAAATGTCAAACAGATGATAATTTACTTCATTTGTATAACTATAACTATACTAACTTACTATAGTATACTATACTATACTATACTATAATTGAAAGCGCTTTAATAGTAGGGGTGGGGGAAAAAATCGATACACCATAGTATCGCGATATTTTGCCTGACGATATTGTATCGATATTTGGACGCCAAGTATCGATATTAAAAAAAAATGCCCGAAGCGCCCGATGTTGCAGTCCGCGCCTGCAGTGGCGTATTGAGTCCAGAGAAGCTTAATAATGTAGCCTACGTGTGGGGCAAAAACAAAACAAAACAAAAAAACACTGCATGTTTTACTTCCGGTGAGGTCAAGGAAAAGGTAGGAAAAGGAGTTAGAGTCTAACTCCTTTTCGATATTTCGAAATATTGTCTAACTCTTAGACAATATATCGAAATATCGCAATATTCAATATATCGCAATATCGGCGATATCGCAATATTATCGTATCGTGACTCAAATATCGTTTTAGTATCGTGATCGAATAAAGGTAGTGAAGTTAAAAAGCACAATATTTCCCTCTGAAATATAGATAGTAGAAGTAGCATCAAATGGTAATACTCAAGTAAAGTACAAATACCTCAAAATTGTACAGTACAGTATTCAAGTAAACGTACTTCGTTACTTTCCACCTCTGCGGTGTGGTCGACTACTCTGATCTAAAGGATTGGTAAGAAATACTTGACTCTGTCTTGTTCACCAGCTGTAACCTGGCTCCCCTGGTGGAGTTTGCCAAGGACGTGGGTGTGAGGTCTAACTTCACCACCATGAACCCGTCGGTGATCCAGCGAGCGTACGGCGGCCTGAGGAACCAGACGGACACGGAGCGCCTGGTGCAGCGGCTGCGGCAGCTCAACGACAGCGTGCTGTGGATCCCCGCCTTCATGGTCAAAGGCGGAGAGAAGCACGTGGAGTGCGTCAACCAGCTGATCGTGAAGCGAAAGCTGCCCGTCCGGACGGCTTACCCTTCCCTGCGGCTCATCCATGCTGTGAGAGGGTGAGTTGTAGGGGCTGTTAATGTTGGCCAAACATGACGTTTGAATATTACTTCTAAAACAACACATGTAAAAAAAAAATAGATTGTGATTTAAATTGTACCTTTCACTTTGAATATACGGTATTCTGATATATCAGAATCAGCTTTATTGGCCAAGTATGTACATATGCAGGGAATTTGACTCTGGTTTGCGTTGCTCTCAAAGTACTCACATACAGTTGTACTTACATACAACTGCTATTTACTATACTACTATAAGTGTGTGGTAAAGTGTCTATTTTAAAGATGTACTGTATATATGAAAGAATGTACATGTATAGTGTATTGTATAAATAAGCCACACAGGATTGTAAACAAAGGCTTATACAGATATGTTTCCAGATATCAATTTTTGTGCATTATGTCCATAAAATGGCAACCCAATGCAACACGAGACATAACTTGTATAGACGGTTTTAACTTGACAACAAAAACACTCTAAATTGAACCCCAGCTCACTTCCTGTTGCAGTGTTTGCTATGGCCAGGGGGGGGGGGGAAGCAGAGCAGGACTGACAATTCCGTGAAAACCGTCTATAGATATATTTCTTTCAACATAAACATGTCTACATACCTACACATTACAAAACAGATCAAATGCCCTATAATGTGCACTTGGTGATTCTTTAATGTCACAATACAGTCGAGTGTAAAGGCTGATTCACACAGTACCGTGGACACAGCCTATTACTCTATTCATTTGTAAGGACTATAAACATATTAGCAATATATTTGGATGTCAGGGATAATATTAATTTGTACGGACTATATACACATGTCCAAAGTCCGGCCCCGGGGCCAATTGCGGCGCGCGGACTGATTTTAAGTGGCCCTCGTCTTGTCTCTCAAAATATACTTTTTGTGGCCCTCCACACAGTATTGGTTAATCAAGCAAGTTCAATTAGCATTTTTTCCCCTCATCTAACGATGACTGCACTATGATACAGTTTGTACAAGCACCAAGTAGGAACAGCACATGCAGAACTAATGTTTTCAGATGGTAAACAAAATCTTTAGAGTACATTTGTATGTGATTTTTTATTTTATTCATAACCCATATGATGTGAGAAGCACAACACACATTTTCACATTATCTAATCTGGCCCCCATTCAAAAATGTTTGGACACCCCTGGCATATACCATTACCATTAGATAAATTGGCAGTCCAATGGGCCATTGTCTAAAGGAGGTTTAGCTGCCTGGGAGTAACTAAACCAAACCTAAGTCTTTGGTGAAGCCTGACATCTAGTGGTGAAAAGTAGGGTACTGCACTGGCCTTCTGCTATTGGCTGGTCGTTGGTGTCACCTGCTGTACTCTGTAGAACTCAAGCTTTTTGACTGAATTAGAGGAGATTTTCAAAAAGGGGCTGTTTCACAAATTACGATAATTATTGTCCAAGATGTATATTTAAGAATGAGCAAGGCTTTGTAAATGATTTGTTCTCCATCTGTCCCCACCCCCTAGATACTGGCTGACAAATAAAATCAATATAAAAAGACCCAGCACTGGACTACTGATGTACACGCTGGCTACTCGTTTCTGCGATGAGATTCACCTATATGGATTTTGGCCATTTCCGAGGGACACAAGCGGAAATCTGGTCAAGTACCACTATTATGACGCGCTGAAGTATCGATACTTCTCCAACGCAGCGCCACACAGGATGCCACTTGAGTTCAAAACACTGAAGACGCTCCACAGCAAAGGCGCTCTGAAGCTGGTCACGTCCAAGTGCACACCTTAACGAGGTTACCTTAGCTTAACGAGGTTACCTTACCTTAACGAGGTTACCTTAACGAGGTCACCTTAACGTGAACTCTCCCCGGGCCACAAAGGAAGTCATGTGAGTTTGCGTCAAATGCAGAAGTTGCAACAAAAGTGTGCGTGCCTTTTTGGGAAATCAGCAGTTTTAAAGGGACAAAAGTAAGAATGTATCGGAATGTTAAGTGTGTCAGTATTTTCACTTGGCATTGAAAACTTGAAACTTGGAAACGAGCGACTTGAATGAGGTGATCCACCGTAAAGACAATGCAGCGGATGTAAAGTTACAATTAGTAATACACGTTTTTTGCTACTTGGAATTTGATGTACAATGAAATTGGATTACAACGACAAAATGTTTTGTTCTTCAAAATGTGATGATGACTCTAGGAATTAGAAGCTTCAGGGCAAGATTATTTTCATATCTGTTTAAATGTAGAGTGGAGAATGTACAATTTTACAGAATGTGTAATTGCCACCTAACTTTTTTTTTTTTTTTTTTACAACTGTATTGCTATCAATATGAATGTATAGTGACAAATCCCCATATACATCAGGTTGGCAATTAGGCCCCGCCCCCTTTTAAGGGGAAAACACAAGCATCTCCCCGTTGACCTCAATGTAAAATAGCACTACCCCAAAAAATTCTAGAAAAATAACAATCGTTTATTAATGACCCCAAAACAGCATGACATGACAATATATTACAACTCGTCTGGCCATAGAATGGGCAAGATACACCGGAAATATGACTTTGACCCATCTAAAATCATGTGACTCATGTCACATATTTACATTACAGCCCCGAGCCAAGTAGTCTACAACGACGCTGGGCCCCACTACAACAGCATTTCATGTCGGAAGACTAAATTAGCAACAGGCGGACACCGGAACTAGGTCAGAGACGGGTCATGAGTCACATGATTTTAGATAGGTCAAAGTCATATTTCCAGTGTATCTTGTGCAATGTGTGGTCGGCCATTCGGGTCATTAATAAACGAGATTGATTCTGTTATTTTTCTATTCAAAAAAATGTGTAGTGCTATTTTAAATTGAGGTCAACGGGGAGAGGCTTGTGTTTCCCCCCTAAAAGGGGGCGGGAACATGTGCCGCCAGCAGCCGCCTACAAAATACGTATTGCCGATCTGGTGTATATCATATGTAGCCTTTTGAAGCCTAAACAAATACAAAAAATAGGACATGATATGAAAATCCATATTACCTTGTGTTATTTATATTGTACAGACATATTTGTTCAGTGCAGTCCGGTCACAGACCGGTGACCACATCTTTGGAATGTTATATAGGTATATTTTTCATGTCAATTAGTCAAAATCATTGATAGTATACTGGAATGGTTATTGTATCATCTAACAACCCATATCTACTATATTAGTTGCATATGTCAAAAACCACTGATCTTTCATTTTTAGTGATACCTGCCAGTACATACAACCCCCCCCCCCCCCCCCCCCCCCCCGAGACACACACACAAACACACACACATTTCCTCATAACATATGATGTCATTCAAACAGTTAATGAATG
The DNA here is from genome assembly GCF_964638095.1 of Poromitra crassiceps. Lineage (NCBI taxonomy): Eukaryota > Metazoa > Chordata > Actinopteri > Beryciformes > Melamphaidae > Poromitra > Poromitra crassiceps. The sequence goes on from NC_139627.1 coordinate 14,486,772, forward strand.
TTTTAAAACAGAAGATGGCCTTGAAGAGCTGTCTATGCTGAAAATATAGTGTGATACCTATGGATTGAGATTAGTGCCAGCAGAGATCGTATTTTGAATTACCTATTGTCAATGCATTGACTCAAACATGTAATCTGTAAGGCACAATTTGAAATTGCTGGAGTGGCTTGACATTGAAAGTGTTTTGTTTTGGAATTGAAATACTGTAAATATTATTTCAAACGCAGGTTTCTCAATTTAGATTGAGCTCTCTGGGGACTTAGTTAAAGTAAATGAGATTGAGCGTCCTTGTCTTGATTCTGCACTTTCACTACCCACCTATTGGTAGGTAACTGATCAAAAATGTCTGCCAACAGACCAGAGACCACATCCGAGGGCTTATGACCGAACTTTGCCACAGTGGACAGTTTCAACATTTTGCAATTCAAATACAGTCCCTACCTGGTACAAACATGTTTCTGTAGCTCTGGCGCCACCTGGTGCTAGAACTGAACTCAACGAGCGAGGGAGGGAGCCACCAGCATTACTCTGCTCTGTTTCAGTGCTTTATCTTCTACTGCGACTTTTGAATGCCCATTTTGATACGAGATGCCTAATTGTTTACGGACACCTTGACATCTACAGGTCTCTTGTGAATTATGAACAGCTTTGACCATCTTCTCTGCTTCATCACCACATGGCTAAACAATGTATTGCGCAAAATTATTGGGGCTTTTTAGTAGGTGATTTTTACTTTTTATATCATTTAGGACTTAAAATGTGACAAATGTTTGTACAGTGCGATGAGCGAATGTGAATGGAGATGCAGGTAGGCTAGTCATTGCTGTGTGTTTCTTATTGATGGCTGCCTCTAGTATTTTAATGTATTCAGTCAAATCGGGTGACTGTGTGGCGAGATTTGTAAAGCCTTATTACGCCCAAGGTCACTACGTTGGTAGGCTTTGATCCTTTAGTACAACTTTATACCAAATTATTCTGCAATATTTGACTTCATCTTACTCTGTACTGCGTCTCATTTTTCTATGTTTGTGAGCAATTTTTTTTTTAGTAACGGCTCAAAGTAATAAAGATTGATTTACTAGGTTGCTTTAATGCCATTGTTTTTTTTTATTCTACAGTTAGTTATGAATTAATTAAATGCTTTATTACCACTTCTATGGCACTTGTGGTCCTCCATACTAAGCAGGGTTAATTGCACAATTTAGGTCGTCACCGAGTATTAACAGACATGTATTTATCTACTAAAAACAAACTATAGAAAACGAACCCATAGGCTGTTGTTTATTTATTTTTTTACTTTTTATTTATGCCTTTTCATATATATAGACAAAACACTCAGCAACATGTATAAACAAAAACAAAACAAAACAAAACAAAACAAAACAAAACAAAACAAAACAAAAACCAACAACAAGAATACAGAAACATCACCAACAGTGACAAAACAAAAACAAACAAAACAAAATATATAGATGAAACGCAACACCTTTCCATGTTTGATTGCTGATCAATTGTTGGAAACAACTTCATGTCTATCACAACCATTACTTCAGTAACTCACATTCCATCACAAAACATACAGGTCTTATTCCACCAACATACAAGTATTTCATTAAACCCTTGTCTTTATTCAGTCGTCATTTCTGACCTACCTGATGTCCATAATGACCATATATCACTAAAGTTGTCCATTTTAAATTGTATTTTAGCTGTAATCATTTCCATGATGGACACCTCATTCACCTTTTGTTTCCATTGTTTTATGTTCGGGGGTTGTGGCTGCAACCATAGGACAGTAATATTTTTCTTAGCTATCAAGAGCATGGTCCTCAATAAATACAATTTCTTTTTTTCCATTGGAGTTTCTGTTGGGATGCCTAGGATAAATAGTTTTGGATCAAGATTTAATTTTATATTCAAAATGCGTTCTATTTCCTTTTTCACATCCTCCCAGTACCCCTGCAGCTTAGGGCAAGCCCATAGTATATGTGAAAGGTCTCCCTGTTGGCCACAACCCCTCCAACATAATCCTGATGATTTTCCATATTTAGCCATTATGGCAGGAGTTCTGAAATACCTATTTTTGACCTTCCAGTCAAACTCCCTCCAGTTTGGACTGTTTGTTAGTTTATGACCAGACATACACGCTTCATCCCATTCAATTTCAGAGATTACACTATTCAATTCCAGTTCCCATCTTTTTTTGCTGTCCCAATCTTTCTCCCTTAAATCATGTTGCAATGCTTTGTAGAATTTTGAAATAATTCCTTTCTTAAGTTTTTCTTCCTCCCCTCTTATAATGAGTTGTTCTATGTTTGATGGATCCCTTAATATATTTTCCCATTCCTTGTTTTTCTGGAGATAATGTCTAACTTGTAGAAATTTATAATGATCTTGGGCAGGTAGATTAAATTCCTCACTAATTTGTTCAAATGATTTTAGTGTTTGCCCATCGAATAGTTGGCCAATATACACCAGTCCCCTATCCATCCATTTCTTAAAGCCTGTATACAAACTGGCTGGTTGAAAGTCTGGGTTTAATGCAATTTTAGTAGCTCTTGATATTGAGTTTGACAATCTTAACTTAGACCGTATTTTTGTCCATATTTTCAAAGTGTTCTCTACCCATTCATTTTTTATTCTTAGTTTTTTCCATTCTTTCTGGCTCATAAATGGTAGAGAGCCTAGTGGTACTGGAGAAGAGTTCTGTTCCATTTCCACCCAAATGGAGTCTTTATCTTCTGTAATCCATGACATTATTGTTTTAAGTTGTGCTGCCCAGTAGAAATGTAACATATTAGGTAAATTTAAACCTCCATCTCCTTTAGAACTTTGTAACCTTTTATAACTTATTCTTGCCTTTTTATTTTGCCAAACAAAATTTGAAATCATCTTGTCTAAGGTCTTAAAAACAAATTTTGTAATATTCATTGGAAGTGATTGAAATAAGAAAAGCAAGCGTGGCAGTACATTCATTCGCGTAATTTCCACTCTACCCATTAATGTCAGAGGCAGGAGCTCCCACTTTTTCAAGTCTCGTCTTATCTCTGAAATCAATTTGTCATAGTTGGCCTTAAATAAAAGGGATGTTGATGGTGTTAATATCACTCCTAAGTATCGGAAACCTTTCTTGGTCCATTGAAATTTAACTCTTTCCTCTAGTCCACTTGGCCTCTCTCCCGAAAGCATCATTGCAACAGATTTAGTTTCATTGATCAAAAAACCTGAAATTTTTCCATAATCATTTAAGTCCTTCAACAAAGCAGGTATAGAAGATGAAGGTTTGCTGATAAAGGCAAGTAAATCATCCGCAAATAGCGAGGTTTTGTGTTCTTTATGTCCATCATCAGTTATTCCACAAATTTCTGTATTTTGTCTTATAGTCTCTGCCAGCGGTTCAATACTCAGAGCGAACAGTAGAGGGCTAAGACAATCCCCCTGTCTCACCCCCCTTCTAATAGGGAAGAAATCCGAGCAACATCCATTCACTCTAATACGTGATTTTGGATCATTATAAATGATTTTTATCCAGTTGATAAAGGCAGAATTGAATCCAAAAACGTGTAGTGTTTCATATAAAAAACTCCATTTAACCCTATCAAATGCTTTTTGGGCATCAAGACTAAGTATTAGAGATGTTTGTTTATTATTTTGGGCTCTTGATATGATATTTATAGTTCTTCTTATATTATTTGCTCCCTGTCGAAATGGAACAAATCCTGTTTGGTCCGGATTAATTAATTTAGCTATTTTTTTCTGTATTCTTTGTGCCAAGATACTGGTTAATATTTTCAAATCATTGCATAACAAACTAACTGGTCTATATCCCTCACAATGTATAGGGTCTTTGCCCTCTTTGTGCAACACAGAAATAATAGCTTCAGACCATGTTCTTGGAGGGTCTCCTTTTGACAATGCATAATTAAAGACTTTCACTAGTATTGGTGTAATCTGTTCGGAGAAAAGTTTGTAGAATTCTCCTGGCATTCCATCTGTTCCTGGTGATTTATTATTTTTCAAGGAAGTTATAGTTTTCATAACTTCTTGGTGTGTTACAGGCTTTGTCATATCAAATGCCTCTTCCTCTGTCAGTGATGGTAAGTATATTTTTGAAAAGAAATCTTTATTTTCCTTTTCTATTAAGGTGGAGTCTGAATCTGCATATATGTCCTTAAAGTAAGCTCCAAAAGCTTCTGCTATATCTTTTGGTGATGTCAAAGATTCCTTAGATTGTGGATGGGTTATTTTTGCCACCAGTCTACTTGACTGGGTCTTTCTTAATTGAAAAGCCAATAAGCGACTAGCTCTGTTACCCATTTCATAAAACCTCTGTCTAGAGAAACGAATAGCACCTTCTGCCTTATATGTTAAGTGTTCATCTAGTCTCTGTCTAGTTTCTTTCAATTCCAAGAGTGTTTTATTTTTAGATGTCATTTTATGTTCTTTCTCCAAGTTGTTAATTCTCTCTTCAAGTTCCTTCTGTTTTTTTAACTGAATTTTCTTCATTCTCGATGATATTTCTATCATTTTCCCCCGGGTAACTGCTTTACAGCCTTCCCATAGAATTGAGGGTGTAACTTCATTGTTGTCATTTATCAGAAAATACTCTTCAATATTTTTTCTAAGTTCATTTACTATTCCTTTATCTGATAGAATCGAAGTATTCAGTCTCCAATATTTAAAGAATGTTTCACCTCCCATATCCATAGTAAGTACAACCGGAGCATGATCACTTATAGTTATGGATTCAATTCTGCAGTCCAGTACATTATGCATATGTTGCTTTGATACCAGGAAAAAATCAATTCTTGAATAACTATTATGTGGATTAGAGTAGAAAGTAAAATCTCTTTTTTGAGGATTTTTGTCTCTCCATGGGTCAATCAATCCCAATTCTTCAATCATATTACCAAGCATTCGATGTTTTTTAGATCTTGGGCCATGTTCTGAGGGCAACCTGTCCATTCGACCATTTTGGACAACATTAAAATCTCCTCCTATTAACGTCGTCCCTCTCCCCTTGCTAACTATTACATTTGCTATGGTTTTAAAAAACATAGCATCATCTTCATTCGGGGCATAGACATTTACAATTGTCATAACAGTATCTCCTATAGTACCCACTATCATAACATATCTTCCTTCTACATCTTTAGTGATACTCTCAAGAACAAATGGGACTGATTTGTGAATTAGTATAGTAACCCCCCTTTTCTTGCCATAACATGCATAGTATACTTGATTTACCCATTCCCTTTTTAACTTTTCATTCTCTTCCTCCGATAAATGAGTTTCCTGTATCAAAGCAATTGAGCATTTTAATTTCTTTAGTTGATTTAATATTTTCTTTCTTTTAATTGGATGGTTTAAACCATGCACATTGTAAGATCCAATTATCACCTTATTCATAATTTCTTCATATTTATTTTACCATGGAATATGTAGTTGATAAACCAACCATGAACAGACCAACTTAATCCATCTCCAATACTGCTGCGTTTCAAATAAACCAAAACTCCTTCCCAAAACTGCCTCCTCCCGGCTGAATATGAGCTTATATCCTTCATAGCTGAAACTCACAAGCTGCTTTATCAGCTCATACCAACCTAGGAATAAACAAATAGAAAGAAACAAAAAAACAACACCCCCCTTCCCTATATATGTGTGACCTCCAATTTTAACCCCCAAATTACCACTCCAAACGAACAAAGAAAAAAAAAAAAAAAAAAAAAGTGACAGAGAGATGTGGCGAGTTCTCTCTGGGTTAGCACTACGTGCATTTGCAACTCTCAAAGTTGCAGCTCTTTTGATAAGAGAAAATAAATGTATCTTTCCTCTCTCAATTGACCCCCCCCCCAACCCCCTTTTTGTAATTTAAATGAACGAATTTATATATATTTAAGCTAGCATATCTTCAGTCCCTCAGTGACACAATTTCCCCATACCATCTTTCCTGTGTGTAAGACAGGCTTAAATTTACAGTTATTCTCATAGGCTGTTGTTTAAATTATTTAATAAATTGCCGGTGACCCCGCTGGGCCATATCCATTCAGGCTCACATTTCTGGAACGGTGGGAAAAAAAATGTGTTTCTGCAGCCTATACCAATATTCCACTTACAAAGTTATGCTATCCTATCCTGACGAGACAGAATCAGGTAACGCTACGTTCACACAGGGCACCTACGCCTTGCCTTGCCTCAACCCACGCCTACGCCTACAGACCTTGAGCTGGGCGTGAACCTATCGCACGCTTTTGCAATCACGCTGCACGCCTATTCCAGGTTCACCTGAGCCGAGTCACAAGCGCCTCTCTCTCTCTCTCTCTCTCTCTCTCTCTCTCTCTCTCTCTCTCTCTCTCTCTCTCTCTCTCTCTCTCTCTCTCTCTCTCTCTCTCTCTCTCTCGAGGTTTTTTTTTGTCACGTGTGGTCCCGAATTATCATGGGTAGGTAAAATAAATCGGATATATTTAATGTGCTATTGATGCTGGATATGTATAACCAGGTCTCCTTCTTGGGTGACTGCATGGTTGAAGCATCATGGTTGAAGCATCATGCTGACTCACGTCTCGTATGAAATCAGTTTTGTGAAGATGGACCACTAACTAATGGCCACTGTTTTCATCATATGATCATTAGACTGACTAGACATTTAAAACAAGGAATTTACTCCATTCATTAGATCAGTGGTTCTCAACCTTTTTATAAGTACCACCTCAGAAATCACCACCATATTAGATGAATATAAATCAAAGTCCATATAAAATAGAGTTTGGAACAGAGTTACAGGGCCCCCTTGTGTCATATTTAAACATTGCAGTTTTAATTTGGCACTAAAAGCATGTTTGTTTTATAATATACAACAAACTTCTTTTTTCTGTTTCCATAGTTGAGGCAACAGGAAGATGAGAGTGTTGGACCATCGCCTTGTCACCAAGTAAACGTCCCACCCTGTAGTAGTTAGTTACACCCACACACAGTCTCATGTGACTGTGGGTCACATGAGAAACCCAGATTGTTGCCGGGGGCCAAAACGTCATGCCAAAAGCTCTAATTTTATAACTACATTAACTTATAGAAAACATGCTGTGCACTTATTCTATAGCATTTATTATATTGCAAATCACTCCAAACAGCAAATGTATGTCATCTCATTGATGTTTTTAGCCTCATATGGTGTGGTTTGTCTTAGACCTCCCCGGCCAGGCAGAACCATCATGAGGGCTGCATCTGGCCCCCGGGCCATATAATGCCCAGGTCTGGGCTACAGTCACCCTTGCGAATAAACTTCCTGCTGTTAGGGCCATGGACCCCCATTTGATGAGATTTTGTCACTCAGACCTAAACCTACGAATATTTGTATTGCTCGATATGATTAGGTAGGCTAAGTCCAGCCAATACCTCCCTTTAACTTGCATCAGCATTTCCCTGAACCCCAGTGTGGTAACAGACTTTCTAATTATTGTCTCAAGCCATCGAATGCACTGTCTGTTCTTCACACCCACAGAGCCAGACAGGATGAATTGAGTTTCGATATTCATCATCTTTAAGAGGAAGTTAGAGCCAATGTTTCACAATCTTGACTGTGTCACCCCAGCACCTGATGCTGATGTAGCTCTTACAGCAGGGGAGGAGGGTTTCGGAAAGGTCAGCGTCCAGGCATCACGGAGACTCGCGGGGCCCCACCCCCACGGAGCTTTGCTCGAGTATAAGAGCACGGTCCGGGCATGAGCAGTGAAGCGTGTAAGTTCATTAAAGATGAGAATGAGCCCTCTCTGATCATGGACACGCCGTGCCCGAGCTTCGACCTGCCAGCGCGCATGTCTGCTCTCGACGTGTGCTTTGGGGACGGAGAGACCACGGTCTTCACGCCGGCAGCAGCCGCTCCTCAAATTCCCCCCAACTTTCTCCTGGTGCAGCCGGAGCAGGGGACCGACTCCGGCGTCTCCACACACGCCTTACAGCGTTGGCTGATGGCATGCCCCTGGCCCACGCCACACAGCGCCTATGAGGGGATCCAAACGCCAGCAGCCTTGTCCCAGGGGAACACCTCTTACACTGCATTGCCCGGGTAATTACTCATCAATAATTGATTTATCATGAATTCATTCATTCACTCGGAATTATTATGTTAGGCATTAAGGATTCATTTCAAGAAATATTTGTGGCTAAAATAGAAACTAACAGTTAGGCTATGTCAGCTAGGCTATGTAAAATAGGCTATTTGATGCTCATCGCAGATATAACTTTATAATTACAACTACTGTAGCCCCCCCCCCCCCCCCCCCCCCACCACCTATTTCAAGATTATTCTTTTTTAAGACTCAGTAGTAGCCTAGATTAAATGACATGCTAAGATGCGAAGATGCTCTTTTTTTCTTTTTTACTCTTTTGCAATTCACAAGTTATGTTCATAATGTGATGTAGCCTACTTGTCTTTATTTGTACCTTCAGTATGCCACCTCAGAGACAGTGCATGATCTGCGGGGATGAGGCCTCTGGATGCAACTATGGTGTCTTGACCTGTGGGAGCTGTAAAGACTTTTTTAGAAGAGCAGTTGAAGGTGAGTAAATTAATTACTAGGCCTACATGATACTAACACAATATTTTCGCCCACTTATGGGGAAAAAAGCGAAAAAGAATGGAGAGTTATTGGGATGGGGGCATGGGGCAAAATATGCTTATAGCCTACCACAATGTCTGGCTGTGGAGAATTCTGTTTATTTCTGAGACAAATCTTTCAAGCAATGGCATTGTCTTGCAACATTCTAAACATGTAATAACAGGTAGTTACAAAGCACCAGTGTTGGGGTAACTCATTACAAAAGTAACATATTACATGTAATATAGGCTATTACTTTTAGCAGTATCTCAGTAATATAACTTATTACTTATAGGATTTCAGTAATATTAGTTACTTGAGTTACTTTGTCAAGTAACTCAAGTTACAAATTGATTTTTTTTTTTAATCAAAGCACATATTTAAAAAAGATACAATCATTTCCTAATCAAACTGTGTGTTTTTATGCAAATAACCACTATAGATGTCAATAACAAAGGAAAAGAATAACATTTACAATGTTGGATTGTTTACACTGACTTCAAGACGGTTGACATTATTTTTCGGGATGGTTCCAGGGCAGCGATGTCATTCTGCTACTGCTGTTGTTTTCGTGAAAGTAATGCAAAAGTAGTGTAATAAGTAACGAGTTACTCTACACAGACAATAATATTGTAAAGTAACTTATTACTTTCAAATGAAAGTAACTAGTAATATGTAGTATATTACATTTTGAAAGTAACTTGCCCAACACTGCAAAGCACAAATAACAATTTGGATGGAGAGCTTGTGAAATTGTAATCTCTCGAGACAGACTTTCGACTTGCATTGCGGGGGATAGTTTTTTTTTACCGTTGGGTTCCCAGATTGGTGAAATTGTGATGGCAAGCAGTCTCATTTGTGATTTCTACAGCAGAATAAAATGTAGCTACCTAAGTCATGTTCCTTGCCCAAGATATGTGTTGTCCAGTGGTGGAAGAAGTACTGAAAGTCTGTACTCAAGTAGAATTACTGTTACATTACTGAAATATTACTCAATACAAGTAAAAATGTAACTTGTGTTAAAAAAATACTTCAGTAAAAGTAAAAAAGTACTCTTCTAAAAAAACTACTTGCAGTATTAGTTACTTTTTTAACCATCAATCTTTAATAGCAGGACTCCACCGATTTTCAATGCTGATTTATTTTGCACATAATCTTACACATATCCGAAAAGTGTAAACAGTTTTGCAGACGTTCATTTAGTTTGACAGTTATTGAGAGTTGATTTGTGTAAAGCTGTGGACCAGTGATGTCATTCATGCACAAATGACATCACTGGTCCACACCGTAACTTATATTATTATAAGAGCCACTGTGTCTCACCACGGCCGTGTCACTCTGTCCTCACAGCCTTGCCTCTATCTAATATTCTCCCTCCAAGACTCTGCTTCACTCTGGAGTGGAGAATCCATGACCAATATTCCACACATCTCCTTTCTTTTCATGATGTAGCAAATACCTCTCTCCTCTCCATATTTGAAAACCAAAGCGTCACTAATGACCGTGTATTGTGTCTCTTTTGCTGAACAGGTCCCCATAGTTACCATTGTGCCGGACGAAATGACTGCATTGTGGATAAAATCCGGAGGAGAAATTGCCGCGCATGTCGCCTGCGAAAGTGCTATCAAGCAGGGATGATGCTTGGAGGTACCATTCAGCTGGATTTCTTGGTGTATGAGCTAATGTCCCGAGTCGACCTCACTTAAATGGAGGCAGAGATTAGATCAGTTATTGGCTAATACCAATGAGAATCATTATTAGCATTCATTGCTATGTGTATTCTATGTGACTTGGGAAACTCAAATACTGAGGCTATGTCAAGTGCTATAGGCACACAGTTCACTCTCCCTCATTCATGGGTGGAAAAATAACTTAAATCATTTGCTTAAGTAAAAGCAATACTATGGAAAAATACTTAATCAAAAGTAAAAGTTATTCATTCAAATGTTTACCTAAGTAAAAGTATACAAGTATTACCAGTAAAATGTAGCAAAAGTAAAAATGTCCCTTTCATTGTATTAAATTATTGATGCATTAAGAAGTAGGCTATTCCACTGTTGTGTTGTGTGGTTTAAACACTAACAATGGAACATATTTTATTAGCTTATTATATGTTTTGCATGTAAAACCTTATTCTGAAAGGTAATGAACTACAGCCATCAGTAAAGGTATGAAGTCTCACAAAATGGAAATACTCATGTAATGTGCCAGTACCTTAAAATTGTACTTAAGCATAGTATTTGGGTAAATGTACTTAGTTACTTTCCACCACTGCCCTCGTGAAATCTGACTAGACCTTGTATCCATGTCACAGGCAGGAAGCTGAAGCGCTTTGGGGCCTTGAAGGTCTTGGGTTTGGCCCCGTCCATGATGCTCCAATCCCACTTGTCCATGTCCGGCGACAGCCAAGCCTTGACCTCCATGTCTTGCACGCCTGGCATCCGTGAAGTCCAGCTCTCGCCACAGACCATCAGCATTCTGCAAAACATCGAACCGGAGGTGGTGTACTCCGGTTACGACAACTCCCAGCCCGACGTGCCCCATCTTCTGCTCAACAGCCTCAACAGGCTGTGCGAGAGGCAGCTGCTGTGGATGGTCAGGTGGTCCAAGTCTCTGCCAGGTAACAAACGGCCCTCTACGCGCACCTCAGGGTCACTGCAGCCTGTCACCATGGGCAACCTCGCTGAAGGTCTCAGCCCCAAACTCTGGCTGAGACACAAGGCAATGCGCTTTATAAAGGAATAAATATCGGATGTAGCAGACGTGGTCTAAAAGTGGGTTGATTCTTATAAAAAATATTGATTACAAAGAGATTTTCTAAAAACTATGGCACATAAACTCTAGCCACTAACTGGGAAACCAATGGGCCTGACCTAGATACAACAAGGGTGCAAGAAAGGAGCTGCTGTCCTTGAACCACGTAACTCCAATTTGGGTGATTTTCAGAAGGAAATTCTCTGACCTCTTGGTTTGATGAAACCAAATAAAAATCCACTATATAAAATCATACACACATTGCCATCAAGCTAAAAACAAGGCTGTTTTTCTTAATTCCTCAGAAGTTGAGACATTAGGGGCGTCTCTGTAGTGTAGAGGTAGAAGCACTCGCCTACCACCGCAAAGACCCGGGTTCAATTCCCGTCTTGGTCAGACATTCGTACAGACACAATTGGCCATGTCTGCGGGTGGGATATGACTTCTGGCCTCCAGTGCCTCCTCTGCTTGGTCGGGGGGGCACCTGCTCTGGGGGAGAATAGCATGATTTCCCCACGTGTCTTGCACATTCTATGGGAGGCCGAGTTGAAATATTTTGTCGTGTCTTTGGGTCATTTATAAACAAAATTAATTCTGTTATTTTTCTATAGATTTTTTTTTTTTACTGCTATTTTAGTCAGTGGCGAGTGGCGAGTGTTTTCCCCCTAAAAGGGGATCAAAATTAAATGTTGATCTTAAATTGAATTCGTTTTGTTTTTTGTTTGAAAGGATTTCGTGACCTGCACATCAACGATCAGATTGACCTCATCCAGTACTCCTGGATGAACCTGATGGTGTTCTCTCTTGGGTGGAGGACCTATCAGAACCTGACCAGTGAATGTTTATACTTTGCCCCTGATATGATCCTCAGCCAGTAAGTAACATCCAGCACACGGGGGATTTCAATTAGGCTTTAATTAACTGGTTAACATTTTACCATTTCAACATGACGCCATGATGCATTTATTCACCAAACAAAGTCTTTGCATGTGAAAGAGCCTTCTTTGTTTTGTTCATGAAGATAAACATTTGTGTTTTCCTGTCAGGGAGCAAATGAGGAGATCTCCGATTTACGACGTTTGCTTGGCGATGCAGTTCATCCCCCAGGAGTTCTCAAATCTTCAAGTTACCCGCGAGGAGTTCCTCTGCATGAAAGCCATAATATTACTCAACATGGGTAAGAAAAAGAAAGAAAAAAGAAAAAACTTCCTTTGTGATTCAGCACCAGACACCAGCTGACTTGAGTCACTCCATGTTCACTTCCCGGTTTGAAATATCATTTATAAATAGTTGCAAGCAGAGAAATGAAACTTTCATGGCAATTTACTGTAGCACAGCACAAAAAGGGTGTTGTGTTGTGTTGTGTTGTGTTGTGCAGGATGACTGCACCTTGACAGGATTTATGTTATCAAGTCAGTTTTACACTCTTACCCAACAAAACAAAAACAAAACATTTGGGGATAAGCTCGCCTGTTACTTTTAACAAAATAAAAGTAAAGTGGCTTATTCCATCTATAAAAATAATTATCAGACATCCTTGGCCACTGATAGCCTTTACTGAAACACAATCTACTTCTCTACATTTAACAAGTCCAAACCTTTAAGCCCACGGCACCACCCCCGTGTGGCCCCTTTTTCCTCACCCCCTCCCACCACCCATATCCCCCGAGCCAGTAATCCTACTCACCCCTCAAATCCCCACTCTCTACCACCTTCCTGTCCTTAGCTAACTATGGCCCTTTCCCCACTAAATTCACTGAACGTCCATGACTGATTGACTGAGTGAGTGATTGTCTTGACTTTGCCATGCCCTGACCCCGGCTGGCCCAGCGCCGTGGGATGAATATGATATGGGATATATGGGATGGCATGATATTTGGGAGAAATTAGTATTTTTACTCTCTTCTAACCAATTGTCCCATGTGCTGTCAGTGCCTCTGGAGGGGCTGAAGAGCCAGGCCGCATTTGAAGAGATGAGACAGAACTACATCCGGGAGCTGAACAAGGTCATGAAGGGTCAGTGCATGGTGGCCACTTCCCAGCGCTTCTACCACCTCACCAAACTGATGGACGCCATACACGAGGTACCGCCAGTTCCCTGGTGGGCAGAGTATCAAAACTGTGATTCATTTGTGTCTCAACATCACTGGTGGGCGGAAACACTTGTATCTCCAAAAAAGCATTTGTTCACAAAGAAGAAAAAACATCCACCTTTTAACATAATAATAGTAATAATAACATTAATAACCAGTAATATAACATATTTCGCTGGGCCAAAGCACCTGAAACGTTCACAGGTTATTTTTGGGTACCCACTAAAACCATTTTATGTGAAATTGAAAATGGACGAATTCGGAGATACAAGGTTTCCGCTCGACTGCGACATTATGCAAGAAAAAGAATGACATGGTTGTCTCTTTTCGGACAGATAGTGAAGAAGGTCAACCTGTCCTGCCTGAACACCTACATCCAGGCCGACGCCATGAAGGTGGAGTTCCCAGAGTTGATGTCAGAGATCATTGTCTCCCAGCTTCCCAATGTCCTGGCCGGCATGGTGAGGCTCCTCCTGTTCCACACCAAGTGATGGCGCTGACGCAAACTCCAAGCGTTACACCGTCTTGTGACTGGATGATTCAACCCACAGTTACCAGATTCTTCATACATTTCACCAATGTTTTCAGTTATCTATACTTTGCCAAATTGCCTCTAAATGCTCTTTAGCCTTTTCTCTCGACTGACACGAGACAGAAACATGTTCCTAGGACTTTAAAATGTGCACTTTTTAGCAGATTACTAATTTAGAGGGATCAATCATTAAAGCTCTTCTGTGTAAGGCAGATTCCCCATTCCATAGCTTAGTAGCTACAGCTTTTATTAGTTGTTGAGGACTGATCATGTGTTTGTATCGAACTGGCGATCGTTGATATTTTCATATAGCAAAGTAACTATCAGTTGAAGCATCTTGTTTATGTGGCTGAGCTCACCATTTGAGAAGTGTGCCCCCTGGGGGAAGCTGAGCTCATGGCTGTGTCCGGCCTCACAGGAGCACATCGCCTTGGCATCTCTGCAGAGACGACAAAAATGGGACAGATTTTAAAACATTTAGAAGGGACGAAAAAGAGATCAGTTAAGTCAGACTTTAAACAGCTGGAGATGGTGCGACGCTATACGGTACCTTCCAACTGGAGGAGGCTGAAGTGAAGAGGTGTTTTCAAAAAGCAGAGCTCTCTTAGTACAACTTTATACCAAATTATTCTGCAATATTTTACTTCATCTTACTCTGTACTGCCTCTCATTTCTATGTTTGTGTCAAAGTAATAAAGATTGGCCATTTGCTGTTTAAAGGCTGTTGTTTAAATTATTTAATAAATTGCCGGTGACCCCGCTGGGCCATATCCATTCAGGCTCACATTTCTGGAACGGTGGGAAAAAAAATGTGTTTCTGCAGCCTATACCAATATTCCACTTACAAAGTTATGCTATCCTAACCTGACGAGACAGAATCAGGTAACGCTACGTTCACACAGGGCACCTACGCCTTGCCTTGCCTCAACCCACGCCTACGCCTACAGACCTTGAGCTGGGCGTGAACCTATCACGCGCTTTTGCAATCACACTGCACGCCTATTCCAGGTTCACCTGAGCCGAGTCACAAGCACCTCTCCTCTCTCTCTCTCTCTCTCTCTCTCTCTCTCTCTCTCTCTCTCTCTCTCTCTCTCTCTCTCTTTTTTGTCACGTGTGGGTGTGGTCCAGAATTATCATGGGTAGGTAAAATAAATCGGATATATTTAATGTGCTATTGACCTCCCCCCATGCCTAAACCTAACCTCCTCCAGACCCTAACCCAAAACCTAACCTCTCCCAGCCCCCACGCCAAACCTAACCTCCCCCCAAGCCATGCCTAAACCTAACCTCCCCCAGACCCTAACCCAAAACCTAACCTCTCCCACCCCCACCCCTAAACCTAAGGTCGGCATTGCGGGTGGTCGGCATTGCGGGTGGTCGGCATAGCGGGTGGACCCCGTGTTTACCGACGGGGAGAAAGCCCCACGTGATAGCCACCCGTCAATCTCTCTCTCTCTCTCTCTCTCTGCTCAACACTCCATTTTATTTTGAAATTCAGTTGCGTTTGCCATTTCCCACGGATATTGTCGCTTTTTTCCTTCATGGCTTGACAGAAGAAGCCTGCCTTCACGCGCCTAGTCGGCTTGAAAATAGAACTCACGCCTAAACGATCAAATCGGCGCAGGTCAGGCAAGGCGTGGGTACGCGCAAGGTTCACGCTGAGGCGCCCTGTGTACACAGCCTCATTGAGTAAAAAGGACGCCTATTTAAAAGCGTGGGTAAAGAAAGGCAAGGCGTAGGCAAGGCTTGGGTGCTGTGTGTGAACGTAGCCTAAAACATGGCCAGTAGCCTAATGTTGAATTATAGTTTGTGTTTAAGTTTTAGTTGTTCCATGAATTCTAGCTATTCTAGTTTAATGAGTTATTTAAAGTAATTATTTGTATTTGTATTGCTAAATAAAGGTCAATAGGTGGTGAAGAAAATACAGTATGTGTGGTACAATCATCCCGCGACAAAATAACCTCATGACCGACCGCCCAGGGGTCCCGAGCCCCAGGTTGAGAGCCACTGCTCTAGAGGATCTATAAATGATAAGTGGGTCTTCAGCGCATGGTTGAAGCATCATGGTTGAAGCATCATTGTTGAAGCATCATGGTTGAAGCATCATTGTTGAAGCATCATGGTTGAAGCATCATGGTTGAAGCATCATGGTTGAAGCATCATGGTTGAAGCATCATTGGGTTGGGGATTTGGCTCCAATGGAAAAACAGTGGCCCTCCTTGTGTAGCAGTATAGCCTAATCCACACCTTTGTATATTGCATTGTTGTTTTTCGTATTATTTAGGAAAAAGTTAGCACCTGTTGTTCACTAAGCCAGAGGTTCTCCAATGTTTCTCAGCCAAGGACCCCTTACAAGATAGAAAATATACCGGGGACCCCCCTCATTCTGATTTGTGATTTTGGGCTAAGCTTAATTGTTTCCACGGTAACGTGCTTGACTTTTAAATTGATAGGTTTGTTAGATTAAAATGTAATCCATGAACCATTTTATATTTAAAGCATAAAATATTTTCATTGAACTATGAAGCTTTTGCACACACACACACACACACACACACACACACACACACACACACAAGTTTTTGTTTTTATTTTCCTGAAAACCTTTCACGGACCCCCTGGCAAAGTACCGCAGACCCCTGGGGGTCCCCGGACCACCATTCCAGAGCCACTGCACTAAGCTGCCCCTTAGCTCTCCCAGCCACAATCATCTACAGCCACTACTGATTGCAAATGGTGTTTTGAGGGCTTTTATTCTGTGCCTAATTCTACTACAGTATACATACAGCTCATTGTCTGTTTGTCATTTGATTGTACCCAACTGTTAATTTATTACAATCAACTGTCATCTTCCGACCAAGATGGCCGTGTGGTGACGTAACAGAATGAATACACAAATATTCAAACAACTCCAGCTGCCATACACACCTACGGACCGTCGTGTTCATTTGCACACATTCACACAGCCTATATATGTATTTGGGTTTAGTGGAATAATTATTTATTAATCCCACTTCATTCTTTTCTAAGGATGTGCCTGATCTGTCATCTTTCACACCCCGAGAGCAATAGGATGATTAGTTGAAGGACATAAAGCGTTTTTGAGATTTAGAATCAGTTTACTACCTGGATGTTGACACAACCTGAACACTTCTCAACAGTTGCATTTGAAATCATGGCCACATGCACCAGGTGATTTCACTGATTGGCATACCTTCAACCAGAGGGGGGAGTAATCAGTGAAATCACCTGTGTTGTGTTAAGTTGAACCACAGACAATGGGCTGAGAGCAAATGAATGAAGGCCAGAGCCAATAAGATGTCAAATAAGAATGTCAGCCTTTAGTTGTCCTAATCAGTCTTAAAAAGGATCTGCTTCAGCCTGTGGTTTGGTAGCGTTGGTTGAGGAGACATAAACTCCCGCTGGGTCAAAGTAAGGAATGTTATTAAGCTTGAGATGAGATGTGTTGGCAGTATTTATTTCAGCCTTGTCGCTAAAAGTCAGAGAGTATGTTTGACATCTTCTATTTGAAATGTTGAGGCTGAATTGGAAAATCATCACCATCAGTATTTATTCAAATTTGTTAACAGGAAAACTGAAATCTTAAGATTTGTCCCTCTAGGAGTTTCTTGCAATGAATGGGGTCATTTCAAATGCACATGATCTCAATTAGAGATTTACAACAAATTGATTACAGTACCATCTGAAAAGTGACTGCATGTGTGAAGGACGATGTTTGCTAATAGCAAAATGAGCAATGTTGAACTTTTGAACTTTTGTTTTAGTTCACCATGATGCATACAGCCTTGGGGATCTGCATCGTATCAGCGGTGGTCTGCTTGGGGAGAAGTTTTCCCAGTGGATATTATGCCCATGAAGATTATGCTCAGTCACCTTCACATCTCCATGGTCATTCTTACTGTATATTTGTCTCACCTTTTTACTGCTGCTATGATGTCCAAATGTCCCCTTGGGGATTAGTAACACTACCGACCTACTACTATCAGTATACTGAACCTACCTACTACCCCTACATTGAACCTACCTACTACCACCACCACCATACTAAACCTGACCATACTAAAACTACTAAACCTGACCCTACTAAAGCTACTAAACCTGACCCTACTAAACCTGACAACAGTGCCAGAAGCCTGTCACTGGTGACTTCAGCCAACACAGATTTTGCTTACCGTCTGTACAAGGAATTAGCAGCTCAGGCGGACTCACAGGGCAAGAACATCTTCTTCTCACCAATAAGTGTGACCACTGCCCTGGCTGCCTTGTCTGTGGGGGCCCGGGAGCAGACCCACCAACAGCTTTTTGATGGTCTGGGCTTCACCAGCTGTCTACTGAGGCAGACGGACGTAGATCAGGCCTTCCATTCGCTCCTCTCCATGACATCTCAAGACGTGAGTGCAGGAACTGCTGTGTTCCTGCACAACACCTTCAATCCACGGCCTGAGTTCGTGGAGGTCTTGAAGCAGTCCTACCTTGCAGATGGCTTCACTGTCGACTTCACCAACAGCACAGAGAGTGCTGCTATCATCAATGGGTACGTGGGGGAGAAGACCAGAGGGAAGATTGACAAGCTGGTCGAAAACCTGGATCCTAGCACAATCATGTATCTCGTCAGTTACATTTACTACAAAGGTAAGAGTTTGTATGAAGAAATGTGCTATCTATTATTTCCAGGTTCTTTAAATAAGATGCACTGAGAAATGTATCAACCATAATTTCTGTCAATAGGAAAGTGGGAGACTCCATTTGACCCCAAGAACACCAGGCAGGAGGACTTCCATGTTGATGAGCACAACAAGGTTCAAACTCACTGCCTCTTCAGAAATGCTGTTTCAATAGTTATGCTAGCAATCACTGCCCTACACCTCTAAGAGCACACACGTTTGACTTATGTGTGATTTCATTATGCGTCTTTGGTGCTGGTCCTCTTTTCCCTGGAAGATGCGTAATGCATGCTCAAATGTCATCTTCTAGGTTCCAGTCCAGATGATGTATCTGGAGGAGACCTTTAGTTTCTACTATGACCAGGAGATTTCCACATCAGTCCTTCAATTACCCTTCAGTAACAACAACTCCATGCTTCTGTTGTTGCCTGACACGGATTTGGCTGGGTTGGAGGTTGCCATCTCCCAGAGCCATGTCACCAAATGGCTTAAATCTATGAAGCCCAGGTTAGAAGAGCCTATGTCTACTCACACCTGAACATCAAGCTTTTGTGCTGGAGACGGTATCATCCTATCATCAATCTGATGTTCACTATGTTGTCAGTTCCTTAGGAACAATACTCATATATATATATATATATCATTATTAGATATAGATAAATCATTTTGAGGATTACTGCTCCTACAGCTGCAGTATAGAATCTGTCAATTGCTGTTTGCTTATTTCATTTCTTTTAGGCAAAACAAAGTATTTCTTCCCAAGTTCTCCATCAAGACCTCCTACTCCCTGAACGATGTGTTGAGTGAAATGGGAATGACGGACATGTTTGGTGCTGCAGCAGATCTCAGTGGTATTTCAGATGCGCCACTGGCCGTCTCAACGGTAAGCGTTAGGGCAGTGGTACGCAACCTTGCCCTATCAGGAGCCACATTGACAAAAACAAATATTTGCAAGAGTCACAATCCAAAAGAAGTCTCTTGCCTTTACTTTTTTTAAAGATTTTTATTGATTGATTTATTTTAAGTCCGACTTAAAGGAGCCACAACTACCCATAAAGGAGTCGCATGTGGCTCTAGAGCCTCGGGTTGAGTGTCACTGTTTAGGCATGGTTTGATTCTCTGATCTATATGTTAAGCCGCTTCGTTGTAGTCTAGGACTAACACTTAATTTACCACAATCAAAGACCGGATGAAATGTTAAACGTTTGCTTTATTGGTTTGGGCTGAGGGTTAGCATCGACGGCTGTGGCAAACGGAGAAGGCACTCCACACTTTTGCCTTCATGCAGTTCTGGCTTTTATTGACCCTTGAGTTGATCCACATGTTGGTTCACGGGCCCCTTGGCTCACGGCCAATTCTCCGCTCGGCCGACGCCACCCCTGGCCAGCTCGCGCCATTGTTGTGTCGGGCCAATGCCTCAACATGCAGAAGGACCCTCGACAAGATCCACAGACACACGAGCTACAAAACATCTACTGGGTTCAGTATCAAGTTAGTCCACAATGACAAACATTTCCTTATGTGCTCACATGGAGCTCCCAGCTCCCCTTATTCTCCTGTCATATAATCCTCCTCTCGTATAACAGAATCTTCCCCTCATAACCAGTGTTGGGCAAGTTACTTCCAAAATGTAATATACTACATATTACTAGTTACTTTCATTTGAAAGTAATAAGTTACTTTACAATATTACTTTCTGTGTAGAGTAACTGTTACTTATTACACTACTTTTGCATTACTTTGACCAAAACAACAGCAGCAGCAGAATGACATTGCCGCCCCGGAACCATCCCCAAAAATCATTTCAACCGCCTTGAAGTCAGTGTAAACAATCCAAAATTCTAAATGTTATGTTTTTCCTTTGTTATTGTCATCTATAGTGGTTATTTGCATAAAAACACAGTTTGATTAGGAAATAATTGTATCTTTTTTAAATATGTGATTTGATTTGATCACATGTAACTCAATTTGTAACTTGAGTTACTTGACAAAGTAACTGGTATAATATTACTGAAAGCCTATAAGTAATAAGTTATATTACTGAGTTACTGCTAAAGGTAATATATTACATGTAATATGTTACTTTTGTAATGAGTTACCCCCAACACTGCTCATAACACAAGGCTTGCACAATAGCCAATCAGCCCAAAACCTCGGACACGCGCAACTCCTTAGCCCATCACTCAAAATGGTGGCTATGATTGACAGTTAAACTAACAAATGACGGTGCCATAAGAGCTTCAGTGACATACGACGGCTCATAACTGACGTGACGATCTGATCATCGCAATAGAAAGAGCCAAAGGGTCAAATTCGTCTGAATAGCAATTGATGGTATGTTGGCACACGCATTGATCTGACTCTGCTCTCTGGCCTGCAGGTTGTGCACCAAGCCAGTTTGGATGTGGATGAGGCTGGTGCCACCGCTGCAGCTGCTACAGGGATTGGTCTCATTCGTCTGTCCGTCCGGGAAGTCCCCGTCTTGCGGTTCGACCGTCCATTTATGGTCCTTATCATCACGCGCTCCACAGAGAGCGTCCTCTTCATGGGCAAGATTGTCAACCCAAATATCTGAAGTGAACACCTTGTACTCGCTCAAAACTCCAAGCGGTCAATCGGATATTAAATCCTCACATAATTATTGCTGTTCTGTGGTTCTTTGAGTGCAAACTTTTGTCCAAGGTAACAAAGTAATGTTTTGAAGAAGGAAGATCCCGCACACTGCTCTTGCTCAGCATCACATCCCCCCCCCTTCATTTTCTCGCCAATAGTATTTTTATATATATTTTTTTGCTTCCTCGTGTGTGCAAGTAACCTATAGGAGACATCACTCTCATCACAGCGTTCAAATTTGGCATTGTGGCTAGACTTTGGGGACGGTTCTATTGAAGTGAATGGGGTGGGCATGGAAAGTCCCACTATAAACCATCATACAGTATCTTATGTTTCACCTTGGATTGCAAAATGCTAGATTGCAAAATTCAAATGCTGTGATGTATTTTCCTTAGGTTCCTTCCCTGTCGAACAAGGCTAATGCTGAAGTGTAACAATTCATGAATTTGCTACGCTTGTAACCCCGTCAACTTTGAGAACCACTCACCTAGTTTTTGAGTATTCATCTCACATTGCTTGAAAATTTTATTTACCTGTTGGAAAAACACATTTCCCGGGGGGGGGGGGATAAAACACCAACCCCCCCCGGAACTCTAAGCCCCTGATGTCCTCAGACCTGAGCAACACCCCTGATCATCACTAACATTTTCAGTCCCTCTGGACCTTCAAGTGTTTTACACCATTTTTGCCACAATGATCTTAAATGCTATAATAATGCTCCAGAGGTGTTGGAGAATCAGTCTGTAGTGGAAGTGTGTCTCAATAGTTGACAGTGACCTGGATAATTTATCACCTTAAAAATACAAAGACAAACAAGTGACACAATTGTGCCCATTTGACACATGTACAATGATATTTAAAGAAACTGCACAACTAATACTGTAAATGAAAACATCTGCCTTGTAGATTTCAATCATTCAAAGGTGTGCCAACAAACAAGGTCTAGAGTATTTAAACCCAAAACTCCTTAGAGCATGACATGCATGGAATGTCATCGCTCACTCCTTTGGGGGATAAAGTTTGCAAATTATAGAGTAAACTTTGGATCGAGTATTTATTTTGTATTGGAGTGTTTTTGTTGTAACAATTCATTTGACTTCTGCAAAGCCATTTGATAGGCTTCCTCCACACCATGATGGATAATGTAATGGAAAATTATCGATCAAGTGCTTATTGATTGATTGATTAGTAATTATGGCCCTTCTAAGATGTATTTTGTGAACTGTGTTCTTCAGTCATTGCAGGAGATTGCTGTACAGAATAGTTTCTGTGAGAACATATGTCTTGTTTTGGGAAGTGTCTATGGGAATAGAGGTTCCTGTGGGAACCTGTGTCTTGTTGTGACTATAGACTGGATTTGTTATGTATTCCAGTGAACATTAGATTAGCTACATGGATGAATGGAAAGAACTGCCCTCCACGGAGAGGGGCGGGCATCGATAGTTTCAGTATATGATGTGAAGTAAACAATAATGCGGGGCTCTTGCATTGTCAAATGTAGACAAGAGGAGACCTCCGTGCACGGAGAGATGATTGTGGAAATAAAGAAAACCTCCTATGAACATTTAAAACGGATATCTAATTATTGATGAATCGGCAGAGCATTGCAGTGGATGTTTTTCCTCCACAACTTGGGGGCTCGTCTACGGGATCTCACGACTGGGATGCGGACCTCTGGCATGTCGACTGGTGATAACCTCCTGTCAAAGTTGGACCTGAAAGCTCGCTTAATGCTAAGAGAGCAGGAGTCGACATGCGGAGGAATGTAGCCCAGCGCTGTGATCTGCGGAACCTGGTGAGGCAAATACACACTGAATGCAATGTTGATTGATCGGTTTTATGTCAAATTGAGTAGCTGTGAAATTTAGAATAATGTTATACAATTGGTTCTAAAAATAGACAATTGTAACTACTGTTAAAAGCTGCAGGTCTGGGGGATTGTCTAGTGGAGAACGGATGTAACTTCTGCCTGGGCAATTCTTTGCCTTTGAGGGGAGTGCGGGGTCCTGGGGATGCTCGCGTGAGATAATATTAGATAAAACTCACTATCGCCGTTATCGGATATACTCACTGCCGAGAGGGTGAGGCGTTGCGTTAGGAAAACGGATGTAACTTCTGCCTGGGAAATCTTTTGCCTTTGAGGGGAGTGCGATGTGTCCTGGGGATGCTCGCGTGAGATAATATTAGATAAAACTCACTATTGCCGTAGCTTAGAGCGCACGCGTAAGGGAGCTTACTAGAGCCGACTCATATTTGGGCAAGATTTAGAGAAGAAAAAATCGGCCTGTTTGTCGACGGGCAAACAGTAAAGACGCAGGTTGAAAGGTACACTTGGCGTCGACGTAAGTTGAAAGGTATACTTAGCGTCTAAAAACTGCAGTAAGTGGAAAAAAAACACATACCCGGACCTGAGTTTTGCGGAAGGAGGTATAAAGTATATGTAGTTATAATAAAAGGGATACAATTGCAAAGTCAAAGCATTGGGAAAATTCTTACCATTCATTTGCAAAAAGAGAAAAAAAGAAAAGTTGTTTTCAAAAGGTCTCTTTCCTTTGAACAAAAAAAAAGAAATAAAAAAAGGGGAGAGTGTGGGTGAAACTGAGCAGTGAGGCTCATTGAGGAAGAAAAAAAAATGAATGGGAAATGAATGGGAAATGACTGAGATATGAATGAGAAATTTCTGAATGAGAAAAATGAGAGGAAGAAAAATCACAAACTAAACTTTTTGTTTTGGGGCTAAACGTTCAAGCTAAACCTTTTGTTTTGGGGCTAAACGTTCAAGCTAAACCTTTTGTTTTGGGGCTAAATGTTCAAGTTAAACTTTTTTTGTGGGGCTAAACGTTCAAATTGAACTTTTTGTTTTGGGATCCAAGCGTTAAACAGGGGCTAAACGTTCAAATTGAACTTTTTATTTTGGGGCTTAAACGTTCATATGTGTGTAGATAAGCCGGCCGGCAGGGGACAAACGGGGTTGTTTATTTTGTAATGTGGATCCACAGTGTGTTTTTATTTTAACCCATACTTGCCTACAAAAGAGGGATTGGTTGTTATTTTGTTTTTATTGGTAATATCATAAGGTATTGGTTTTGATTTCGCACACACAAACAAAACCACAGCTGTTTAGAGAAAGCTCATGAGGAGCTATGGGTTTGTATTTGCAGAGGTCGAAATACACACCAGGAAAGCACATTTGTCTCAAGCAGACCTACACGCCACATTTAGAGGGAAATATAGACTGTATAAAAGTTATGGCCTAGGTGGTTTTGAAAAACCACAGAAAACAACAGCAACACATTTATTATGAAGGGGAAAAGAAAGTATGTCTGCCAGAAGCAATACATACATACCATACATACATACACTTTCAATTATCATGTGAGGAGTTTAATCTTTCGCTAGTGTCTCTTAATGTGTCTTAAAAAGGTCTCAACCTGGAAATTGACCCGTGCCTCACCACCATCATGTAGCAGACTGAGAGTCAGCGCCAGGCTCAACTACACTGAGGACCACCAGCAGTCCAGGCTCCAGCGGAGACGATCAACACTCCGGGCAGGCTTCAGCCAGGGAACCGGCAGCAGCATCCGTACCAGCAGCCACTACAGCCCTGAACACCGCAGCTAGCGGCCAGCAATGGGAGAGAGTAAAATCTCTCCCTCCCGTGTAAGTGTTTCACCACACCGGTGTAAACGGGCTACAGAAATGCAATATGAGTGGTTTGCTTGCTGTAAAAGAATATATGACTGCCGTGGAGTTTTCGATTCATAGGCTTGGCCCGGAGGTTGACGCCACCTGGACAGTAACAGCGGAGAGGACTCAACGAAGCGAATCAAGACGGAGCGGAGAGGGTGTGAGGCGCTGGTCAATCGCAGGCGAGAGACTGACACGGCCGGAGACGCAAGCCAGTTGAGGGTGGAGGAGTTCACAGCAGAACTTGCTCCAAAGACACCAATTATGAGCAGATAAGTAATGACACACTTGAACATTTGCATGTTACAGCTGTTTGACAAACCATTGTTTTAGTAAAGAATCACACACTGCATACATTATGTACATGCAATGCACACAGAGCAAAAGTACTTTTATGCATTAGTACAGTATTGTTTAATAGAAGTTATGTTTTTTTTAGGAAAAGTGAGTGTTTAGCTTGGAAAACCCTTATTGCCAAGCGAAAAGGTAAATGTTTGTGAACACACTGAGATTTCTCTCCCCCCCCGCTTCTCGGCCTGAAGCCTTGAAACGGTGCAAGATAACCACAGTGCATAGCGCACACACATTTCCCAAGAGGAGTGAGAGAGGCAGAGACAAGTTAAAGGGTGTCTCTCTCTAAAAAATAAGTACATAGAAAAACTGCTAAATTAATTGACACATGCGTTATATAACGCATCTGTCAAAGGGGGTAAGCAGCTTTTGTTTTTGTGTCTGTTTTTTGTTTTGTTTTTAAGTTTTTGTTGTTTGTTGTGTATGTGTTTGTGTGCCTGTGTGACTGAGACAATCAGATGGACAAGCAGACTGAGACAATCAGATTGGACAGTGGATTGGGACGATCTCCAATGCCAGATGCTGAGATCCAGCCTCCCACATCCTTCACCAGCGCAATTAGCTTAGTCTCTGCATACACACACACACATGCGAAAGTTTGAGGACAGACCGGATGAATGGCGAAGGACAGACAGCGTGGTGCACTCGGGCGAGTGCATCCTTCGTGACGGTTTCCCCCTGGCGAGTAAGATGCTGAGAGTCGTACTTGGTGTGGTTTGTGTAAAAAACTGTGATCATGTGTATTAAAAAGCGTTTTGGAACCACAGGAGACAGGGGGAGTGTGAACACAGTGTGAATGAGTGAAGCCTTGGAACGGTGAAAGGTGTGTGATCGTTGAAGGGAATGTTAATGTACACCAGTTAGACAGGAAATAATGGACTCCAGTGTGACTAGAGAGCGGAGATGAGGACAAAGACTTGAGACATGACTTGGACTTGTAAGATGACTTGTGAGCTGATAGGTTGCGGGTTTGTTTCCCGGCTTTTGAGCAGAGTACATGCCAAAGTCGACTTGGGATGTATGTCTGCCGGATGCTTGGAAGGGAACCCAAAACAAAGAGGTTAATCTGACTATGTGCTCTGTAGGTTGAGTAAATTGTGTATTGTAGTAGGGTTGGGGGTAATTAATCAAATTGTGTGTTAAATGAATATAAACATATTCTAAACTACCAAGTAGGGCTTAATTTGAATGTTTTTATATGAAATGTGAATAGCGGCTTGCTGATATGAGTGGATGGTGGAGGACGAAGTGGGAGGCGGGCCAAAACGATTTAGTGGAGGGGCCGCCTCTGACTTCGGCTACCAAAATCCAACACCAGTGAACAGAAGCCCAATTACCAGAAATGTGTAAACTGTGTTCTTAAGAGAAAAAAAAAAAAAAATATGCCAAAAAGTGTGGAACAATAAAAAAGGCCATTGACCTCTGACACACTTTGTTTATGCTATGAAATCCTGGGTAAATAATCATGCTTGATTTGATATTAGCATAACTAAGAGTTTGATTTGAGCAAATTATACATTGTAACATAAGTATGTATTAAGTATTAAGTAAGTAACCGAAATGAAGGACTTATTAATTGTGATTGTGAACACATAGGGAAATTTTAATCTATATAGATGTGTGAGATGATACATTTTTTTCTAATAAGTTAAGGATAATAGTTATGTTAGTTTTCTTTGACTGTGTTTGAACTTATAGTTTGTTGTCAATAATTTATTTTTAATATTGATAATAATGATTTATTCTTATCAAAAGTGTGGAATTGTAATGGAAAATTATCGATCAAGTGCTTATTGATTGATTGATTAGTAATTATGGCCCTTCTAAGATGTATTTTGTGAACTGTGTTCTTCAGTCATTGCAGGAGATTGCTGTACAGAATAGTTTCTGTGAGAACATATGTCTTGTTTTGGGAAGTGTCTATGAGAGGTTCCTGTGGGAACCTGTGTCTTGTGACTATAGACTGGATTTGTTATGTATTCCAGTGAACATTAGATTAGCTACATGGATGAATGGAAAGAACTGCCCTCCACGGAGAGGGGCGGGCATCGATAGTTTCAGTATATGATGTGAAGTAAACAATAATGCGGGGCTCTTGCATTGTCAAATGTAGACAAGAGGAGACCTCCGTGCACGGAGAGATGATTGTGGAAATAAAGAAAACCTCCTATGAACATTTAAAACGGATATCTAATTATTGATGAATCGGCAGAGCATTGCAGTGGATATTTTTCCTCCACAATAACCCAGTTCCAAAAATGTAGGTTTCATAAGTGATAAAATCCTATGACATTCATTTGAGTTTGAAGAACTGACTTCTTGGTAGACTTTGCTGTAGGGATGATTGCCATTTTGCAGTAAGATGTTTCCATCTCAAATCTGTTATGAGTTCTACCTGCAATAAGCATGACATGAGGTTGGAGAGGTCCCTCCCATATTTTATTTTTATTTAACCAGGTAAGTCATCAAGAACAAATTATTTACAATGGCGACCTGAAATTGCAAAATACAGCACAGAAAAATAAGCTGATGAGAGCCGATAGTGGTTTATGGACAACTCGTTAAACTATATTTGCCAAACGAGTACAGTTAATAGTATTTTATCCTTTTACTAATAACCTTGCTTCGTTACCTTTAGAAAAAAAAGTAGAATGTTTGTACTTAAAATATTAAGGGACCACAAAATAATTGTGTGAGCATTTATTATCTGATTGACGTCTTGAGTTTTGAGCGAGTACAAGGTGTTTTCTTCAGATATTTGGGTTGACAATCTTGCCCATGAAGAGGACGCTCTCTGTGGAGGGCTTGATGATGAGGACCATGAATGGACGGTCGAACCGCAAGACGGGGACTTCCCGGATGGCCAGTCCCACCAGACCAATCCCTGTAGCAGCTGCAGCGGTGGCTCCAGCCTCATCTACATCCAAACTGGCTTGGTGCACAACCTGCAGGACG
The DNA here is from genome assembly GCF_964638095.1 of Poromitra crassiceps. Classification (NCBI taxonomy): domain Eukaryota; kingdom Metazoa; phylum Chordata; class Actinopteri; order Beryciformes; family Melamphaidae; genus Poromitra; species Poromitra crassiceps. The sequence goes on from NC_139627.1 coordinate 14,515,042, forward strand.
CAGTCAGATCAAGGGTGGAAGGAAAGAAGGAAGGATGTGCGCGCTAACATTCATATGATATAATCTGACCATTAAGGCTCCATTCTTACCGTTGAGACGACCAGTTGCCCCTCTGAAATACCACTGAAATCTGCTAAATCACCAAACATGTCCGTCATTCCCATTCCACTCAACACGTCCTTCAGGGAGTAGGAGGTCTTGATGGAGAACTTGGGAAGAAATACTTTGTTTTGCCTAAAGACAGAGATATGCAAAGTGAAATTGACATTCTACACTGCAGTTGTAGGACCGGTAATCCTGGAAATTTCTTCAAAAGAAGAATGTCCCCAAAAAGTGTTTAATCTAACATCACAAGTATTGTTACTAAGCCACCGACCACATAGCTGTACATCAGATTGATGATACTGTCTCCAGCACAAAAGCTTGAGGTTCAGGTGTGAGTAGACATAGGCTCTTCTAACCTGGGCTTCATAGATTTAAGCCATTTGGTGACATGGCTCTGGGAGATGGCAACCTCCAACCCAGCCAAATCCGTGTCAGGCAACAACAGAAGCATGGAGTTGTTGTTACTTAAGGGTAGTTGAAGGACTGATGTGGAAATCTCCTGGTCATAGTAGAAACTAAAGGTCTCCTCCAGATACATCATCTGGACTGGAACCTAGAAGATGACATTTGAGCATGCATTACGCGTCTTCCAGGGAAAAGAGGACCAGCACCAAAGACGCATAATGAAATCACACATAAGTCAAACGTGTGTGCTCTTAGAGGTGTAGGGCAGTGATTGCTAGCATAACTATTGAAACAGCATTTCTGAATAGGCAGTGAGTTTGAACCTTGTTGTGCTCATCAACATGGAAGTCCTCCTGCCTGGTGTTCTTGGGGTCAAATGGAGTCTCCCACTTTCCTATTGACAGAAATGATGGTTGATACATTTCTCAGTGCATCTTATTTAAAGAACCTGGAAATAATAGATAGCACATTTCTTCATACAAACTCTTACCTTTGTAGTAAATGTAACTGACGAGATACATGATTGTGCTAGGATCCAGGTTTTCAACCAGCTTGTCAATCTTCCCTCTGGTCTTCTCCCCCACGTACCCATTAATGATAGCAGCACTCTCTGTGCTGTTGGTGAAGTCGACAGTGAAGCCATCTGCAAGGTAGGACTGCTTCAAGACCTCCACGAACTCAGGCCGTGGATTGAAGGTGTTGTGCAGGAACACAGCAGTTCCTGCACTCACGTCTTGAGATGTCATGGAGAGGAGCGAATGGAAGGCCTGATCTACGTCCGTCTGCCTCAGTAGACAGCTGGTGAAGCCCAGACCATCAAAAAGCTGTTGGTGGGTCTGCTCCCGGGCCCCCACAGACAAGGCAGCCAGGGCAGTGGTCACACTTATTGGTGAGAAGAAGATGTTCTTGCCCTGTGAGTCCGCCTGAGCTGCTAATTCCTTGTACAGACGGTAAGCAAAATCTGTGTTGGCTGAAGTCACCAGTGACAGGCTTCTGGCACTGTTGTCAGGTTTAGTAGGGTCAGGTTCAGTAGCTTTAGTAGGGTCAGGTTTAGTAGTTTTAGTATGGTCAGGTTTAGTATGGTGGTGGTGGTAGTAGGTAGGTTCAATGTAGGGGTAGTAGGTAGGTTCAGTATACTGATAGTAGTAGGTCGGTAGTGTTACTAATCCCCAAGGGGACATTTGGACATCATAGCAGCAGTAAAAAGGTGAGACAAATATACAGTAAGAATGACCATCGAGATGTGAAGGTGACTGAGCATAATCTTCATGGGCATAATATCCACTGGGAAAACTTCTCCCCAAGCAGACCACCGCTGATACGATGCAGATCCCCAAGGCTGTATGCATCATGGTGAACTAAAACAAAAGTTCAAAAGTTCAACATTGCTCATTTTGCTATTAGCAAACATCGTCCTTCACACATGCAGTCACTTTTCAGATGGTACTGTAATCAATTTGTTGTAAATCTCTAATTGAGATCATGTGTATTTGAAATGACCCCATTCATTGCAAGAAACTCCTAGAGCGACAAATCTTAAGATTTCTTTTTTCCTTTTAACAAATTTTAATAAATACTGATGGTGATCATTTTCCAATTCAGCCTCAAAACTTAGATCTCAAATTGAAGATGTCAAACATACTGTCTATGACTTTTAGCAACAAAGATGAAATAAATCCTGCCAAGACTTCTCATTATCTCAATCTTAATCAAATTCCTTACTTTGACCGGAGCTTATGTCTCCTCAACCAAACCACAGGCTGAAGAGGGAGCCTGATGAGGACAACTAAACTCTGACATTCTTGTTTGACATCTTATTGGCTCTGGCATTAATTAATTTGCTCTTAGCCCATTTGCTGTGACCCAACTTAACAGGACCCAGGTGATTTCACTGATTACTTCCCTCTCTGGTTGAAGGTATGCTAATCCGTGAAATCACCTGTTGCATGTAGCCATGATTTCAAAATGCAACTGCTGAAAAGTGTTCAGGTTGTGTCAACATCCAGGTAATAAACTCGTTCAAAAAATGCTTGATGTCCTTTCATTATAAAAGACAATGGCTTTTGCAATTTAGTTCAAGCACCATTTCCTTCAACCAATCATCCTATTGTTCTCTGTGAAAGATCAGGCACACCCTTAGAAAAGAATGAAGTGTGATTAATAGATCAATTCCACTGAACCCAAATAAATACACAGCCTGTGTGAATGTATTGTAACGAATTGGGTATTCGTCCAAGGAACTGGAGACTTGAAGTTGGTACAGGCTCTTTATTCTTGTCTTCACAATACACGCTCCTAGCAGCTAGCTTCGCTGCTAGCTCTAAACCACCCGGTCAGCTCGCCCACCCTGGCCTGACTGGCCTCCGCCCCGGCCGCTGGTCACATACATCCCCTTCCCCCTAGGAACACACCCACACACATCAGTTCCTAGCTGCGATCCAGACACTTAGGTTGCACATCACATACAGGTAATACCTGGATTACCCAAACACGTTACATACTCCTCACCCAACATTAGCTCGACGCCCACGTCGACACCCACAACCCACACATATCCCCCTGTACCAAAACACACCAACACAACATTTTTCCCATCACCACATCAAATTATAATTCCCCAACCACCAGTCTTTTCTTTTCAGCACCCCCGTCATAATGTCCAGTTTTTCATTAGGTACTCCGTAATGTCTAGTTTCCCATTAGGCACTCCATAATGTCTAGTTTTTCATTATTTCCTTCTTTTTCACACATTCAATTCAAACACAAGCCCCCCACATTTTCCTTAGCTTTTCTTTTAAACCCCATTTCCATCCCCCCTTTTCCCAGCTTCACCAATTCCCCTGAAGCACTCTTTTCGGTCCCCCCTTTTTGTTTGTTCCAGTAGCAAATGCACGAACGAGCACCGGATCGACATCCTCGTCCTCCGGTCTCCACTCGCGCCCGTCGACTCTCCAGCTGACCCTGGCGTCGTCCTCCCGGCCTCGCACTCGCTCGTTTTTCCGTCCCCCTCCTCCAGGGTTGAGGACAGCAGAGCGAACACCACCGGCGTCGATCTTCCCCTCGGCTCTCCGCAGTGCAACGTTAGGGGGTGTATAGCGGTTAGGCTGGGCCGGTTCCCCCGGCGGTAACCCCTCTCGCTCACTCGGAGACACGAGCGTCGCTCTCCCGACTGTAACAACGCTGCAGACGATGTCCCTCTCTTCCCTCTGGCTGTTCACGCTCTTCCCAGCCTGCGTCTCACCTCCGGCCTCCACACTCTCAGTGCAGTCCCTGGCCAAGTGCTCCGGTGACTGGCAAGTCCAGCAGAGTCTCACCTGTCTGCCGCCTGCACGTCTCTCTTCTCCCGCTGTCCCCCGATCTCCGACAGCCTTTGGACACTCTCTGGCTAGATGTCCAATCTCGCTACATGTCCAGCAGGCTCCCTGCTGTCCATGTCGTTGTCCCGCATACCCGGTCCGTCTCCCGGAACCGCATCGGCACCACCTCGCCACGTGGCCCGGCTCTCTGCAGGTCCAACACAGTCTCTTTCGTGGCTCTTCCGGCCGCTCTCCCCGCTGCATTACCTCCGCGCTCATCAAGTCCACCCGCTGCATGACTTCTCGCAGCGCCCGCATCACCTCCACCGCCCAGGCAGGAGTCTCTTGCACCAGCCGTCCGACCTCTCTCAACACACGGGCCTCCATGCCCGCCAGCATCGAGCTGATCCCCGCCGTCAGCTCTCCTTTCCTCCCGTTCACCGATGGCCATTCTCCGGAGATACTTGATTCTCCGCGCACCATCGCACGTGGTTGCAGCTAGCAGTTAGCAGTTAGCACCCCTGGTAGCTAACTTACTAGCGCTAGTTTCTAGAGCCAAAAAGCCGCACCACCCGTCTCTTTTGCCGTTCCTTCTCACCCTCTCCCCTCTCGGCCGAATCAGAGGCGTTACCGCTTTACTGTCTGGCACCAATGTAACGAATTGGGTATTCGTCCAAGGAACTGGAGACTTGAAGTTGGTACAGGCTCTTTATTCTTGTCTTCACAATACACGCTCCTAGCAGCTAGCTTCGCTGCTAGCTCTAAACCACCCGGTCAGCTCGCCCACCCTGGCCTGACTGGCCTCCGCCCCGGCCGCTGGTCACATACATCCCCTTCCCCCTAGGAACACACCCACACACATCAGTTCCTAGCTGCGATCCAGACACTTAGGTTGCACATCACATACAGGTAATACCTGGATTACCCAAACACGTTACAGTATGCAAATTAACATGACATTCCCACGTGATGTGTGTAATTGACAGGCGACTGAAGTAGGTGCTTACGATCAAAACACAGATCTGTGTGCATTGTATTCTCGCTTGCCAGACTACTGTATCTCCCTGCACCTGGAGAAAGTACATTTGCTAGTTTAAAAAAATCGATGTGTCATGTGTGTAAAAGTAAATAGCAGCTCATTTATTAAAATGTACTCAGAGTAAAAGTTACTTAGTTACTTTTTTTGCGGGGGGGGTTATGTTATCTCAAGGTTATTTTTTTCATTTTCTTGAAGTTCATCGTCAACTTCAACCAATTAATCCGATGAGGTTTGGGGGTTGCATTAGGTCTGCAGAAGTGTTTTCTAAACGCATCCGTCTCCATCTCCTCTGTGATTACGCACCAACATTCTCATTGTCTGACTGACCGTCTTTCACCTTCTGGTGCAGTGTTAAAAATGCCAAAGCATTCGGTACGGTTGATGCCGGTTTGATCTACACTCTTGTCATCCAGAGAGGTCTGACAATCACAGCGCTTCCCACACTCCCTCCGTTGCGAGGGGGCACTGCAACCAACCCGATAATCTGTACCACCATTGGGACTGGTTGGCACAAGTGCACATGACTTTGATCGCTATAATTTTAGAAAACAGTCGTGGACATCATTCTAGATTCTAGTCTATATCTATTTGTAGCTGAGATCTTAACCTTACAATTGCTAGTACTGGTTAGAATTTTAGAACATAAATTGTGCAAGAGAAATGTTGCAGAGAGCAAAAAGTGTGCCAACCAACCCGGGGCTCCCATAACATTACACCCTTCTTGCATGGTGTGGGGGTAAACTGTCGTTTTATTATTCAATGTCTTTGTTGAAATCCGTAGTAAGGAGTTGGTAGGGCAAATTAGCATTTATGAATATACTTGTCTAAAAATAAAATGTGATGTTCCATGGTGTTGTAGTGTAGAGAGCATCGTTGTGACGTCACTGCCCGGGGTTTCCTAGTGAAGTGAACCCGACTGACGGCGTCATGGCGGAGGCCGGTTGTCGGAGTAGCCGCTGTTGAAATGCCAGCATCGGGATTCAATCGGGACTGAACGACGAGCGCTAGACTTTGTTTACATCAGGGGAAACCAAAGGGGACCATACGTACACATTTTTTTTGTTTTGTTTGGGGGGAGCCACATCAAGAAACACTGCATCAATTCAAGCGAGCTGAAGCGTTCGGGGCTGCTCTCCCTGGCTGGGAGTTAGCTAGCTAGCTAGGTGGCTATCCCTAAGCTAGCTGCTAGCCAAAGAAAATAAAGGGGGGAAAAGGATCGCTGGATTCAGAGAGGCAGTTCATCTGAGTTCTAAGGTAACCTATAATAACATCACGTTAACGACTTATAATTATAGTATATATAACGTTACACCTTAATTACCTGCCCCCCTGGCTCAGAGAGCAACCAGGCTAACGTTACGTGTTGACACCGTCAAGCAGCCATGGAAAGTGAGCGGCGGATGAAAACAAGAAGGAAGAGTGCTAACGCTTAGCTAGTTTGCGTTTTCGGTGTAAAATAATGGAAATTAAACGAGTTGAGCGCATACATGCGGTGGCTAACTGTTTGTAAAGGTACTCCCACGAAGTATCGGTGACTATTTAAAGCTGAGTATTGATTGCAACCGTAAAGTGAGCAGTCCGATGGTTTAACGTTACTGTTCGAAATCACTTAAAGTTTGATCATTTGGTTAGCTGCCGTGCTAGCATGCTAGGTAGCCTCACGCTGCAAAGCTCTCCTCGCTCGACCTGCTCAGTTACGTCGGGCTAGCATCCCTGATGCCTGTCAACTCGTGTTTACTGTAACGTTTCTTAGCTCAGAAGGCTAATGTGCAAGTAAAAACACAACGGATAACGTCAGTCCATATATTTTCCCATTGTTTTTGGCTAGTGCCGTGGAATTACGCCAGCGGTGTATAGAACGTATTTTTTTAACAGTGTTAGGGTTTCTAGCTTGAACACAGGCTAGCAAACATTGCCCACAGCAAACCGCACGCCAAACTTTTCTCCATCAGCAGTAAAGTCAGCTAGCTTCTGCTACTACTAGTAACGTGAATGTGTTGCCCTCGTTTGTTGTCCATCTGGCCTGTGATTGAACTAGCGTTAAGGCTAACGACCGCGCTGCTTGTTTGCATATATTACAGCTACCCCGCCAATAGCCAGTAGCTTGCGTCGTTAGCTGGTGACACTAGCGAGCAAGCTATAGGACAAACATTACTAGCCACACTCGTAAATCTGGATGTCAACCTCAAGCGAATAGACCGTGGTTTGACATCAGACTGTCCATGTTGTCAGGGTTTTGAGGCCCGTGTTGGACAGGTGACTGTGGATGTGGTGATGTTAGTGTTGAGAGAGCGGCTGTGTGGAGCTTTGTTTGGAAGTGAAAACACGCTCTGTGCAGGCCGCAGCGGGCCTCTGTCTGCGCCCAGCCAGGGAATAAACAGTCACTACGCTGTACGCTACTTTAACAGTGCTAAATGTCCACAACAATAACGTGTTTAACATTTCCCGAGATAAAGTTAAAATATATCTAAGAACTGAAACATGTCCCCGAGCACAATTGATGTTTAAGGATTTACATTTTACACTATTGAATGGAATGTAACGTGACATTTTTATTGAGTGACGTTATTTGCAAAACAGTTTTAAAGCCAATTGTTCCGTTTTGATGAACATGCCACTCATACTTGGCCAGAGAAGAGTTTTACTGAACCTAAAATATAATTATCTTCCAGCAGGTGGCTTGCACTTCAACGGTGTGTTATTTTGCTCGTTTTAGTTGATTTTAGCAAGTTGGCCATTTCTTGCAACTCCACTGTTTATGGCCATATAGACAGGTGGGAAACCATAATTTAAGTGAAATTAAAACTTTGGTGCAAAAAACAGACTTATTATGTATTTATTGGATGCTATTTTCTCATGTAATGTGTATTCTCTTTTGCAGGTTAACTGTGTGTAGGATAAGACACGCAACAGATTATTTATTGTTGGGACGTATATATTTTGGATTTAAACATGGCTGGGCGCAGTGAAGACGAAAGTGTAAGCAACAGCAGTGGAGAATCAAGGTAATCAAACTTTATCTTGGGAAGTTTTTTTTATTTCAACTGTCAGCTCAAATGTAAGCTTGCGTGTGTTCAGTAGTTGACTATCTGAACTGTTGTATTTGTACTTGGATCACACACAACATGTAGTGAAGAACATTGAGATATTAGCCTACCTTTAAAGGGATAGTTTTGATTTTTTGATGTGTGGTTGTATGAGGTACATGCCATCGCCGACAGTCAGTGGACTACCGGTACATGCAGTAGAATGCAGCCAGCGCCATCCCAGTTTGGAGAAATGGAGACTGGCCGCGTCAAGCAAGTAGAGCTGTCTACTGAGTGTGAACAGGGTCACGAGCAAAAACGTAGGAAACAACAGAAACAAAACATAAAATGCTTCCATACTGCTCACCTGGCGTAATCCAAGTCTCCACAAGCCCTGCGATGCCAAGTTGACTTGAAAAGACGTAATTTACACCCTGTTTTTAGTTGAAATATAGCCATATGTACAGCCGGGCATGCTCGATTTCTTCCTCGAGCAACTGGCTACAGTGCAGATTTCAGCTAAAAACAGGGTGTAAATGATGCGTTTTCAAGTCAACTTGGCATCTCAGGGCTTGTAGAGACTTGGATTACGCCAGGTGACTGAGCAGTAGCTTTTTCTGTTTTCTGGTCGCATTCTACTGCATGTAGTACACTGACGGTAACTGTCGGGAAGTACCCAATACAACCCACATAAAAAAACAACTAACTATCCCTTTAATGGAATAAGGAAAAGTTTGTTCAACATTGCCACAGTCAGGTTATTGACACAATAGGATTCTTTACATTAGGCGATGGATGATTTACAAGCTGATACAACTGTTAATTTATCAAAAATATTTCTAGAGAATTGAGCCCAGAAGACATTGATTTACTAGTATTATTACTATGATCTGTGAAGCAACCTATGTTCATTCTCTGAATCTGAAAATCTGCTGATTCCATGAATACTGTGCAGACTAGGGCCCCTATCTCTTTTATGGACACCAGATACACGCCTACTTTGTATTGTTTTTAGGAACAAGGAAATACACTACCTCATCATTCTCACCTGTGCAGATCTTCCTCTAAGCCGACAAATCTTTCTCAGGACTTTGAAACCTCGTTGTGCCATCTGTCACATTCATACGACACAGTTTTATTATGGTCAACATTGAGAACCATTGAGAATCATGACTCTTCGACATAAACAGAAGCAGTTGCTGCCGTTGTTCAAGTGTCTGAATACATGTGCTTGTGTTGTGTGTGTTTCCATGTTCACAGTAACTCTGATGATGAGTCCGGTTCTGGATCGGGCTCTGCGTCTGGGACAGGCTCAGGCTCCAGTTCCAGCAGCAGCAGCAGCAGCAGCCAATCAGGGAGCAGCAACTCAGGAAGTGGCTCAGACTCGGGCAGCCAGTCAGATTCTGACTCGGAGAAATCCAAGGAGAAGATCATTGAACCACCAAATAAGTCCAAAATTGACGGAGCTGAGGTAGGGAAATGCGTTAACACCTGGTTTCTAAATGTGAGCGGTATCTGGATAAGTTATCTGGATGTTACCTGGATAAGGAAAAATGCATGTTAAAGCAAAGGTGTAAATGCATTATGATCAGGATGTGATCAGATCTGCCTGACCACATCTGGAGGCAGTCTGGCTCACATTGTGTGCAGATCTCTTTCACCCCATTTACACCTGGTTTTTAAATGCGACCTGTATCCAGATAGCTTATCTGGAATGGATACAGGTCGCATTTAAAAACCAGGTGTAAATGGAGCATTTGGAGATCGTTAAAGCGTCATTTTATCGGCCCTGTCAGATCGGCTTAAATGTTCGTTTCGAGCCGGTGCCGATATCGTGCCTCCCTAATGCAGCCGATATCTATTGATTTCTATTGATATCTATTTCTATTGATTGCAGTTCTGGAAGTCCAACCCGAGTATCTTAGCAGTGCAACGGTCAGCTATGCTCAGGAAGCAGCAACTCCAGCATCAGCGACAAAGCTCTTCAAATAGTGGATCTGACGAGGTTAGTAGCTCTTTGGTTGTTTAACGTTGATCCTCAATACATAAAAACCCAAAGGATGTCTGTAGCAGGTAGTTGAAATGCAATTGACATTTTTATTGATTGATTGATTGACTGACTGACTGATTGATTGATTTATGTTATTTGTCATCTGTAATGGGAGGTGCCCACCTGAGGGTCACACAATGCTTATTCATGAACATCCCAACACTGAACCTTGATGACAAATCTTTTTACAGGACTCATCAAGCAGCGATGATTCAGACTCCTCAAGTGGATCCAAGAGGAGAAGGAACTCCGGCTCGTCAGACTCTGGATCTGGGTCCGGGAGTGATTCTGGATCGGACTCATCAGCAGAGGACAACAACAGTGATGAGACCGCGTCCGATTATGAGCCCAGTCACAAAGTCAAAAGCAGAAAGCCTCCAACCAAGTAAGCCGATAGGTGGCCTTTTATAGCTGCTTAGCTGTGTATCACCTCAAGCCACCAACATTTCAGTATGGTCTCCAAAGACACTGGCTATGTTGACTTGCATGCCTGAGTCACCCAGCTTCTGTCCATACTCTTGTTAAAATCCTCAGGTTAATCTGTTGACATGAATCCTTGATATCCTGAAGTCTCCCTGTTGCTATGAATAAACCAGTTAGCATAATATTCCCCGGCCTGCTTTGATAGCACAGTAGTGGTATGGATTGCTTTACCGATAATCAGCCCACTTTGTATCACTAATCATCTGGGTAATATAAGCACATGGGTAGTGTTTACCTTCTCTCTCTGTTTTCCTCATGGAGCAAAATGCTCCTGCAGAAACCCCGCCCCCGCCAGCTGCAAGTCATTAAGGCTCGTTAAGGCTAGATTATTAATGACACAAAGTGGGTTGATTATCAGTAAAGCCATCCTTTAAGTATAGTGTGCCACTGATACCGCTTTCAGACAGACACGGTTCTGGTTCTGGCTCTGGCTCCGTTCTGGAGTCTCAGAACCTTGGTGCTTTCTGGCGAACCAGCCCGTGTTCACACCAGTTTAAGCGGAACCAAAGTGGGAGGACATTATTCGGTAGTCCTTCATTTTTTTTTTAAAGTTTATTAATTATTTGGTCTGGCGTTCGAGTGAACCCAGCCTTGGCCCTCTCTTCTGCAAGTTCGGCATACGACTTGCTCTTTCTTGTACTGCTTTCTAGCTTTTCTTGAGATTCGGTAGATGCCCAAATCTCCACTAAACATTTGGTTTCCTCAGGAGACCACTGCAAATTATTTTTCTCTGTGTTGTCACTGCCTTCTTCTCCTTCCTGCTCGTTTTCACAGCCTAGAATGAGACACGCCCACTGATGATGTCACGGTTCCCAAGGAAAACCAACTATTTTTTGGTTCCGCTGAGAACCAACTTTTCAGGTTCCGAACCAATTATTTTTTCGGTCTGAACGCGCCGGCCAGTTCAGATTAGGGTTCTGGAACCGGAACCGGCACGGAGCCCTGCCGGTGTGAAAGCCCTAACAGTGCCTGGTTGAAAGCTCACTGTTAATGCTTTCTGTGCACTTTTAGTAGTAGTTTGACACAAGCAGCAGTTAGCAGAAAGTCATGGTCAAATGTGTCATTTCAATTGATATTTAGATCAATGATTGGACATTCTCACAAAATTGCTCGTCGAATCAGCCCCTCCAAAAAAAAAAAGTATCGCCTGCTGCCACGTTTTTATTTTGTGAATAACAAAATGTGGCTGTATTGCTGAGCAAGTCTGAGTTTGCACAGATGGCAAAAACCAAAAGTGAAAGGAGTAAGATGTTGCCATGCCACAGTAACCTGTTTTAATATGGGATTTGGCCATGTATTTGAACCAGCTTGCTCATAAATATGAGGGTATGAGTTTACCTGGGTTATTTGTCTATGGTTGTGATGTTTACATGCATTTACCCAAAACCAGGTTACCGGAGTATTAGTAAGCAGGTTAAAGAACACAGTTAAAGGTACATTCAGCGATGTTTTTGTGTTAAAATAAGTGTTAAATGGCTCTGTATTCTGACAGCAATCACTGAAATAGAGTGTTTGGTCAGTGACTTGAAACCCCCAACCCCCCCGCTGTCCTCTATCTCTCTCCTGTAGTCCTGCATGCAGGGCGGAGGTATCTCCGCAACCGTAACTCATAAGCCCTTTTCCCACATGCGTACCGGAAAATTACCTGTAAGTCAATATCGGACATTTCCCTTCACACTTCGGCTCGCGCATGTGGGAATCTATCAGCGAATTTTCCTGTATGTTGGGGGGGCGGGGGGAGGGGGGAGCTTATTTGGGGGGTCGGCAAAACTCGAAATAAGTTCGCTTGTCAGTTGTTACACAATAAATCACACTCGTTTGACTTAAGAGCAGCGTCAAGCCGCCAGCGTAATCAACACAGCCGATTTCCCCCTCCCCTCTCTGCTCGAGAGCAGCAGCCACGGACAGACACAGCGAATGACACAGCAAATGCACAAGCGAAATGTGGAAGTAGTTTGCTTTGATGTGCGCGAATGATTAGTTGATGCACTTTGAAGAAGTTGGGATCCGTGTCTGAGAGAAATAGTTGCTGGTTCGATGTTTATCCGTTCACCTGCGTCGCGTTGAAGCACTTTTTACAGACTGGCTTTGTTTGATGTGTCCGGGGTTGCCTTCGGAAATCAGCAAGCTGACATACTGCTCTTATTAGGCTATCACAAGATCATTTCGCCAGTTTGCTTTAATGTGCGCGAATGATTAGATTATGCCCGCTGGAACATTAAGCAACGTGTGTAGGCTACTCCTCGCCCATGATTGAAGGACCGCTGTCGCGGAAAATGACTGGAACCGTTTCCACTTGCGTCTCCTTAAGAGCATACCGCTCTTCTGACTGGGTCGAAACTGGTGAAATGTCGGGGACGACGGGGTCGCGCTTATACCGGCACGGCGCCTTTCTCACATGCAGGCATTAGACCACGTACCGGTCATTTTGCGGTACAAAGCGCATGTGGGAAAAGGGCTATAGAGACTCAGAGATGGCGGCGTTGGATTCGGGGTGAAAAAATACATAGTCCTGTATAGGCATCGAGATCCGACCTTACCTTTCCCAGAAAATGTCCAACTTTTCTCTGATTGGATACAAATTGGCGCCGACCTCAAACTATCTAATCAGAGAGAAAAAACCAACTAAAGGACTTCATGTATTTTTTCACCCCGAATCCAACGCCGCCATCCGCGAGTCTCTACGACTTACGGTTGTGGAGATACGTCCGCCCTGCATGCAGGACTACAGGAGAAAGATGGAGGATAGCAGGGGGTTGGGGGTTTCAAGTCACTGCCCAAACAGTCTATTTCAGTGATTGCTGTCAGAATATAGAGCCATTTAACACTTATTTCAATACAAAAACATCGCTGAATGTACCTTTAATCCTGCATGGAAAGATAGGTGTTGATTCTTCAGATCAAATTCCCTTCCTAATAGTCAGTCACTTCAGCCATTGGGTGTTCATCATTTGTCCTGTTTTCTCGCACAGAGTGACCCCTCACCTCTTCTTATCGCCTGTTTAGGATGAACGCCCGAAACGGAAAGAAAAGTAGTGCCCAGAGAAAGAAGGCCCAGAAGGGATCGTCTTCTGACGACGAGGACGACTACAAGAAGGCTGCTTCGGCTGGGCCACGGCGGCAGGCCACCGTCAACGTCAGCTACAAGGAGGACGAGGAGCTGAAGACGGACTCGGACGACCTGGTGGAGGTGCTGGGCGAAGACGTTCCCCAGCCCGAGGAGGACGAGTTTGAAACCCTGGAGAGAGTGATGGAGAGCAGGATAGGAAGGAGAGGAGGTGAGGGACACGCTAACCGAGACCCATGTTGTCAGCCACTCAGTTTAAAGAGCATGGTGCAGGTTGGAGACCACATTGCATTAATATGTGGGAGGGGTATAGAGCAATGGGATTAACAATAATAATATTAATAATGATAATAATACAGTAATAATAAATCACACATATCTGCATCCAGGGTTCCCACGGTCATGAAATTCCTGGAAAAGTTATGGAATTTGAAAAACTGTTTTCCAGGCCTGGAAAAGGTTTGGATGTAACAGTGTGTTTTGGAATTTACATTGTTTTTGGCTATTGTTAAAAATATGTTCATAAAAATCCCAAAATACATCTAACAGGGGATTTCTGTCATTTGCAATTGCAACTAACACAGCACAGTTGAGAAGTGTCGACACATTCAAACCGCTCTCGTTTTAATAGTCTGTGAGCTGCTGCTAGTTTCTTATTATGAGAATTCTCAGTGTTGTAACAGTAATGAACCTCGATTCAAAACTGCCATGTTGGCTCCTTGCCTTTGGGTAATTGGGCCTTGAAAGTCCTTGAAAAGTCATTGAATTTGATGTTCAAGAGGGTGTGGGAACCCTGTCTGCATTTCATTATAGACTATTTGTATAGAGAGGCAAAGTGGAACGTCACTTCCCGCTTCAGCACTGTACCATCCGCCATTTATTTTCCCATAGACATTTCGTAAAATGCTTATAAAATAGTTGTACTTCGTCGAACCAAACGGTTCAGCTAACGCTATTTTAACGCGCATTTTTTTAAATGTTTTGGTCCCAGTGAAATGTTATGTGATCTCTCCTGTTTCTAAAATTATATCTGTACGGTTTGGTTTACAACCAGTAAAACTATTTTTATACGCATTTTACGAAATGTGTATGGGAAAATAAATGGCGGATGAAAATCTCTGGTACAGTGCTGAAGCAGGAAGTAGGCGGTCACTTTGCCTCTCTATTCATGTTGCCTCTGACACATTAGATACAAGAGTCATCAGCCTGCTGTAACAATGAAGAGTGGAATACATTGCACTATAGTTATCCATAAGGTCTGCTGTTGCAGATGCCCTTGTACCTTGCATCTCTACTGTCTATAGAGCCAGTAATTAAACCACCAGATCACATGATTAGTTAACGATTTGTTGTGATTTAGGTAATTAAATGGGTTCTGCTACTATCCGCCATATAAATGGAACAGATTGCGAAGCACTTGGAAATTTGCATTCCAAAGCCCCCCCAATGACTGTCTCTTATAGACCCTTTTCACTGTGGCCATTTTGTGTCGAAAAGGCAGGAGAAACACAGGTGGAAGCAAAACACTAATGAGGGTTTCCAACTTCCATGATTGGAAGCTGGAAACCCCCATTAGTGTTTTGCTTGCACCTGTGTTTACCCTGCCTTTTTGGCACAAAATGGCCCCCGTGAAAAGGGTCTATTGTGTATTTTCTTTGTCATTTACTTGGATGTTTTCTGAGATTGAAGTCCCAGATTACAGAGTACCTAAATTACATTTCAAGGATAATTCAACCTTTTATATCCTTTCTACATGAAAAATTAGGGAAGGGAAAAAAAAAGTGGCACAGTTTTGCAATATTTGTCTCACAGCAACGGGAGGCACCACCACAGTATATGCTGTAGAAGCAGACGGGGACCCAAACGGCAACTTCAACCCCAGCAAAGAGGCTGGTGACACCCAGTATCTGATCAAGTGGAAGAACTGGTCTCACATCCACAACACCTGGGAGACCGAGGACACCCTCAAACTCCAGAATGTCAAGGGGATGAAGAAACTGGATAACTTCAAGAAGAAGGAGCAAGAGAAAAAGAAATGGTGAGGCAGAAAAGACTTAGTAGCTCTCTTAACCTTCCTTTTATCCAGGGCTCGGCCGGCCACAGTGCTCCATGCCATTTCCCCACTAACGGCATGCTTCACAGTCACGGTGGGAGCTGTCCAGTACCACAGTGCTGATCACTGAGCAGTTCCACACGAGCAGCTGGGCGGCTCACAGTCTGGTTCAAGGGCACCTTGTCAGTAGTTGTAGGGGTCCCGTCGCTCATGGGAAACCTCAGTGGAAAAGTCATAGTTAGTCAAATCCTTGAAAGGTTTGGAAAGTCCTGGAATTTTGTTGTCTGTAACAGGGATCTGCGCGACTAGTCGGTTCAAAGTTTAAACTTCCGCTACCCTCGCTAGTCGGCACCAAAGTACTATCCGGTGAAACGAATATTTCAATTAATAATGTGCAATGCTGGTACTAACAGCCCCCCCTCCCCAATGTCCGGATGTAAACAAACCAGCATGTGTTAGCGGGAGTGGACTGTAGTTGATGAGCGGACAGAGATGCCATCTGGTAGAAGCAGAGCGGTTTGGCTGGATACAGTATTATACTGCATAGTACAGTATACAAGCTATGCTTCCACTCAACGTTGGAAGGGCTGCACAATTAGGGCCTGTGTCCACCTAGCGTCTTTTTCCGACGTTAAACGCTGGAAGTGCGCTGGGAAGCGCTGATCTCGGCGCACAATATAACAAGGAAGCAGTCTGAAAGTAACGTTAGTTCAGCTTGATAGCTGACAGCTAGCAAGCTAACAACACAGGTAGGCTACGCTATTAAAAGCAGTAAGCACAACACTCACCAGCAATATTAAGTGTCTAGCCAATCTGCTCCCACAATTGAGCCTTTCTGTCTCTGTTGCGATAGTTTCTCCATATGACTAGTTGCCAGAAAAGGAGCACCCGACACCAGCGTCTTTCTGAAAAGTTTAATTATTCTCAGCTGGGAGCCGGCGCACAAAAACGCCGGAGCGCTCTGAAAACAGACGCTGGGTGCAGCGCACTTTGTCTAGACGTCCGTGTGCGCTCGCATACGCTCTCCCCCCATTGGAAACAACTGAAAAAAGACGCTGGACCTGAGGAAAAGATGCTAGGTGGACACAGGCCCTTAATCGTATTTTCATCGTCATCGCAATATGAACATGCGCAATAAACGCATCGCAAAGACTGCCTGAAACGCAATGAATAACATAGTGGTTTTATTTACATGCGTCATGCGTTGCCACTCAGCATCTGATCATTTTGTCTTGTGTTGTAAATCCAGCGTACACCTTTCCCTTGCAACAGTGCGCTCCGCCCCTCTGCCAAAGCCCAAACACGCTGTGTGTAGTTTCAGCTAGAGTCAGTGTGTATTTCATTTCTTTATTCAGTGGGCATAGGCTATGTTTGGGGACTATGTTAGCATTATTAAAGCAGAAAGACATAGGAACTGTATAGCTAATATGCATACTTTAATATCTGTTTATTTATTGCAAAGTCGTATCGTCATCGCTATATTGAACAATGTTATCGCACATCGCAGATTTTTCTCATATCGTGCAGGCCTATATTAAGACTGAATAAACAGTGCCGGGGTCAGGTGTTATGTTTTGTACTGCGCTATGTTCATAATAAACTTGCATCGCCGAACCAATCCAGAGACTTTAGCGTGGCCCTTCCTGCAGAAAGCAGTGACACGCACAAGTTATGTGCTTATTAACGGATAAAACGGAATCAAATGATGGAATGTTGCTCGGCACATCCATTTTGACTGTTTAGAAAAGCTGTCTCTCTGTGTTTCACTACGGAGGATATGAGTCTCTCTGTGTTTCACTACGGAGGATATGAGTCTCTCTGTGTTTCACTACGGAGGATATGAGGGGGGAGAGCGTCATTTGCACTAACGTGACAGAGGGACGTAGGTTTGTTACCAGTCCTTCTCGCCACCGTTCAAACTGCTATTTTTGACCCAGGTTCCCAGACGATTGGTAGACGGAGATTTCCAATTGTCTAGGGAGCCGAGACTAGGTAGCTTTTGGAAAGGAATGTGTTTTCCTCGCTCACTATCATATTCTTCTCTCACCAGGTTGAAGGCAGCAACACCAGAGGATATAGAGTATTTCAACTGTCAAGAAGAGCTGATGGACGATCTACATTCTCAGTACCAACTTGTAGAGCGAATCATAGGTGCGTTTTCTCATGTGTGCCTGGTCATTTGTGTGTGTGTGTGTGTGCAGCAATTGACAGATTTTATGCTTTTGGGTTCATATAACTAAATTGGCAATCCCTTTTGAGCAGGGCATTCGAACCAGAAGTCGGCAGCCGGCTACCCAGATTACCTGTGCAAGTGGCAGGGCCTGCCGTACTCGGAGTGTAGCTGGGAGGACGGAGCCCTGATCGGCAGGAAGTTCCAGAAGTGCATAGATGACTACATGAGCAGAAACCAGTCAAAGACCATTCCCTTCAGAGAGTGCAAGGTAACCCTCTTCTAAGTGCTTCCCTTCAGAGAGTGCAAGGTAACTCTCTTCTCAGTGCTTGGCCTTTGTCCAAAGCACATGGGTCGGGTCTACTCTGTACTAGGGGTGTCAAAAATAATCGTATAATGGATGCATCGCGATGCGGACGTGTGAATCGAATAGGGATGTCAATTTTCGGTTAATTTCACTTTCGATTAACCGACGCTAATAATCGATTAACCTATCGGTTAATTCATAATTTTTTAATATACATTTTTTTTTTTTTTTTTTTGTCTATTTACTCAATGAGCTCATGCCCAAACAAGGCGTGTCTATTTAGATGCTGAAATGTTAATGCTTTTTGTGTTAGAATTTCTAACACAAAAAGCATTAACAAGCATTAACAAAAAGCATCAACATTTCAACACAAATTATTTTTGTGTTAGAATTTCTAACACAAAAAGCATTAACATTTCAGCATCTAAATAGACACGCCTTGTTTGGGCATGAGCTCAATGAGTAAATAGACAATTTTTTTTTTTTTTTTTTTTTTTTAATATTAACTGATAGACCGACAGCAATAACCGAACAACGACGTTAGCGACGGTTAATCGATTAACGGTTAACCGTTGACATCCCTAGAATCGAATCGTTGACGGATGAATCGTTTGTTTAAATTTCTGTTGACATTCAGATTTTAAAGCACTTTAAAGTAAATAAGGGACTTGATATTTATCTGACCGCTTGTATTAATTGATGAAAAACTAGCCATGTGCAGTAATAGTACAGAAAATTGAGGATTTGATAATTGGAGCTGCAATACTGTTGGAGCTGTATCGAGATGCATCGTGGAATCGAATTCAATCGAATCGTTGACAGATGAATGGTAATTGAATAGTGCGGCCAGTGAAGATTCACAGGCCTACTCAGTACAGGTTGTTTGCTAGTTTATTTGCTTTATTGATAGTTGTCAGGATCTAAAGAGAATTTCAACAGATATAACCGGAAGCATTCTAGAAGGGCACTCTTGAGCGTGCAGACCTCCGCCAAGGCCAACCGTTGATGCTATTATTGCTTGTTGGTGAGTCTGATCTGGATCTGTACGGGTTCTTTCTTACACCCTTTCACCAAGTTTGATGGAAGTCGGCCCAGTAGTTTTTCCTTAATCCTGCTGACAAAGCAGGCAAAAAGGAAAAAAAGACCAATCCAAGTAATCAATGAAAAGTAAAATGATCAAAAATAACAAAAACAACAGTGATTCATTCCCTCTGTTGGCGGGCGGTTGTGTTTTTGAGCTCGTTTGTCTGTCTGTCAGGAGGACATCTCAAAAGGTTCTCAACGAATTTGCAGGAAACATGGCAGAAAAGCAGGTCATGGGTCAACTTAGAAGTGATTAACTTTCCCCCCTGGCCAAAAGGGGGCGTGTCCAATCACAGAAGTCCACCTAACTTTGTAACAGATTCATGTTAACACACCACAAGACTTTGTAGACAGGCTGGTCAAGGGCCAAGGATGAACTGATTAAATGTCCCCGCCCACTGGCCAAAAGGAGGCATGACAATGGTCGTAGCTAGTAGAGAGGCAAAGTGAACGTCACTTCCTGCTTCAGAATTGTACCAGAGATTTTCTTCTGCAATTTTTATTTTCCCATAGACATTTCGTAAAATGCTTATCAAAATAGTTGTACTTTGCCAAACCAAACGGTTCAGCTATATTTAGAATCGGGAGAAACCATAGAAGATTTCTCTGGGGCCAAAACTTAAAAAAACATAATTGAAAAAATATTTTCTTTAAACCTTTTCTTTTTACGTTTTGGTCTGAGTGAAATGTTATGCAATCTCTCCTGTTTCTAAATATACACAGTTTAGCAGAACTGAAGCAGGAAGTGACGTTCACTTTGGCTCTCTATTACAAAAAGTCATCTTAATTTCCAAACGGATTCATGTAGCGCCACGCTGTGGGGGAGGTATGCACTTTACCGATTGCCCTCTAGTTGTAAAAGTTTTTGGGGTATACATCATCTGTATGCATTTAGAGAGTTTTGTGTTTGTGTTTTTCATGTACGCTAGGCCACTCATCATGCAGTGTAAGTGTGCGCGTTATCCTAACTATTCACACTATAGTATGTGTATCATTTAAAGTCGAGCTTAACCCAAAAATGACTTTTCTTTTCTTTTAGTTCAAATACCTGGGTATGCAGTGCACCTATTTAATAATGTATGCAAAAAAAATCACACATATCTAATTTCTTTAGTTTTTCACACTTTTTCACATCAAAAGTTCATTTTTCAAGATTTCATTGATAACAGTAATGTACAGTTTGCTGACGTCACCTAGTACTATAAAATTTCTACCCCATTTCAACCAATCATATCACGACATGCAGCTGCCAATCAAATCTTCATTTCAGGATAATTCTCTCTTCCAAATGAAGTAGAAAATGTCGCCTAGTGCCTGTCATCTGGCAGAATTCCTATCCCATAAACTAACTACTAACTTGGCCAATTGTATGAAACATGAACAAAAAACAAAAACTATCATCTCTAAGAATGCAAAGAAATGTAACTGGCTCGTTAAAACGCGCATTCCAGGAATATCGTATTTACAGAAATAGCGTAAATGGCGCACTCTTGAGAGCGTGGTTGTCAAGGGTCGCCCGTCGGAGATTCCAGGCGGGCGGGCAGCACACATGCATCGGATTGTCCGCTCGCTCCGCACGAAGCAGGTGGCTGCCTGGTACTCCGCGGATCCCACTCGCGTAGCACGACAACACGCTGAATCCCACTCGATTTGGGGGTGGAGCACGCCATGATTGACCAATGCCAAAGCCAGTCGACAGAATTGTCAAATCGAATCATCGACACGTATATGGTCCGCCTTTCAATTTGTTTTCAGTCTCCGACGCTCACGCTAGTGCATTCCATTCCGGTTCACCTCGACTTTAATCAAATCAAAACATTTGGAGAGGAGACATCTGATTGGAAGGAGGGTCACTGTGATGAGCTCACTTTCATGCGCATGTAGTGAGTAAAGCACAAACATGTGCTTAAAAAAACGTGTAATTTGAGGCCTAGCCTACACCTTCTTTGACGATGTGGCAGCAGGATTGTTTATGCATCCAGGTGTAATTAATTAATCAATGAAGTGGTCTCAGAAAATCATGGCCGACCCCTCCCACCCAGGTCATACACTCTTCGAGGCCTCTCCCCTTTTGCAGAAGACTTGAGGTCTGGCAGTACCAGAACCTCTCGTCACAGCGACAGTTTCTACCCAACTGCCATCCGCCTCTGCAAGAAGACCCGAGAGCCCCCACAAATGACTTTATCACTCCACCCCCCACCCATGCCCCCTGAGCACAGCTCAGCTTAGTAACGGGCCGGGCTCCCCCCTTTATACACTTGCTTCCTCTCCTACTATTGGTGTGAGCGCTGCGCTGCACTAAGTCAAAGTCCTCGTTTGTAATCTGATTACTTAATGTGGCTGTTAAAGTGAATCTTGAATTGGTGCTGCTCATAAAACAAAGAACCGCAGAACTTGGCCAAAGGTCGTCTTTCTTCCATCTTAATAAGCCTAGGTTTAGGCTTATTTTTTCACTTCCGATCCGATTCCTGAATTTGGATATGCCGATACCGATATTATGCCGATACCAATATTTTTCTTGAATATACATTATAGGCAAAGATTTGGCCAATTAAAGATTTTTTTTTAATATACCGTACCTTGCAAAAAGCAGACAAAATTAAGAAAATATACAAGGCAAAGAAGGATACTATTATACATGGGCAAATTACGGCCCGCGCTGGAATTGCAAAAACAAATAAAAAACAAACGGATTCCGATCCGATCCGTGAATTAGTGCCAATATCGGCACCCGATACCGATATTGGATCGGATCGGCCCCATCCCTACCTAGGTTTTAAGCACAAATGACAGTGATGTTTCAATTCTACATTAGCTATGTTCAATGAGAGATGGGATGATTTTGTCAGCTTTGTTTCTGAATAAAATGTTTTATGAATTGGTCTTCAAAGTATTTGCAGGTAGCATTTTAAAAAGTCCAAAATGTGGTTCTGAGACCTGGAGATTTCCTGCGTTTGGATCTTTGAAAGTAGGGTAATGGCATAGTAAATGATGTGTAATAATACACTCTCCACCATTTAGATGATTGGATCAGCCAGAAGGAGTTAGCATGGTTAATGGTGATTGGATAGAGATAACTTTGAATGAAACTAGAGAGAGATTTCCTGATTTGAAATGATGTAATACTTCACTAGTTTCATTCATTAAATCTCGTTAGTTCTGTAGAGCGGCCCACAGGAATGTTTTCATGTGGATCTAGCCTGGTGTGATCTAGTCTGTGTGTCTTCTATGCATTGAGGAGTAAACTCAAGTGTGGCGTTTGATTTAGAGGTAGAACAATTCATGGGACAGATTATTGGCATTTTGCAGCCATTTTGAGATATATCGGCATCGGCCGATAAAAATATATATATATATCTGCATGTCTGCTCTTAACTGGCACTGGCAAATACAAAGAGATGCTGCTACTGTGTGCGCATTACACTAAACACGTTATTATGATTCCTTCATTAAAGTACTTTTAAGTTTTTCATTCTCTCAGAAACAGAGATGCTATTATCTGCTGATAAATGTTAAAGGAACACTCCGCCCATTTTCAACCAGCTTTGTATCATTAGAACATCAGGAGTACCGTAAATTCCGGACTATAAGACGCACCGGTGTATAAGCCGCGGGACCAAAATTGACTATTTTTTTCTTCTATAAGCCGCACCGGTCTATAAGCCGCGGGTGTTTTGATGTTTAATTACCATATGAAAGGGTTCGTGCACAGAGAGGAATGTCGGGAAAGCGATGGCTGTTTGGGGAAGCTCCCATTTATTAACATTTCAACAAAACAAAACAAAAGTCAGGTCACTAATCCCCAGACAAAATCACACAACAATAGGCTATATGTGCAGCAAACCTGTAACCAGAGAAGTCAAGTCACTAATGCTCGTCTTCCTCTTCTTCCTGCGTACTGAAACCACCAAAGTCCTCATCTTCAGTGTCGGAAACGAACAGGTTCAGGGTGGCTTCGTCAACCACTCTCCTCTCTCCTTCATTGTCACTCAAAACCAACGAACTCCTCTTCATCTATAGCTGTGTTTCCATTACAGTTTTTCGCAAAAGAATTGCGATATTTCTACAACTTCGACAATGTACAATTGCGACTTGTAGGCGTTTCCATTGAAGTTGCGTTTGAGTGATTCCCCGTTGCAGCAGCTGCCACAGTGATTACGCACGGGGATCTGCCCCATATCCCGTCCCCTGCATGCTCAAATCCAACCAATGGTCAATGGAAATCCCAACATGAAGTTACAATGCATATAAACGAGCCTGATTATCAATTCAAAAGAAAATGAGTCGCAAAATGTTGCTGGCTGCGTGAATGCAGTCAGCGCGACAGGCAGAGGAAAAAAGGTAGCCTAATAGCCTACAACTGGTCCGATTTAGAGATGGAGGGGGGAAAAGGCTGATTTGGTTCTATAATTGCACCTGAAACGTGTGCAATGTATTAGCCTACTCACAGTCACTGTATTCACTTCAGACAGCACCACCGCACCAGTGTGTGCTTTTCATCCTCTCATCTCGCCGCTGTGCCAAATGCGCGCACACAGGCAGCCTGCTGTCACCATGGACCGATTTCTGCCATTAAACATTATCTAATTTGCCCGGCTACGCTTTTGCACAACACTCGTCTTTCTGCTAGGTAGCGTTGCTTCAAAGTTTTCCACTTGCTGCGGAGGTTTTGACACGGCTATCGAACCTTACTTACCAAACTTATTTTCCGCTCCTTTTCCAAGGGATAATATGGGTCACATGACGTGCAAATGCGAAAAATGTGTTTCCATTACACTTTTGCGATAAACTGCTATATCGACACGTCTGAAAAACCACCTCATGATCATCTACTGCTCGTTCTCATGCTGTCGAGAACGAGCAAAGCTTTTTTTTGGTGAAAGAATCCTCCAGGGCGCTTCTTGTTAACAGTCCGAGTGAGTGGCAGGTCGAACGTCAAAGGCACTTCATCCATATTTATGATCTGCTCCGGTTCGATGGAATATTCCTTGATCTTCCTTTGTGTGAATTCGCCGAAGTTTGTGATTTTCTCCTGGTAGTCGGGGGAGGGAGTTGATGGGCTTGTGGCCGTTTGCTTACCGTAATTACCATATGTAAGTGGTCACGCACAGAGGGGATTGTCGGGAAAGAGATGGCTGTTTGAGGAAGCTCCCATTTACCGTATTACCGTAACATTTCAACAAAACAACATAACACAACACCACCGTTGTTTATTTTTACAGTGCACACAGTGTCCGCGGTGTGGTGAAAAGAGGGCAAGAGAGGAAATTAAAACAGAAGTGGATTTATAGTTAGAAAGAGTGCTAAAAAAGAGAGATTTTTTTTTTTTTTTTTTTTTTTTTCTGAAAAAATCCATAGATAAGACGCACCGTTATATAAGCCGCAGGGGCCAAAAAACGGGAAAAAAGCCGCGGCTTATAGTCCGGAATTTACGGTATATCAGAAAACTGTAAACTGTTTTGAAGTCTGTCATTTAATTTGACAGTTATTGAGTGTTAAAGTGTGGACCAGTGACATCACTGGTCCACACTAACTCAAATTAATAACTCATTAACTCAAATCAACTCTCAAACTGTAAACTGTTTTGAAGTCTCATTTAATTTGACAGTTATTGAGTGTTAAAGTGTGGACCAGTGACATCACTGGTCCACACTTTAACACTCAATAACTGTCAAATTAAATGACAGACTTCAAAACAGTTTACAGTTTTCTGATATACTACTGATGTTCTAATGATACAAAGCTGGTTGAAAATGGGCAGAGTGTTCCTTTAAGTGCACTAAAACAATTCATTTTTCATGCAGTTTTTTTTATACAGTAGTCTAGTGAAAAAAATCAAATCTTTTGATTAGCTGTGGACATTTATTTAGCTGATAACATTTCTTTAAATAAGTGCACTGCACACAGATAATGCAGACAGTAACAGTGTTAAATAAATGTTCATTTAAGTTCCGCAATTTTGTGTCTCATTTGTTATTATTAAATTGAGGTATTTTACAAACGCAAAACGACAACATGCTATCGGCAAAACCTGCATCGGTCGACTCCTAGGTGTTTTGAAGGAGGACTTTCCTGACTGCTGTCTGTCCTCCTAGGTGCTGAAACAGAGACCGAGGTTCATGCCCATGAAGAAGCAGCCCACCTACATAGGAGGCGATGGACTGGAGCTCCGAGACTACCAGCTGGACAGTTTGAACTGGATGGCCCACTCCTGGTGCAAGTACGGCCCAATCACTCCTCAATGCCATTGACATACTACATACTACGTGTTGTCTTTTTCCTTCATGATGTATTAACATGGGACGCTCCCGGAGGTCGCTGATGCTGTAGCAGAGACCTTTAATATAGATGGAGACACTCCAACTTCCAGTCACTTCCTGTATCTGTGCCACGCCCCCTTAGGAGACGGTCAGCCAATAAAGTTTCATACCATTGACAGACAGCCAATCACAAGCCGACAACCACGGCCGTTTAATTGGCGGCGCCTGGAGTGGGGTGTCTCCTAATATTAAAGGTCTCTGACTGTAGTACCTTCCAGGTTTTCACATACTCCTTCCTAACAACTGCATATTTGCTGTGCCTTTTTACACGATTTTAGTACATTTCCACTGCACTGCTGCTCAGCTCTTGTGCTTACAGCTACTACTATAGCTACTACTACTTCTTCAAATACTTCTGTTTGTCTCTCTCACACTCACATATTTTCGTAAACTTTTCTTCTCACTATTCTTAGATTTCAATACATTTCTAACATTATTACTTCCTTCCTTTCATTTTTTCCAACTGAAAATACTCTCTACTCTTTATATTATGTCATTATAATCTTACCATGGCTGGGCCAGCAGCTAAATGCTAACTATGCTGAATGGGGATAACTGGGGCATTTATCCCACCCTGACCACGCCCCCAGCCAGCTACCCCAGCGTCGTATGACGAGACATCGACTCAACACGAGGGCTATTTGTTGAATGTTTCATGCTGTGTGCAAAGTAAATGGTAAAATGGTAAATGGCCTGCATTTATATAGCGCTTTTATCCAAAGCGCTTTACAATCAGTAGATAGTCTACATTCACCCATTCATACACCGATGGCGGCAGGCTGCCACGCAGGGTGCCTACACACCATCGGGAGCAAGGAGGGTTAAAGGCCGGGTTTTCCGTGGGGAATATGAATATATATTAAATCTCACGCCCCTAAGGTTTTAGAATCCGTTGAAATTTTTGAAATTGGTTGTTTACAGCCTGAGATATCACCAGAAATCCACTCTGTGTGTGTGGGGGGGGGGGGGGTGGTGGGGGGGGGGGGGTGCGGGGACTCGAAATACTACATTTCCCACAATGCACTGGGCTCGCGTGGCCTTCGTTTCCATGCCCACCCCTCAGGCGTTTGGCTGATATCAAACTCCAGTAGGTGGCGGTAATGCACATATATGTTTGCCAACCGCCATAAAACTCAAAGAAGAAGAAGACATGGAGAGAAGACATGGAGAGAAGAAGAAATAAATCGAAAATAAATCGAAAATCAATTGCCTCCAAATTGCACCAAATGTAAACGGTAGTATATATGTCGGGAGATGTCTTCATAAAAATTTTTTCATGCATTTTAAGGCATTTTCGTAGGAGTTACGCGCATCTGATGTTGTAACTATTTTCTGTAAAAATGTGTAAAAACGGGTACATTGCTCAGCGTTGATTTCGTTACTTCAACCCACCTACTACTAGATGTAAAATTTGACGAGCTTTCCAATGCCGCCAGTCCCGTGTCGATTAGTGCTTCCGTTCCCGAGATAATGGTCTCTTTGCAAGGAACTATGGGAAGCTAATATTAGCTACAGCCGGCTAGGCGGTTGACAAGATGGCTGCGTTTTTGTTTTGGTCAAGGCCTCTGAAGGGGCGTGGAGGACCTCTAGAGGCGGGACCATGGCCAACAACAGTTGTAGTTCATAGGTGCACGACTTCCGCAAGGCGGACTTAGGCCAGATGACGCGAAACGCGTCGGCTGGCCCAAAAAATATGTGAGAGATGCTTGATATCTCTGGCAGTGAATATCCAATTTCAAAAATTTCAACGGATTCGAAAACCTTAGGGGCGTGAGATTTAATATATATTCATATTCCCCACGGAAAACCCATCCTTTAAGTGTCTTGCCCAAGGACACAGCGACAGCAGCTGGGAGGGAGCGGGGATCGAACCGCCAACCCTTGCGTCATTGGCCGACCCGCTCTACCTCCTCAGGAGTCGGCTTTAGCTCAGGAGTGAATGTTGGCAGGCCTGAAATTCCTTCCCATCTATTTCCGCTCTTGCCCGCCACCCTAGAAGCAACAGCTGCATCCTTGCTGACGAGATGGGCTTGGGGAAGACCATCCAGACGATCTGCTTCCTGAACTACCTGTTTCACGACCACCAGCTGTACGGGCCCTTCTTGCTGGTGGTGCCTCTCTCCACGCTGACCTCCTGGCAGAGAGAGATCCTGCTCTGGGCCCCTCTGATGAACGTTGTGGTCTACCTGGGCGACATCAGCAGCAGGAACAGTGTATGTTTGGCACAGTAGGGAAGTAGCGTTGTTTTTAAAATGTTTATGGTCTAATCTAGGGATGCGCCGATGTGAAAACTTTGGCCGATACCGATAACCGATATTAACGTTGCTGGTATGGCCGATAACCGATATTTACCGATGATCTGTATAAAAACACATTTCTATGATAATCCGATTTTGTACATACTGAGAAACACATGTAAACACCGTGAATTTGAAAAAGTTATGCATTTCTTTATTTCCAAAACATTTGGAAAAGCCCATAAATCATAGATTTATCACAATGTTTCCTCTCAATGGGAACATTTTGGCGGATACCGATAACAACATCGGACCGATGACGATATGCAAAAAAATGACTAACATCTGCCGATACCGATATGATTGCCGATATATCGTGCATCCCTAGTCTAATACATCGCTGCCTAATTTGGGGCAACGTGACCCGCGCTCCATTTTGTTTTGGCCCGCCATGGATTTGACAATAAATAATAATAATCCACGGCAGACATTACTGTCTTTCAGAGGCTGTGGCTGCCTCATTTTTTAAGCTAGAGTGATGATCCTTATACCATATGCAACTAGACCAAAGGCATCCATTGGTGCCAACCATGTCGACCTACCTTGTAGAGAAGGGGGCCAGATAATGCTCCAAATTTAGGCTACATTTTGATCAGGGGAAAACTGGCATGGCCAATCCAAAGGGGTCCCCTGACCTCTCACCTCAACATATCTGAATGAGAATGGGTTTTATAGGTAAGGTTAGGTCAGTTGCATGCACTTTCTGTCCGAAATGTCTACATGTATTTATGCTCCCAAAAAGAAGCATCAACACTAAATCTAACTAATAAAATTGCTGTTAAACGGATGAAAGATTTTTTATTTTTTATTTTATTTTTTAGAAAATGTATTTTAAATTTAGAATGTAAATTAATACTTTTTAATTATGCTTTATGGTTGGCTGAAAGTGTGCCACAGGGAGTCGGACTGCAGAACCTTAATCAGGAGACTGAGTTTGATTCACGGCAGAGAAGCAGACAAAGCAAACCCTTCAATAGAATTTGATATGATTTCCTCCTCCCCTTGTGGTTTTTCTTGATTTATTTTTTCCAGTTAGTGAATCTGGAAGTAACACAGATTGCTATTTCTCAAATGACTGCCTTTGTATTTAAAGTGTCGGTTGTCTTTCCTCTCCCCTGTTTTTAGATCCGTACACACGAGTGGATGCACGTCCAGAACAAGAGACTTAAATTTAACATCCTACTCACCACATACGAAATCCTCCTCAAAGACAAGGTCAGCCGCTCCTCCCGTCACCACAAGTTGTTTGAAGTCTGCTGCTGTTGCTTTGCCTCTCCACTCAATCTGACATGGGCTACCGCAGGGATGACATCTTCTTGTAGGCCAACCCAGAAGTCCACGCGCTTTTCGGTTTCTTCGTCTCAAAGTCAATGGGATTTTTGTATGGGAATTTCGGTTAAATGCCTGAAATAAGGTCTGTGGTTAGCACAAGTTTATGAAACGGCGGCAAGATAAACTTCAGTTTCATCTACTTTTGTAATAACGACAGATCTTATTTCAGCCGTTTAACCAAAATCCCCATCCAAAAATCCCATTGAGTTTTTTTTTTTAGACGAGGGAACAAGGAAGTGCTGACATCCAGGTCTTCCGGACTCATTCCTGCGTTACTCCATAGGTGCATTAAAAAGCTGTGACGAATGGCTTATGGTTCTGTGTGTCTCCAGTCATTCCTGGGCAACGTTAACTGGGCTTTCATCGGCGTGGACGAGGCCCACCGGCTGAAGAACGACGACTCGCTGCTCTACAAGACCATGATGGACTTCAAGTCCAACCACAGGCTGCTCATCACAGGCACCCCGCTGCAGAACTCCCTCAAGGAGCTCTGGTCCCTGCTGCACTTCATCATGCCAGAGAAGTAGGCCACATCTCAGTGACGCTCGCGTGGTGTGAGAGGGACGGTGTCTGCTTGGCACACAGCCTCGAGATGTGTGTGTGTGTGTGTCGTGTGGTGTGGTGTGAGAGGGACTGTCTGCTTGGCACACAGCCTCGAGATGTGTGTGTGTGTGTCGTGTCGCGTGGTGTGAGAGGGACTGTCTGCTTGGCACACAGCCTCGAGATGTGTGTGTGTGTCATGTGGTGTGGTGTGAGAGGGACTGTCTGCTTGGCACACAGCCTCGAGATGTGTGTGTGTGTGTGTGTCGCGTGGTGTGAGAGGGACTGTCTGCTTGGCACACAGCCTCGAGATGTGTGTGTGTGTGTCGTGTCGCGTGGTGTGAGAGGGACTGTCTGCTTGGCACACAGCCTCGAGATGTGTGTGTGTGTGTGTCGTGTGGTGTGGTGTGAGAGGGACTGTCTGCTTGGCACACAGCCTCGAGATGTGTGTGTGTGTGTCGTGTCGCGTGGTGTGAGAGGGACTGTCTGCTTGGCACACAGCCTCGAGATGTGTGTGTGTGTCATGTGGTGTGGTGTGAGAGGGACTGTCTGCTTGGCACACAGCCTCGAGATGTGTGTGTGTGTGTGTGTCGCGTGGTGTGAGAGGGACTGTCTGCTTGGCACACAGCCTCGAGATGTGTGTGTGTGTGTCGTGTCGCGTGGTGTGAGAGGGACTGTCTGCTTGGCACACAGCCTCGAGATGTGTGTGTGTGTCATGTGGTGTGGTGTGAGAGGGACTGTCTGCTTGGCACACAGCCTCGAGATGTGTGTGTGTGTGTGTGTCGCGTGGTGTGAGAGGGACTGTCTGCTTGGCACACAGCCTCGAGATGTGTGTGTGTGTGTGTGTCGCGTGGTGTGAGAGGGACTGTCTGCTTGGCACACAGCCTCGAGATGTGTGTGTGTGTCGCGTGGTGTGAGAGGGACTGTCTGCTTGGCACACAGCCTCGAGATGTGTGTGTGTCGTGTCGCGTGGTGTGAGAGGGACTGTCTGCTTGGCACACAGCCTCGAGATGTGTGTGTGTGTGTCGCGTGGTGTGAGAGGGACTGTCTGCTTGGCACACAGCCTCGAGATGTGTGTGTGTGTGTGTCGTGTGGTGTGAGAGGGACTGTCTGCTTCTGTCTGCTTCTCAAAATTGGCATTGTCTCCACAAAGGAGGTGATGTTTTCGGTGCCGTTTGTCTGTTAGCAGGAGGATTACGGCAAAACTACTGGGCCGATTTTCATGAAACTTGGTGGAAGGGTGTAGCATGGGCCAAGGAAGAACCCATTACATTTTGGAGCGGATCTGATCCAGGTCGGCTCAATGGAGGGGGCGGGGCTAGGGAAAAGAGTCTGTTGCTAGGGATAGGAAGGTCGTAGAGAGTCTGGATTCGAGAGGTGGGTAGGGGGCATGGACAGGTGTATCGGGGGGGAGTGTATGTGGGAGGTGGGAGGGGGTGTGGTCAGGAAAGGGGTGGGGCTAGGGAAAAGCCCTACCAAACTTGTGCTCTTCTCCCTACTTATACTCCAACCACTTATAAAGCCTCAGCCAGGCGGTAATGCAACATAAAGGATGCCAACTGCCATAAACACCACAGAAGGATTTATTACATCACTGATGACATCACAATTGCTCGAGTGACATCACTGATGACATCACAATTGCTCAAGTGACATCACTGATGACATCACAATTGCTCGAGTGACATCACTGATGACATCACAATTGCTCGAGTGACATCACTGATGACATCACAATTGCTCAAGTGACATCACTGATGACATCACTGATACATGACAATCGTGACATCACAATCGTGGCACACACACCGCCCGCCCACTTATTGGACCATAACATCAGAACCATTGATGGCCACAACACATTCCATGTTATGGGCATTATAGCTGGAGTTACACCAGAGAGCCAAACCAGTACCTCTGATAGCTGTGACATAGCAGCAGTTGGACACATCAATATCCGAAATCAGAGACCCCCTGGCCTTTCATCCATGTCCTATAGGAGGATTGAGAATGCCACAGGTGTGTGATTCTCATGAACATGGTACAACTTATAGCAAAACTCAAAGATATCAAGTAGGATCTAATTTCACCATTCAAATTGAAATTATAATCCACTAGGCATCTTGCACCCTACGCGAGTTCGCCTGCCTTGCAGCTTGCTGAGCTAGCCCTGCAGCTCGCATAAGCAGCTGCTTCGCATTGGAGGCAATTTGATTTTGGCAAGGCACAGCGCAAGTTGTAGCTCAAACATGCAGACGAGTCGACAGGTAGGCTAAGTATTCTCCATATCCGAAGGTTATGGATAAGTTGCCATTTATCGTCTGTTACCAATGACAGTCTTTGTGTGTTACCATTCAAAGTAGGCTAGCTTAATAAGCACTTACTAGTTAGCTAATAGCTTACTAATAGGTATAGCTTAATAATAGCTAATTAAGATACTTTCTAAGGTACTATCTGTTGTTATTCATTTTCTTTGTGCAAATAAACAATAAACAAACATAAATAAACAATTGTAGCTGCTGCGCAGCAATGGGTCGTGGCCGGGCAAGTCTCAAGGCTTTGAGCTAGAGTCCCCAAGTCAAGGCTGAAGTCTTTTAGCTATACTCCAAGTCAAGTCTCACGTCTTTGGTCAGAAGTCCAAGTCAAGTCTCAAGTCTCTTATGGATGAGCGTTCTATCATCTGCTTCTGCTGCATGCCATCCAGTCTGCTTAGAACATTGCATAGCTAAAACTAAGGGATTCAAAGCAGGTTCAGGTTTCTTTGCAGCATGTAGCTTTTTCATCATCTGATTCCGTTTTTTGTTGCGAGGCATCTCACAACAATACAAGTAGGAATCAGTATATTCACAAACAAAAGTAGTAGTTACTTGCCTGTTGCCTCACTGTTGTAGAGTGGATGAGGTACTGGTGGAGTTGATGTTAGATGGAGAGGGAGGCTGAGCAATTAATAGCCACCTGCTGAGTTTGTATCTCTTCGGTCCTACGCTGCAGGTCTGTGAGGTCACACAACTGATGTACCAGCAGGAGCTGCTTTTTTGTCTTATGGACAGACTGGATGCTTGCTGGTGGTGTTTAATGGGACTGGATGCTTGCGTGTAAAAAGACACACTGCTTCCACTTATATAGGGTGAGCCAGGAAGGATTTATGACATCACTGATGACATCACAATTGCTCGAGTGACATCACTGATGGCATCACAATTGCTCGAGATGATGTCATCAGTGGGACAAACAGACAAACAAACAGAGCCCTAGCTCCCTTAGATAGATAGATGTGCTCATTTTTGATGTATTTCCAGACACTTTTAGAGACACTGTGAGGGAATAAATTCATTACTGTAACACATTTTTAATTGGAAATATGAAACAACAAACTTTTTTTTTTCAATGGCAAGCACTTCAATATGCTCAAGGGTAATGGGTATCACCAAAAATGTGTATGATTAACAAATACGAAGTTGTAGCTAACATTGTGAGAAATGACATGTTGTATTACGACTACATACTTACATGAGAAAATAAAAATCTGTTCTACTTAGAGACTCAACAACCATTTCTGTGGATTCCTTGCCCCCAAAAATGTGGAAATAGACACCACATTTGTAATTCTAGGTCTAGTTGGAGGAGTCAAGATATGGCCAACATTTTAATAATGCCAGCCATTTTGAAAAAATGTAATTTTAACATATTTCCACTAATGGGATTTTCTGGGATTTTTAATATAGTGTTTCAGGCATCAATATAAACATAAAAATGTGAAAATAAATTCTGTCACAATTGGTTTAAGGTCAAACCTTATTTTCCCTAGACTAGTTGTAGTCCTATGCAGTTGTAGTCCTAGGCCTGGAGAGTGTTCAGTAATAGTGGCACACTAAAGCCCATGGCACACCACTCAAACATTAGTTGTTGGATCATGTTTGAGCCATGGGCTCAACAGACCGATAAGGATTGAACATGTCCATGACCAAACATCTCCAAACCAGGACAGACAGCCATGGCACACCAAACATACGTCTGTGTTGGTTGTGGAATGTTTGCTTGGCGTGCCCACGGGCTTAAAAGGTCTTCTCTGTCACCTGTTTGCAGGTTTCACTCGTGGGAGCTGTTTGAGGAGGACCACGCTAAAGGCAGGGACTCGGGCTACACCAGTCTGCACAAGGAGCTGGAGCCGTTCCTCCTGCGCCGAGTCAAGAAGGACGTGGAGAAATCTCTCCCTGCCAAAGTGGAGCAGATCCTCCGAGTGGAGATGAGCGCGATCCAGAAACAGTACTACAAGTAGGAGCAGGACAATCCCTTTCATTCACACTAAGAATAATTAGCCATTTCTACTACCAGCCAGGAAGCCAAACATTTGATCTGATACAATCTGCCCCCGTCGACCACACGATTGATAAATATATGAACCAGACGACAGAGTATGTCTACTTTGTCATTCGGGAAAAATTGAGAATGAGATTCATTTTATGTTAATTGTCCGGAAAATGTTGATCAAAGAAATGTGTTATGCCGAACACATTTATTTTTCACATCACAAGCTACATACTTCTTCTTCCTAACAATCGTGTGTGTGTGAACAGATGGATCCTGACGAGGAACTACAAGGCTCTGAGTAAAGGCAAGGGCAGCACCTCTGGCTTCCTGAACATCATGATGGAGCTGAAGAAGTGCTGTAACCACTGCTACCTGATCAAGCCGCCGGACGACAACGACTTCTACAGCAGAGCCGAAGCCCTACAGGTCGGCCTCTGCTTTCCATCTAGATGCAGATACAAACAATCTCAATCGGACAAAATGCGAATACAATCGTTTTTTGCTATGCTATTACCCTGATAGCAATTTTTTGGACATCATTTTCAGGACTTCAATGCTGACTCACGTCTCGTGTGAAATCAGTTTTGTGAAGATGGACCACTAACTAATGGCCACTGTTTTCCTGCCCACAGCACTTGATCCGCAGCAGTGGAAAGCTGGTTCTGTTGGACAAGCTCCTGGTGCGTCTGAAGGAGCGTGGCCACCGAGTCCTCATCTTCTCCCAGATGGTCCGGATGCTGGACATCCTGGCTGACTACCTGAGGAACAGACAGTTCCTCTTTCAGGTATACACACTGTTATCAGACTGACTACCTGAGGAACAGACAGTTCCTCTTCCAGGTATATAAACACTGTTATCAGACTGACTACCTGAGGAACAGACCGTTCCTCTTCCAGGTATATAAACACTGTTATCAGACTGACTACCTGAGGAACAGACAGTTCCTCTTCCAGGTATATAAACACTGTTATCAGACTGACTACCTGAGGAACAGACCGTTCCTCTTTCAGGTATATAAACACTGTTATCAGACTGACTACCTGAGGAACAGACCGTTCCTCTTTCAGGTATATAAACACTGTTAACAGACTGACTACCTGAGAAACAGACAGTTCCTCTTCCAGGTATATAAACACTGTTATCAGACTGACTACCTGAGGAACAGACAGTTCCTCTTCCAGGTATATAAACACTGTTATCAGACTGACTACCTGAGGAACAGACAGTTCCTCTTCCAGGTATATAAACACTGTTATCAGACTGACTACCTGAGGAACAGACAGTTCCTCTTTCAGGTATATAAACACTGTTATCAGACTGACTACCTGAGGAACAGACAGTTCCTCTTTCAGGTATAGCCACGGGGCGGCTGTAGCTCAGGAGGTAGAGCGGGTTGTCCACTAATCGCTTTGGATCAAAGAGGTCGGTGGTTCGATTCCCGCCTCCTCCAGTCTGCATGTCGAAGTGTCCTTGGACAAGATACTGAACCCCAAATTGCTCCCGATGCTGTGTAGGCACCCTGCGTGGCAGCCTGCCGCCATCGGTGTATGAATGGGTGAATGTAGACTACCTACTGATTGTAAAGCGCTTTGGATAAAAGCGCTATATAAATCCAGGCCATTTACCATTTATATAAACACTGTTATCATATGATCATTAGACTGACTACCTGAGGAACAGACAGTTCCTTTTCCAGGTATATAAACACTGTTATCAGACTGACTACCTGAGGAACAGACAGTTCCTCTTCCAGGTATATACACACTGTTAACAGACTGACTACCTGAGGAACAGACCGTTCCTCTTCCAGGTATATAAACACTGTTATCAGACTGACTACCTGAGGAACAGACAGTTCCTCTTCCAGGTATACACACACTGTTATCAGACTGACTACCTGAGGAACAGACCGTTCCTCTTCCAGGTATATAAACACTGTTATCAGACTGACTACCTGAGGAACAGACAGTTCCTCTTCCAGGTATATACACACTGTTAACAGACTGACTACCTGAGGAACAGACAGTTCCTCTTCCAGGTATATACACACTGTTAACAGACTGACTACCTGAGGAACAGACAGTTCCTCTTCCAGGTATATAAACACTGTTATCAGACTGACTACCTGAGGAACAGACAGTTCCTCTTCCAGGTATATAAACACTGTTATCATACTGACTACCTGAGGAACAGACAGTTCCTCTTCCAGGTATATAAACACTGTTATCAGACTGACTACCTGAGGAACAGACAGTTCCTCTTCCAGGTATATACACACTGTTAACAGACTGACTACCTGAGGAACAGACAGTTCCTCTTCCAGGTATATACTAGGGCTGGGACGGATCACGGATAATCCGTGACCCGTACGGATCAGCCCCCACGGTTCGGCACACGGTTCGGAACGTCGTGGTCCGCGGACCCCCCCCCCCTTTCGTTTCATTTAACGTTTAACGTTAGTGTATGAGAACGGCTGCAGCGCAGCCAGACACAGACAGGCATCATCATGGCAAGCACAAGTGAGCTTCCTCATCCCTTCGCTGTAAAGTCTCTCTGAAGGCTGTGGCTAGTGGCTACTAAACACAGCAAACTTATTTCAACACCTCTGAAAAAGCATAGGAATGCGAGCAGCATGTTGCGCGCTGCACAAGATAGGAGAGCCACAACACGCACACACACACACGCGCACACGTTTCACGAACACATTATCACCGACGGTGAAATGTTGCCATGGACACATAACAACAAAACAACACGTGGGGCCACCGAGTAGCATAACGTAGCATCAACGTTATGTTTCCAGACTCACCCGGTCTGGTCTGTACCCGTGTCAAGTGACTACGTTAGCAAGCAACAGGCAGGAAGTTAGGCGCAGTGCCACCTAAAACAAGTTGGAAGGAAGTTGGGTTGGTTTGCCTTCAGAGTAAAAGCATAAATTGTGTCATGAGAAAAAAATATTTTTTGAGCTGTGCAGGGCAACAAATGGTTAGAGAAGTATAATAGTATTAAAAATTCAAATCGAAAATCTAATTTTGAGAGAAAAAATCTGATATAGCCTATATATATATTTTTTTTGCTGATCCGAAAAATCCGTGATCCGTGGCTCAAAATCCGTCACGCGATCCGATCCGTGGGTTTTCTGATCCGTCCCAGCCCTAGTATATACACACTGTTAACAGACTGACTACCTGAGGAACAGACAGTTCCTCTTCCAGGTATATAAACACTGTTATCATACTGACTACCTGAGGAACAGACAGTTCCTCTTCCAGGTATATAAACACTGTTATCAGACTGACTACCTGAGGAACAGACAGTTCCTCTTCCAGGTATATACACACTGTTAACAGACTGACTACCTGAGGAACAGACAGTTCCTCTTCCAGGTATATAAACACTGTTATCAGACTGACTACCTGAGGAACAGACAGTTCCTCTTTCAGGTATAGCCACGGGGCGGCTGTAGCTCAGGAGGTAGAGCGGGTTGTCCACTAATCGCTTTGGATCAAAGAGGTCGGTGGTTCGATTCCCGCCTCCTCCAGTCTGCATGTCGAAGTGTCCTTGGGCAAGATACTGAACCCCAAATTGCTCCCGATGGTGTGTAGGCACCCTGCGTGGCAGCCTGCCGCCATCGGTGTATGAATGGGTGAATGTAGACTACCTACTGATTGTAAAGCGCTTTGGATAAAAGCGCTATATAAATCCAGGCCATTTACCATTTATATAAACACTGTTATCATATGATCATTAGACTGACTACCTGAGGAACAGACAGTTCCTTTTCCAGGTATATAAACACTGTTATCAGACTGACTACCTGAGGAACAGACCGTTCCTCTTTCAGGTATATACACACTGTTAACAGACTGACTACCTGAGGAACAGACAGTTCCTCTTCCAGGTATAAACACTGTTATCAGACTGACTACCTGAGGAACAGACAGTTCCTCTTCCAGGTATAAACACTGTTATCAGACTGACTACCTGAGGAACAGACAGTTCCTCTTCCAGGTATAAACACTGTTATCAGACTGACTACCTGAGGAACAGACAGTTCCTCTTCCAGGTATAAACACTGTTATCAGACTGACTACCTGAGGAACAGACAGTTCCTCTTCCAGGTATAAACACTGTTATCAGACTGACTACCTGAGGAACAGACAGTTCCTCTTCCAGGTATATAAACACTGTTATCATACTGACTACCTGAGGAACAGACAGTTCCTCTTCCAGGTATATAAACACTGTTATCAGACTGACTACCTGAGGAACAGACAGTTCCTCTTTCAGGTATATAAACACTGTTATCAGACTGACTACCTGAGGAACAGACAGTTCCTCTTCCAGGTATAAACACTGTTATCAGACTGACTACCTGAGGAACAGACAGTTCCTCTTCCAGGTATATAAACACTGTTATCATACTGACTACCTGAGGAACAGACAGTTCCTCTTCCAGGTATATAAACACTGTTATCAGACTGACTACCTGAGGAACAGACAGTTCCTCTTCCAGGTATATAAACACTGTTATCATACTGACTACCTGAGGAACAGACAGTTCCTCTTCCAGGTATATAAACACTGTTATCAGACTGACTACCTGAGGAACAGACAGTTCCTCTTTCAGGTATATAAACACTGTTATCAGACTGACTACCTGAGGAACAGACAGTTCCTCTTCCAGGTATAAACACTGTTATCATACTGACTACCTGAGGAACAGACAGTTCCTCTTCCAGGTATATAAACACTGTTATCAGACTGACTACCTGAGGAACAGACAGTTCCTCTTCCAGGTATATAAACACTGTTATCAGACTGACTACCTGAGGAACAGACAGTTCCTCTTCCAGGTATAAACACTGTTATCAGACTGACTACCTGAGGAACAGACCGTTCCTCTTTCAGGTATATAAACACTGTTATCAGACTGACTACCTGAGGAACAGACAGTTCCTCTTCCAGGTATATAAACACTGTTATCAGACTGACTACCTGAGGAACAGACAGTTCCTCTTTCAGGTATAGCCACGGGGCGGCTGTAGCTCAGGAGGTAGAGCGGGTTGTCCACTAATCGCTTTGGATCAGAGGTTGGTGGTTCGATTCCCGCCTCCTCCAGTCTGCATGTCGAAGTGTCCTTGGGCAAGATACTGAACCCCAAATTGCTCCCGATGGTGTGTAGGCACCCGCCGTGGCAGCCTGCCGCCATCGGTGTATGAATGGGTGAATGTAGACTACCTACTGATTGTAAAGCGCTTTGGATAAAAGCGCTATATAAATCCAGGCCATTTACCATTTATATAAACACTGTTATCATATGATCATTAGACTGACTACCTGAGGAACAGACAGTTCCTCTTCCAGGTATATAAACACTGTTATCAGACTGACTACCTGAGGAACAGACAGTTCCTCTTCCAGGTATATAAACACTGTTATCAGACTGACTACCTGAGGAACAGACAGTTCCTCTTCCAGGTATATAAACACTGTTATCATACTGACTACCTGAGGAACAGACAGTTCCTCTTCCAGGTATATAAACACTGTTATCAGACTGACTACCTGAGGAACAGACAGTTCCTCTTTCAGGTATATAAACACTGTTATCAGACTGACTACCTGAGGAACAGACAGTTCCTCTTCCAGGTATAAACACTGTTATCAGACTGACTACCTGAGGAACAGACAGTTCCTCTTCCAGGTATATAAACACTGTTATCATACTGACTACCTGAGGAACAGACAGTTCCTCTTCCAGGTATATAAACACTGTTATCAGACTGACTACCTGAGGAACAGACAGTTCCTCTTCCAGGTATATAAACACTGTTATCATACTGACTACCTGAGGAACAGACAGTTCCTCTTCCAGGTATATAAACACTGTTATCAGACTGACTACCTGAGGAACAGACAGTTCCTCTTTCAGGTATATAAACACTGTTATCAGACTGACTACCTGAGGAACAGACAGTTCCTCTTCCAGGTATAAACACTGTTATCATACTGACTACCTGAGGAACAGACAGTTCCTCTTCCAGGTATATAAACACTGTTATCAGACTGACTACCTGAGGAACAGACAGTTCCTCTTCCAGGTATATAAACACTGTTATCAGACTGACTACCTGAGGAACAGACAGTTCCTCTTCCAGGTATAAACACTGTTATCAGACTGACTACCTGAGGAACAGACCGTTCCTCTTTCAGGTATAGCCACGGGGCGGCTGTAGCTCAGGAGGTAGAGCGGGTTGTCCACTAATCGCTTTGGATCAGAGGTTGGTGGTTCGATTCCCGCCTCCTCCAGTCTGCATGTCGAAGTGTCCTTGGGCAAGATACTGAACCCCAAATTGCTCCCGATGGTGTGTAGGCACCCGCCGTGGCAGCCTGCCGCCATCGGTGTATGAATGGGTGAATGTAGACTACCTACTGATTGTAAAGCGCTTTGGATAAAAGCGCTATATAAATCCAGGCCATTTACCATTTATATAAACACTGTTATCATATGATCATTAGACTGACTACCTGAGGAACAGACAGTTCCTCTTCCAGGTATATAAACACTGTTATCAGACTGACTACCTGAGGAACAGACAGTTCCTCTTCCAGGTATATAAACACTGTTATCAGACTGACTACCTGAGGAACAGACAGTTCCTCTTCCAGGTATATGCACAGATTGCACACTGTTATCATATGATCATTGGTCATATGAACACCATCTTTTTTTGCTGATTGCAGTCAACAAGGCCAATATCGTCCGATACAGATATACGGCCGATATATTGGTGCATCCCTAGTTCCAGGCTTAAAACTCTTTTAGATACGTTTTTTCCGGAAAGTGATGGAGAAAACCGGACGGTGAAATTCTCTTCCCGGAAGCCAAGGTGACTGTTGAGCTCTCCAGCCTGCGATTGACAGATGTATCTATGTGATTTGACTCTGTTCAGAGGTTAGATGGCTCCATCAAGGGGGAGATGAGGAAACAGGCGCTGGACCACTTTAATGCTGAGGGCTCAGAGGTAAGTGCTATGCACCTGATACACCACATGTGATGTGTGCTGCTTCTCTTGGATAACGGCATTCTGCCAGACGTGTTGTAAATACCTCCACTTCTGTGCTCAGGATTTCTGCTTCCTGTTATCCACGCGCGCGGGTGGTCTGGGCATCAACCTGGCGTCCGCTGACACAGTAGTCATTTTCGACTCCGACTGGAACCCCCAGAATGACCTGCAGGCCCAGGCCAGAGCCCATAGGATTGGACAGAAGAGACA
This sequence comes from Poromitra crassiceps, assembly GCF_964638095.1. Taxonomy (NCBI): domain Eukaryota; kingdom Metazoa; phylum Chordata; class Actinopteri; order Beryciformes; family Melamphaidae; genus Poromitra; species Poromitra crassiceps. The sequence continues at coordinate 14,556,207 of NC_139627.1, forward strand.
GGTACACGACACGTTAGGGCTAGGCGATATGACCAAAATCTCATATCCCGATATAGGTCATTTCATATCCCGATAACTATATACACCACGATATAGCATATTCATATATAATTCCATCCACTTATCCATGATCAGTTTTAACTGTTGTTGTTGTGCTGAAGGTCACCACCCCTATTCAACTGCTCCACAAACATACCTTCTACTTTCAGCAAGCGATCATATTATGGCTCTATATATATATATATATATATATATATATATAATATATATATATAATGTGTTAGCTGGGTTGGAAAAAATCCCGGTACTGCAGACAGCGATCAGTCAGCATGGGTCATAAATTATTGGAATCCGACCAAGTTTTACAAATACTCAATAAATCAGTCGAGGAAAGGTATGCTGTTTTAGAATGGAACATGTATAAACCCTGTACAGATACTGGTAAATCTCTAGTATTGATAATTGTGTCTGTAATTAGACACAAATTATTCAACTTTACTTTGAAGTAGTGTTGTGGTAAAAAGAAAAAATTACCTCAGTCATATGGTTATACCACCGTTCACCTCTAGAGGGTGGTCAAAGTACTATCAAATGCCACTGGGAACACCAGCCACTGTAACAAAACCAACTTGGTAACAAATGTCTTATTATTTGTGCTCGTGGTGTCTCAGGTGAACATCTACCGCCTGGTAACAAAGAGCTCAGTGGAGGAGGACATCATTGAGCGGGCCAAGAAGAAGATGGTGCTGGACCACCTGGTCATTCAGAGGATGGACACCACAGGAAAGACTGTGCTCCACACCGGTGCTGCTCCGTCAAGGCGAGCAGCAAATTAAAACAAAATCCCCTCGTTTGACTAAAAACACAGAGCATTTTCCTCCGAATTCAATGCCCCCGTTCCATTTGTATTGGGAAGTAGGAATCTGTTGGTTCAAAGGTCAGACTCCTTACCCCGACCTCGGGGGAGCCTCACCAGCCCTGCCAACCAACTCTGCCCTTCAACAGTAGGGAAAGAAGTAGTAAATACTGTTTATTAGCACTTCTGTCTTACTTGTATGTCTTTAAACCAGTCATACACACAGTACTGTCCGTGTTGGACATGTTGCTGCAGTGTTTGTATGCGCATAATACTGCGAAAAGTGCTGTTAACTGTAATTGCTAACAATGGCTACCCTGGCTAGAGCTAACCCCTGGCTATGGAACGCGGTCAACTCGGGTGTGACGTCACTCAACTGGGATATTCGTAGTTCCCAATACAAAAGGAATGTGCCACAAGTCACGCAACAAATCACCAAATGTTTTAGGGTACATGGCCTTCATCCACTGACCAACAGTTTGTCACCCACAGATATCAAACCAAGAGATTTCAGCTGTAGAGTGTTAACTGTAAACCCTTCCATATGCTTACTTTGCGCTTGTTTTGTTACATGCAGTTCAGCTCCATTCAACAAGGAGGAATTGTCTGCTATCCTGAAGTTTGGTGCTGAGGAGCTTTTCAAAGAGCAGGAGGGCGAGGAGCAAGAACCTCAGGTATGCAGTGTCAATTATATGCCAGCGCTTTTCAAAGTGTGAGCGAACCAACTTCAGAGAGAAGAAACAGTGTTTCCCCTAGGATGGATGTTGCAAAAGTCAATGAGTAATCACGTTAAATAATCATGCTCTCAATATCAGTCAAAATAATTGTGGTCATGATTTTTGCCATAATCGAGCAGCCCTAACCTATGGTACTCTGTAGGAAATGGACATCGATGAGATCCTCAAAAGAGCTGAGACCAGGGACAATGACCCTGGACCTTCCACGGTGGGAGAAGAGCTGCTATCTCAGTTCAAGGTAAATACGGTCATGTCCCACACTGAATTATAACTCAACCACTAACGCAGCTATGTTTGAGTGATATCCATACAGGAAATCAATGCTCTATTCTTAATTTGCTTGGTATTTATAAGTTTGATTTTTTTTTTTTTTATAGTTTCTTTTTATTATTATTGTTATCATTATCTTTTTTTTTTTCTAATCCCCCCCCCCCCCCCCATATTTTCTCCCAAATTGTACTTGGCCAATTCTCCCCCCTGCTGCCCCGGTCACTCCTCCACCCTCTGCCGATCTGAGGAGAGACGAGCACCATGCTTCCTCCGACACATGTGCAGTTGCCAGCTGCTTCTTTTCACCTCACAGGGGGAGCTTCACCGGCAAGGACGTAGCACGTGGGAGGATCACGCTATTCCCACCCTAAATTGAAGTCGTTTTGATATCATGTTATACTTGATGTGTAACACAGCACAGTTGAGATGTGTTACACACGGTCAAGCCTCTCTCTTCTTGAATTGTCGTCTGTGAGCTTCTGTAAAGCCTGCTAGTTCTCATAAACATTCTGTGTTGTAACAGTAATTAACCTTGATCCATGTCTCAAGCTATGCCATGTCAGGTCCTTGAATTTGAGGGCATTGGGCCTGGAACGCCCTTGAAAAGTCCTTGGATGTTGGAATTGGATGTTTAAGGTGTGCCACACCATGGACCTTTCCTCCTACCACCACTGTGTTTGGCTTTGCCACTCAACCCATTTGCCTCTCCGGCCCGTCCAGGTGGCCAACTTCACCATGATGGAAGAGGAGGAGATGGACATCGACTCTGAGCGCAGCCATCGGAGTTGGGACGACATCATACCCGAGATGCAGCGGAGGAGGATGGAGGAGGAGGAGAGGCAAAAGGAGCTGGAGGAGATCTACCTGCTGCCTCGCATGAGGAACTGTGCCAAACAGGTATTACAGAAGCTGTCCTACTGGACTCATGTTTATACCTCCAAACACCTCGGGTCCACCTTCAGCTTGCCTTTGGCCTGCTGTCTTACTGCATCCTCAACTCTGTGAAATGGGATGTTGGGCCTTTCTTAGAAATCTGCCCATAAGCGTTCAGCGGCGTTTCTATCTGCTGACGGGGGAGACTATGGAAGGAGTTTGACTTCATCCAGTCTTTCATTTAAACCACTCTGGAATTTGTTTAGCATTGTGTTGAAAGATAAAGTCTGGTTTGGGTCAGAGAACCAAAGATTATCGTTTTACCCAAGATTGAATGTTTTCTGGGCCACACTCCCGTCAATTATTAATGAGGGGCTGTTGAGGTGTGTTGTCCTGCTGATTGGTCTCCATGTCATTCTGCTGGCTTTTTGTTAACAGATCAGCTTTAACGGTAACGACAGCCGGCGGAGCAGGAACAGGCGGTACTCCGGCTCCGACAGCGACTCCACCTCGGACCGCAAGAGGCCGAAGAAACGAGGACGGCCTCGCACTATTCCACGGGAAAACATCAAGGGCTTCAGCGACGCGGAAATCCGGAGGTAGGCATTTGACTAACAGGATATTTCTCTATTCTCTGTGATAACGGAATCACATCTTGACTCGACCTCACGTTTTCTAATTAACATTTTGAACACTCGCAGGTTTGTCAAGAGTTACAAAAAGTTCGGAGGACCACTTGAAAGGTCAGTCATAAGTAACACACCTTTCTCTTAATCGGAATTGTCAGCAACATGCCATGCAGTCTGATTACCTGCTTGCTAAAAACCACTTTTCTTCTCTCCTCAGATTGGACGCTATCGCTCGTGATGCTGAGCTGGTGGATAAGTCCGAAAATGACCTAAAACGTTTGGCAGAGACCGTTCACAACGGCTGTGTGAGAACTCTCCGGGAAAACCCCTGTGGACCGGAGAAGACCTCGGGTAATAACACCTCTCTCTTGCATCCACCCATTTCGAACCTTGCATCTTTTTCATCGCCCATGTATCAATCGATTGATTCAGGGATAATCCCTTGAAGAGTCCAAAAGGAGATGATGGTGATTGTGGTTTCCAATTGCCCCGTTCTTTTTTTATGTTTTATGTTATTCTTGGCAGCATTGTAGTCTGAAATGTGGCCTCCTGAAACTTACAGATCCTCTGTCTGTCTTACATGTGTGTTTGATCATCAGGAGGCAGGAGAGGGAAGGTGAAAGGCCCCACGTTCAGGATCTCTGGGGTCCAGGTGAACGCTAAGCTGGTCATCTCCCATGAGGAAGAGCTTGCTCCACTCCACAAGGCCATCCCTGCTGACCCCGAGGAGAGGAAGAGGTCAGACCACACCACATGGCTTTCAGGCATCACGACTGATTTCACACGATGGGAGCTAGTTGGCGCTAGACTAGTTTGTGGTGGTTGTAATCTTGTAATATGTAAAGTGGTTTAATCTCTGTGTCTTTCAATCCGGTTGGGACACCACCATTATTTCTAACACGTTTGGTTTTTATGACTGGCATTTAGGCAAGTCTTGACATAACCCCTATTATGTGAGTTTTTTAGCCACTCATCTGACTAGACCGAAAACCGAAATGAGAGTTAAGCACCAGGGAAGGAAAATATTCAGGAAGTGTGGAAAGAAAAATGCTCCACTTCGATGTGGATTTTGGTTGTATAGGGATGCTAATTTTTTTTTTTTTTTTTTTTTTCTGACCCTCGTTGGTTAACCGATCATTAACCCTTAACCTCACTAATGGACGATCCCCGCCTGGTGAAGTTGGACTAGTTGCGACAGTATTTGTGCCTCCTGATCCGGGCAGAGCGTGTGTTTGACTGTCACCAGGCTGTGCGCTGGACTCATTCCTGACCACGTAGATAGAATTGTATACACTCTTATTCTGAAATAAACCAGTAGATTGCCATGCCATTGTTTCCAATACATAAACGGGGGCAGCGCCACAATACCGGTCCGGCACAAAATACAAAGTTAATCAATATATAGATATGAATCTAAATTGCTCTGTAATAAATCTTCATTTGGTGATCCAGTAGCTTTGTACTCAACCGAACAGTCCGTCTCCCATTCTGAAAACGTTATATAAAATTCCACGATTTCTCCAAACTTGTGTTCAAACAGTAAAGAGTAACTTGATACTTTTCAATAGGACAAGTGGAATGCAGCTCAACAGTTAGAAAGTCAACATGAGTCAGTGCAGTGCAGGCTTCATTTAATAGGATGACACACAGCACAGCATCAGTTGTTTTTAAGAAATAGATTGTATAGCCTATTTTGTTTTACCAGGCAACAAACTTTTTGAATTCCTCTCTTTTTCTCCTCTTCTTTTTTACCGTTTAACAGACTGATGTATTAATCGGTTAAAATTAGAATTGTCGGTTAACGGTTAAACGGTTAATTATTAACATCCCTAGTGCTGCAGTAGCACAGGCTTGTGATGCAAGCTGAAGGAAAGAAAAATTAAGATAGCGTGTGATGACAACCGCAGTCCTTTGACTTGACAGTATTGTAAGGAGTAAATATATTTCTATTGATTGAAAAATAATTGACTATATTTTTGACAGGTATATGATTCCATGCCACTCGAAGGCAGCGCACTTTGACATCGACTGGGGAAAGGAGGACGACTCCAGTCTCCTCATAGGGATCTATGAGTATGGCTATGGCAGCTGGGAGATGATCAAGATGGACCCGGACCTCAATCTCACACACAAGGTAAAGTCAGAGATTCAGCCATCACGCACTTTAAATCTAGCCTGGTAAACCAGCCCGTCACGTGAACTCACATTTCATTTGGTTCTCCGTGACGGTCTGGCCCCGATGCCAGTGGGGGGGTTTAGCAGAAGCGGAAGAGCCAATCAGCGACTCCGCTGTGATTGACAGCGCAAGTTGGCCAATCAGGAACGCCACTAGCACTGCACTAACAAAACGGTAATGGCCGCCTCCTTGCCTGATCGTCTCGAGGAGTCATGTCAGCGTTTGTCTAGTTTAAACGGCCATAAAGTGCAGTTATTGCAGAAATAGACTCGATAACAACAATTAAACAAGTACAGGAGTATCGGCGCAACCGCAGAGTTTCTCGGCGGAAAATATGTTTTTGCCATTCTCCCGAGTGGATTTGGGTTTGACTGGATCCGACGCTGATTGGCTGAAGGCAACTACGCCCGCCCATGCTCCCGCCCCTGCTAAAATCCCCCCATGGCGTCGGGGCCAGACCGTCACGGAGAACCAAATGAAATGTGAGTTCACGTGACGGGCTGGTTTACCAGGCTACTTTAAATCTGTTTTCTAAAGCATTTGGTGTAACTGAAATTCAAAGAATGTTTGATGTGATTTTTAGTCGATTACATATAAGGGTGCTAATGTTTTTGAATACTATACTGTACATGCATATTCACTGTAGTAATTAAAACAACTTAAAAAAACAAAGCATGTTTTCCGAGCAGTGTCCGTCTGTGATGCTTTAGGCCTTGCATTGTTTTTCTATTGTCATAATTTTATTGAGCTATATTCAGCTCCACATGGATGGAATTCATGGCTGACATTACTCCAAGTACTCGATTAATTTAAATTCATTTAACTCTCAAAACCCAATTAATCCAAGACTACTTACGGAGTTGTGATATGTAGATGTGTATAATTAATAGGGATGCACCGATCCACATTTTTTCACTTCCGATCCGATTCCGATACCTGAATTTGGATATCTGCCGATACCGATATGCCGATACCGATATTTTTCTTGAATATACAGTATAGGCAAAGATTTGGCCAATTAAAGATTTTTTTTTTTAAATATACCTTGCAAAAAGCAGACAAAATTAAGAAAATATACAAGGCAAAGAAGGATACTATTATACATGGGCAAATTATGGCCAGCGACCCCTGTGCGGCCCACGCTGGAATTGCAAAAAAATAAAATCCGATTCGGATCCGATCCGTGAATTAGTGCCAAATTCGGCACCGGATACCGATACTGGATCGGATCGGCCCAATCACTAATAATTAATACATGAGATTAGCAGGGGGGAAATAATTAGTTATTGCCCTAATGTTTTGTTGTTGTTGTGTTCTTTGTGGATCAGCTCCTACCAGATGACCCTGACAAGAAGCCACAGGCCAAACAGCTGCAAACAAGAGCAGACTACCTCATCAAGCTACTAAGCAAGGATCTGGCCAAGAAAGAAGCCCAGAGGCAAACGGGGACAGTAAGTCTAAATACGCCTTTGTTTTATAACCTGTTTGTCCCACTCATCAAGTTAGTTCAGCTCTGCACCGCTGTCAGACATTACTCATCAAGTTAGTTCAGCTCTGCACCGCTGTCAGTCATTACTCATCAAGTTACCGTAAATTCCGGACTATAAGCCGCACCTTTTTTCCCGTTTTTTGGCCTTTTTTGGCCCCTGCGGCTTATATAACGGTGCGGCTTATCTATGGATTTTTTCAAAAAAAAAAAAAATCTCTCTTTTTTAGCACTCTTTCTAACTATAAATCCACTTCTGTTTTAATTTCCTCTCTTGCCCTCTTTTCACCACACTGTATGACACTGTATGACACTGTGTGCACTGTAAAAAACAACACAGGTGGTGTTGTGTTATGTTGTTTTGTTGAAATGTTAATAAATGGGAGCTTCCTCAAACAGCCATCTCTTTCCCGACAATCCCCTCTGTGCATGAACCCTTACATATGGTAATTAAACATTAAAACACAAAAAAAAAAAAAATACCATTAAAACACCCGCGGCTTATAGTCCGGTGCGGCTTATATATGTAAAAAATAGTCAACTTTGCAGGTGCGGCTTATACACCGGTGCGGCTTATAGTCCGGAATTTACGGTAGTTCAGCTCTGCACCGCTGTCAGACATTACAGTCTGATGTGCACATCACATCACGTGTGTCATACACAGATCTGTAGACCAGTAGCGTTATACTCAACCCCTTGTGAAAGTGTTGTTTTTTTTCCTCATCGGACCGATACGATATGATTGCCAAATCCCATAGATATCATCCGTCCCTGCTAACAAGTACAATAGCAACATTTGATTTGGACAATAGGCTGATTTTGCGAGAGTCCAATATCTTGTGATGTGTGCAGGCCAATTCACGGAAGAGGAAACCGAGGAGTAAGAAGAACAAAACTGTGAAGCCGACCAAGATGGAGGAGGTGATAAAGAGTCCGTCCTCCGATGCCCCGTCAGAGAAGAGGTCAGAGGACGAAGACGAGGTTGAGGAGGAGAAGGTAAATCAAATGACCCTATAGATGAATAATTATATGTGAATAATAATTACAATATTAATAATAAAGGATTGGCTGAAAACACCCATGTGCATTTGTTTATGTAGGTAGAGATGTGAAACATGGGGGAAGTGAAAGTAAAACGAGTGCACCTCTTGATTTCGAAGGAAAGCCAGCAAATCAAAGCGAGGCCAACTTTATTTACTGTATATAGCACATAATATACACAAGGCAATGTGCATATTTAGATATATATCTATAGATATGTGTGTGTGTGTATATATATATATATATATATATATATATATATAGTGGCAGTACTAAACACTGCCTTAGCTGACCTAGCGAAGCGTTGCAGATCCAGCTGTAGAAAGCGTTGAGTGGGTTCTAACGTGCCTTCACCCGCTCAGGAGGTGGCGCCGGTGAAGCCGCCACCCAGAAGAGCCCGGCCAGAGCGGGTGGTGGTGAAGCAGGAGGAGGAGGAGGAGGAGGAGCCTGAGCAGGAGGAGGTGCCTTCACCAGAGGAGAGGGAGGTCAAAGACCGGGACGTCAAGAAGGAGAAGAAAGAGGAGAATCGGGACACAAAGGAGAAAAAGGAGCCAAAAGAGAAGAAAGACGCCAAGCCTCTTGAGCCCATTCATAAACAAGAAGAGATCGTGGAAAAGGTAAAATGATGGTGCTGAAGGATTTCACTGCAGAAAGTCCATCGAGCTGGAACAATTCTTATAGTCAGGGTCCCCACAATGAAAGTTGAATTATGTATTTTGTGCAACAATAGAAGTCAAATTAGTTTTGATATGTTTTATTTGAACACGACTACCGTAAATTCCGGACTATAAGCCTCACCGGTGTATAAGCCGCACCTGCAAAGTTGACTATTTTTTTCTTATATAAGCCGCACCGGACTATAAGCCGCGGGTGTTTTAATGGTATTTTTTTTTTTTTTTTTGTGTTTTAATGTTTAATTACCATATGTAAGGGTTCATGCACAGAGGGGATTGTCGGGAAAGAGATGGCTGTTTGAGGAAGCTCCCATTTATTAACATTTCAACAAAATAACACAACACCACCTGTGTTGTTTTTTACAGTGCACACAGTGTCATACAGTGTCATACAGTGTGGTGAAAAGAGGGCAAGAGAGGAAATTAAAACTTATTATAGTTATATAGGATTTATAGTTAGAAAGAGTGCTAAAAAAGAGAGATTTTTGTTTTTTTTTGTTGAAAAAAATCCATAGATAAGCCGCACCGTTATATAAGCCGCAGGGGCCAAAAAAGCCCAAAAAACGGGAAAAAAGGTGCGGCTTATAGTCCGGAATTTACGGTAAATAGGTTTACCACAGCACAGTTGAGAAGTGTTGACACTTTCAAGCTCTCTGTGTTGTAGCAGTAAGTAGGGCTGGGCAATATAATCGATACGGCAATATATCAAGATATTTTATTTCCCGATACTTGGATGCCAAGTATCGATATAAAAAAAAAAATCTTTATTTTTTTTGCAGGCCATGCCATGCCACGCCTCTGCATCTGGTGATTCCCACCCCTAATCGATACTGTATCAATATTTCCCATATCGATGCGTTCAGTAACACTCAGTACTCAGTAGTTTTGACTAAATTTGTCCACTAACTTATCAGTATAAAGTGATGTACATATTATTACACTACCTGGGTGGGTGGTACACAGTGTGTTGTATCTTTAGCTCTATTATTTAATTTTGAGTAAATTGTCTAGAGTTGTCTAGAGTATTCGATTCCCGCCTCCTCCAGTCTGCATGTCGAAGTGTCCTTGGGCAAGATACTGAACCCCAAATTGCTCCCGATGGTGTGGTAGCCTGCCGCCATTGGTGTGTGAATGGGTGAATGTACCTACTGATTGTAAAACGCTTTGGATAAAAGCGCTATATAACTTATCAGTATAAAGTGATGTACATATTATTACACTACCTGGGTGGGTGGTACACAGTGTGTTGTATCTTTAGCTCTATTATTTAATTTTGAGTAAATTGTCTAGAGTATTGCAATATATCGCAATATGTATTGTATCGCAATGTATCGTGATACGTATCGTATCGTGAGGTCCTTGCCAATACCCAGCCCTAGCAGTAAGTCACCTCGATCGGTGTATCAAACTATCACTACGCCGTGTCGGGTCCTTGAATTTGCACGACTTGGGCCTTGAGAAGTCCTTGAGTTTGATGGTGGTGGTGTGGGACCGCTGTATAATGACTCGCGCTCGCCCTCTTCAACAGAGCGATGTGAAGGCTGAGACGCGAGAGAAGACGAAGAAAGCCTCCGATACGCCGGTCCATATCACAGCAAGTGGAGACAATGTGCCAATCTCTGAGGAGTCTGAGGAACTGGACCAGAAGACCTTTAGTGTGGTAGGTTTTACCCAGTAACATCACACTGTACTTTATTACTATTACATGCAGCATTTTCGTAGTACAACCATGGCCAAAAGTAGCCCTGGTCATTGCTGTTATCACAGTATTATTATTATTTTTTTTATTTTTTATTAATTGCTTAGTGCAGAAACTTTGTCAAAATCACTTTACCACATAATCAAGTCAAATTTGTATTTGTATATCACATTTCATACTAAAAGCAAAACAATGTGCTTCACAGGCCCAAGAGCAATACACGAATAAGATAAAATACGAACATACATGCGGACACCTGCATGACAAAGACAATTTAAATTACGTATAAATTCAACAAGCAACTCCTAGATATGCAGTCTGTTAGATGTAGTCGCGTAATATATATAGAAAATTGATCTTGTATATACATAAAATGCAAAAATGACTTGTTCTCGAAGCTCAATAGAACATGCCGTACAGCCCCCTGGTTTTTTGTTGGAATATTTTTTTCCATACACACTATATCAGTCAGAGTGGCAGGAAAAATAGGCGTATTCAGTTTTCGGTATTAATTTACTTATTACTATAGTCGAACAAACCCAAATTTGAATTTTGAAATTTGCAAGCCCAACTTAGCAGCAGAGTTGAATCATAATGCAATTGTCTCTATTTTTGTAGCCAAGTCAGGTGGGCAGCAAGACCACATGTTGAGTGTAATGGTTGTCCAAGAGAGACTTTAGAGTTATGACTCCGTGGAAACGTTAATCTTCCAATGAAAGTATTATACACTTGATCCGTGTGCTACAGTGCCATACTTGAGACAAGATATCTGAAGAGTCTCTTGAAAGATTGCCCCCTCTCTGCTGGGCTGCTTGGGTAGAAGCGTGCCTCACCTCATCCTGCGTGTCGTGCTTTTCCTTTGTGACCGTTGCAGTGCAAAGAGAGGATGCGACCAGTGAAGGCGGCTCTGAAGCAGTTGGACAGACCGGAGAAAGGGCTGTCGGAGCGCGAGCAGCTGGAGCACACGAGACAATGCCTCATCAAGATCGGAGATCACATCACAGAGTGTCTCAAGGAGTATTCGAACCCCGACCAGATCAAACAGTGGAGAAAGTTAGTATATCTGCTACTCATGACTCCCGATAATGAGGTTTGCCACGACCTACGGAGAAGAAACACTGGAATACTTCAGCTTTAAGTCTAGAATACAGGCAGTTGGGCCAGCTTTATACATCTCAAAGTAATGTATGTAAAGTAAAGATAGGCGCTACTATTACTTCTGTGTCCAGTTTACTGACATTGGCTTACGTTACTTGTTCATACATTAACTCAACTGTTTTGCTTTTACAGAAATCTGTGGATATTCGTTTCCAAATTCACTGAATTTGATGCAAGAAAATTGCACAAGTTGTATAAGCACGCAATTAAGAAAAGGCAAGAGAATGCACAGGTATGTAAGACTGTTCACAGTCGCATCATGTTATGAAATCCCGTAACGATGACATTATTGGACGGTTCAATGATGATTCCATTCCATTCCTACAGGCAGTGGACCAGAACACAAGCAGTGTAAATACCCATGGCTTTAAACATGCAGGTACAATCATCTCCCCTCCCTTGTACATAGAACATAATACGGTAATTGTATCGGTGTCCAAGTTGTCATTGTGTACTTCTAGCCGGAGTTATTATAGTTTTGTATTTTTCATTAGTGTTTTTTGTTTTACATTTTTGTTTTCGGTGTAGTGTGTTTCACTTTAGTTTTAGTTTTTTTTTTATTAGTTTGAGTATTCGTTTTGTTTATTTATTTTATTATTTATTATTTGATTAATTATTTATGTATTTATTGTAATACGAGGGGGGGTATTTGTCAGGAACAAGAAGTTCAGAATAGTTAATTACAATAGGAACAGCACTTTGTAAAGGCAATGCGCTCACAGTCATGTACAGTACAGGGCGGCTGTAGCTCAGGAGGTAGAGCGGGTGGTCCACTAATCGCTTTGGATAAAAGAGGTCGGTGGTTCGATTCCCGCCTCCTCCAGTCTGCATGTCGAAGTGTCCTTGGGCAAGATACTGAACCCCAAATTGCTCCCGATGGTGTGGTAGCCTGCCGCCATTGGTGTGTGAATGGGTGAATGTACCTACTGATTGTAAAACGCTTTGGATAAAAGCGCTATATAAATGCAGGCCATTTACCATTTACAGTAGACACCCCAGTCTCAATAAGCATATGACCCAATGCATCCCCATGCTTGTTGTTGACAAACTTGACCAACTTTAAAAAGACTAAAACTAAAGACATTTTCTGTTTTTATTTTGATTATCTAAAATGTACCCCCTCCCCCCCAAAAAACACCTAGTTTTAATTTGCAGTTGAGTTTTAGTGAGCTATATAATAACCTTGCTGCTAGCTGAGTAGTAACGCTTCATCTCCCCGCTGGGCCCTCAGACGTGGAGAAGGTGAAGGACAGCTGTCAGCAGGACGACAGCAGCAGGGACAGCTACAGTTCAGAGAGGCACCAGCCCCAGAGCCGCTACCACGAACGCAGCAGCAGCAAGGACCGCCACAGCTCCGAGCCGCACCGCAAGAGACCCTACTCCGCCTTCAGCAACGGCAAAGACCACCGAGAGCGAGACCACTACAGGCCCGACAGCAGGGACAGAGACCGACAGGACAGGTGAGAGACCGCTACAGGCCCGACAGCAGGTACAGAGACCGACAGGACAGGTGAGAGACCGCTACAGGCCCGACAGCAGGGACAGAGACCGACAGGACAGGTGAGAGACCGCTACAGGCCCGACAGCAGGGACAGAGACCGACGGTACAGGTGAGGCTGGGGCGGACCGGCTCCGTGCACCGCCTCCCAGCAACACGCTCGCCAAGCCTCAGTGAGGTCCGTCGGGTCGAGCGGTGCTCGAGATGCATGGAAGCCAGCGTTCCGATTGGTCGGAAGTACTTGCTTGGATTTATAAAGAGGTCGTTAAAGGTGCTTGAATTTAGCCTACTGGAATCAGTTTGAGCCTCGGGCGCGCCATCTCAAAATTGCTGGGCCAAGCTTGATACACTTTCTTCCTATCTACAGTACAGTATCACTCTCTGCGCTGCCATGTGTCATTGCTGGTCAAGTCCGCTTTGAGTTTATTTTAAGTGTTACTGCTTCCTTCTGATGTGTAAGTAATCATGACTGGAAACACATTTGCATTCAGAGGACTTGCGAGACTGCTATGTGAACATCTCGTTACAACATTATTGACACGTCATTTTGAAATAATCGTTTCCTTGAAAATAGCTTGAACTCTCTCGTTACAAAAGTGTGGTGTGGTGACCCTGTTGTCAATATGTCCTCTCCCATGTCAGTGGGCACTCCTTTTATGTTTGTACTGCTACCAAACACATGGCGAGTTTCGCTACTGCCTCATCGCTCTCTCACAGACTGTTGAATTGAAATGGGTCTGGTTGTTTCCACATCAAATTAGCAGCAAGGGTCGATTGGCCAAGAGTCATACTATGTATCCGTAACGCTGAGTCATACTATGTATCCGTAACGCTGATGAAGGATACGTTAGAGTCATACTATGTATCCGTAACGCTGATGAATAATACGTTAGTCATACTATGTATCCGTAACGCTGATGAAGGATACGTTAGTCATACTATGTATCCGTAACGCTGATGAAGGATACGTTAGAGTCATACTATGTATCCGTAACGCTGATGAATAATACGTTAGTCATACTATGTATCCGTAACACTGAGTCATACTATGTATCCGTAACGCTGAGTCATACTATGTATCCGTAACGCTGATGAAGGATACGTTGAAATACGTCCAGTGATCTGTGACCCAGTGGTGTTAAAACAAAAAAGGACATTTTGAGGCTGGCTTTTTGCTTAACTTACACACAACCGCCCGGAGCCCCACCAAAGTAGATTTGAAGGCCGCGCAGCAGACTGACAATCTAGTGAAGCAAAAGTGCCCCCATTTTTTATGTTTTATTTTTTTATATACAAATCAAAGATCACAAATGACTGTTGGACCCAGGATATTGGTAATAACTTGATAGTGTTGTAATGGTTTGTTTGGCGTGTGAAAAGATAGCAGATTTGATTGCCCAGTCCAGTCACGCTGATGTCGTCTGTCTCCCCCAGATACTACAGTGACAGTAAGCACAGGAAACTGGAGGAGTTTCGCCCCAGAGAGCGAGACCATCGGCCGGACATGAAGGACCATTCCCACTCAGACCAGCGCTCTTCGTACCGCTACCACTCGGACTGGCAGGCGGAGCAGCGGGCCTCGGCCAGCGGACCCCGCTCGCCCCGCGACCAGCGCTCGCCCTACGACTCGCGCTCGCCCATGGGACACCGTTCGCCTTTCGAGTATTCTTCCGACCACAAGAGCACGCCCGAGCAGATCTGGAGCAGCCGCAAGACATAGCAGGAGCTGCCTGGCCGGCGGGCAGCCATAGACTTCACAAACACAGGAAATGCCTTATATGGGAGGAACTGTGGACAAAAAGCCTAAAGTTGTATTAAGCACTGTGTGTCAGTGGGCTCAGTGTGGCTGCGGTGTCCACGCTTCAAAAGCAACGCATCTCGGGAACCTGGGGGACGCAAGGCCAGGGAGGCGGGGTCAAGCAAGGCAGCAATTAAAAATGCATATTTTTGTATTTAAAAGAGTTTAAAGCTGCATTGTGCTGTACGCAGAACAGCATGCAGTATAGTTTCTTTTATTATTTTTATAAAGTTGAACTTTTTTTTTTTTTTAACTCTGAAAATGGACACAATTTACCTTGAGTGCTGACCCTGTCACGACCCATGACACTGGATCCTGTATTTGACTGTTTCTCTGTTTCTCTGTCTCTGTCATGCTTAATGAGGTTCTCCATTTTATTTAATTATGTGTTAAATCAATAAGAGAAGTTAATAATTATGTGTTTGTCACATTGATTATGTTAAGAGTGTCTAGTCAAAAAGTAGTCCAGGCGTTTTACGACAAAATTTGGGACAACCTCTCACTAATTGCAACAAAACTAAACAAAATGGATTTTGTATCCTCAATATTGTTCTAAATGGGAGAAAAATGTCTTAACGAATCCTATGAGGGGAAGTTTGGAAAATTACCTCAACTAGAAACGTTGCACACTTGGTGCGCTTCTTTCTAGCGTCTCGCTGCCTCGAACCCAACAAAACAAAATAAGAATTTTGAACCTGGCTTTATCCAATGTTCAGATTTCTGTTCTGGAAATGTATACAAATGAGTGCATATGTATGCCTCATTTGCACAATTAAACAAACAATTTCAGAAAAATTGTAATACAAAAAATGATTGTCTTAATGCAAGTAATCAACTGGGGAAGCTTCATGGTGATATCCCTTCATGGTAGGATCCCTTAAGACTTTTTTTCTCTCTCATTTAGAGCATATTGAGGACACAAAATCCATTGAGTTTGGCTTTATTAGTGAGAGGTTGACCCAAATTTAGTGGTAAAATACCTGGACTAAGGCAGCCTGGGCTCACCATCTAAAGTACCTCATTTACAGCGTTCCTCAGCAGTTTCTTTCTTTTTTCTTTCTTTTTCTTCATCATGCGTGAATTATTTAATTACTTGTCTTAGCTGTAAAAAAAAATAACCTGGATTTTTTTTCTCTTTTTTTTTTAGCGACATATCACTTTTCTCATGAATAATACAATTGTAAATTTTTGTAACATAGTAAATCAGTGGTCTTTTCCTCTCAGGCTTTTTGGATTTGTTATTATGACTACCTTTCCCCATCAACTCAGGCTTTTTTGTCAGTTATATCAATGAGGTTCCGTACGATAGTTCTTAATGATAATGCTACCCAGAATGTCACTTTTTGGTAATGGGAAATAACTCTTTAAGCTGTACTCCTTGGTTTTCTTTGCTAGTGGTCAGTTCTTGTGTCTAAAAATCAATTAATTGAGAAGAACTGAATTTTTCTAAGTCATGGTCTAACAAAACCAAGTGTCTTTCAAATAGAAGCACCCGTTAGATCTTGAATAAAATTAAGACTTTTTACATAACTCATTTTTCTTTACCTTTCATTTTGTTTTCTATGTAGGCAATAATGTCAATGTTCTATGCAGCCAAGTATATTTCTGGTCAACAGCCCAATTGAGTGAAGCCCCTGTTACAGTTCACACTGTTGTACATAATTTCCTCTATATTTCAAAATGAATTTACACTGAAAATGCATGAATTTTTAAGAATTGTTTTATATAGTTGTTTATGAAGCCATTAAACTCAATCACTGTACTCACTTGTAAGAGCTCTCCTGAAGAATGTGTTACGTTTTTGACCATTACTTCAATATGATCCTACAGGCAAACCACCAGGCAATATCAGCAGCGCCGTGTACTGCAGTCACAGTCCTCTAGATATAAGACTAGACCCTTGAAAGATGGAACTTCCTTTCATCATAAAATCACATTTCAGTCCAACCTCTAAAGAAGCTGTTGGTGCAAGTAAACACATGAATGTAGGGGCCACCGGGGTACGGTGGGGCAGTCGCCTCACAGCTAGAAGGTCCTGAGTTTCATTCTCGCCTGGGACGCTGTGGGCGCTGGGGTTGTGTTCCCCCCCCCCATATCTTCAGTGCCTACTGCCCAGGTGGGTTATCTCGTCGAAAGGGCCTTTCTGTGTGGAGTTTGCATGTTCTCCCCATGCTCCCCAGGGGGTTCCTCCGTACATAACCCCCCCACTAAAAACATGCAGAAGATCGTCATCGTCATCCGACCAGTGACGACAACATCCCAAGTTGGTCCCCGGGCGCTGGAAAGAAAAGTGACCACTGCTCCTGGCCTGCCCCTCGGAGGAAAGGACAAGCCTGGATGGGTTAAATGCAGAGGACAAATTTCACCGGCCACCGTCAGCATGAGTGTGTGTGGCCGCATGCATGTGTTGGGTGTGTTTGTGTGACAATAAAAGACGGGCTTGTCCGTCTACTAACTGTAACTGATAATCTAGTTTGCTGGGCCTCCGGCCCGGGTACAGCACAGACAGGCCCGGTTGTGTGTGGCGCTTTTTCTTACAGTCTGTGTGTTTTGTGCTATTGAAGATTTATGGCCTTTTATTTTCAAGGTGTGTGTGTGTGTGTTTTGGTCCTTTTTTTCAAAGGCCTGTGTGTGTTGTGTGTTGTCATTCGGCGCGATGTCGCTTCGTGACGCAAATCGTGACTGACAGACACCGCCTGCCCGCCGAGGCAATTTTATTATAGGATGGCCAAATAATACAGGTAGAAAAGAGAAATGACCATACCTTAATATTTCCCCTTAATTTTTTTTTCTCCAGCTAATTGAAATAAGCAAAACGTTTTCTTCTGTACAGGCCTGTAGTCTTTTTTTCTACTTCCTGGTTGAATGTTGTCTGAAATGACAATGGGACTGCAGATTGTGGGTTCTTTGCTATACATTTACATGATAGACCTTCCTTAATAAAAGTTTGGGGTGCGTGATGTGGCCACCCTTCTGGAAAGGAGGTCAAGGTTAACTTATTTGTACCTGTTGGTAGATTTGGTTGCAGGGAGAGTCACATATTTTAAAAGGCATAGACAGTAGATAGACAATAGACGGGCATAAAAAGTGCCAAGTGCTCACAGTTCCAATCATCACCACATGATGGCGTGTTGATGGAGTTGTCCCGAGTTCAGCTGCAGTGTTGGGCAAGTTGGACTAAATGGACTGCATTTATATAGCGCTTTTAAATCCAAAGCACTTTACAATGTGCCTACATTCATCCATTCACACACCGAAGGCGGCAAGCTGCCACGCAGGGTGCTGGCACGGGCCATCGGGAGCAATTTGGGGTTCAGTGTCTTGCCCAAGGACACTTCAACATGCGGACTGGATGAGCCGGGGATTGAACCACCGACCTTCTGATTAGTGGACGACCTGCTCTACCTCCTGAGCCACAGCCGCCCCTCAGGAAATGTAATTAGTTACCGATTGCTCATTAAAAAGTAAGTTACTTTACTCATTACTTGGTCTGAAAAGTAATTAGTTACATTACTAGTTACCCCCCCCCCCCCCCCCCCCCCCAAAAAAAAGTGATGTACAACCTGTTTAGTTCTGCTTTTAGAACTGAATCCACTTTATTGGAACAATAGTTAACCTTACAGGAGGAGTCAACAATCAGCCAAACTGCAGACTTTACTTATTTGCCTATAGGACAAAAAACTAAACGTGTCCTGTAACACGGTGGGGGAGGGCACGGTGGCGCAGTCGGTAGCGCTGTCGCCTCACAGCTAGAAGGTCCTGAGTTCGATTCTCGCCTGGGACGCTGTGGGCGCTGGAGTTGTGTCCCCCCCATATCTTCAGTGCCTACTGCCCAGGTGGGTTATCTCATCGAAAGGGCCTTTCTGTGTGGAGTTTGCATGTTCTCCCCGTGCTCCCCAGGGGGTTCCTCCGTACATAACCCCCCACTAAAAACATGCAGAAGATAGTCATCCGACCAGTGACGACAACATCCGAAGTTGGTCCCCGGGCGCTGGAAAGAAAAAGCGACCACTGCTCCTGGCCTGCCCCCCGGAGGAAAGGACAAGCCAGGATGGGTCAAATGCAGAGGACATATTTCACCGGCCACCGTCAGCATGAGTGTGTTTGTGGCCGCATGCATGTGTTGGTGTGTGACTGTGTGACAATAAAAGACGGGCTTGTCTGTCACGAACTGTGTTTTAACTGTGTTTTTTAACACAGTAGTCTGGCATGGCCAGACCTATCTCCACATTTCATTTTAGCGCTGTGTGCCAGCACTGGACAAAGTAATACAGTAACTTGAAGTTACTTACATTAGTAACTGTAATATAATTACTGTTTTGGAAAATGTAATCCCTTACATTACTAGTTACTGGGAAAGTAATAAAATTACAGGAATGCTTTACTGCCCAACACTGTTCCACTGTAATAGGTTGTGGATGTTAGGGCTGGTGTAGAGAGGAAAGGGGAACAACAGGTGGGGGAGTTGAGGACGGAATAGAGCGCGACACACCTAGATGAGAGTTAGCTTTGTTTGTTTTGGCAATCTCCCAACCCACCACTCCCAACCCCTAACAGGGTCATAAACACCTGGGGCCATATTCCTAAAGATTCTTAGTGCAAAGAGTTGCTCCTAGTGGCCAAATTCTAAGAAAATTCTTAGAATCATGATGTTTTCTTAGAATTTCCCCTAAAAGTGAAGAGTAGATCCTAGTAAAGATAAAAGGTATTCCTAAAGAATACTAGCTCTTAAGAGAGCTCCTAAGGTGAGATCTGTTAAGAGCAGGGAAGAGGACTTTTAAGAGGCTTAGGAGTTCCCTAAGCAGAGGAGAAAATGGCGGAAAGAAGAGGCAGGAGAGATATTCTCCAAACACTGGATGACAGTGAATTAATTAAACGCTACAGATTGGATCGTGCAGGAATCATGTTCGTGGTTGATCTCATTAGAGATGCGCTTACTTCTCCAACCCAACGCCACAATGCAATATCACCGGAAATGAAAGTCATCACAACACTGAGGTATTTAGCAACAGGTAAAATGCAACAATGCAGCAGTGATGACTTGGGTCTGTCACAACCCTCCATCAGCAGGGTCATCAAGCAAACACTGACAGCGCTGTGACAGCCTCATATTGTGACACAATTTGTTTCATTTCCGCTGGATGTCCACACTTTACAGGCTCACAAAAGGGCATTCATGGACGCAAATAAATATAACTATCAGCATGTGAATACTGTGCAAGTGGGCCTGAGTTTTCACACATTTTTAAAGATAATTTAGAAGTATAGCTTACTATTCATTTAACAGAGATTTTCTTTTTATGTAAAATATTATTTATAATTACACAGTCTTCATAGAGATTAGATTCTATGATTAAGTTTATTGATTTGGCGGTCCATTCTATGCCCATTATCACCAAAAGTGTATTTTTATCTAGCTTTTAGGATCAACCAATCACAGCTTTTGAAATGATGACTCATACCTGGCAACGGGGTCAACCACACCTCCTCACTAAGATAGGAGTTTCTGTCCATTCCTTGCTCAGAGTTCTCTGAGAATGTTCTGGAATCACTCCTAAGCTAAGACTCCTTGCTAGGAATTTTTAGGCTAAGTTAGGAGCTCTCTGAGAGGATTCTCAGAATCTTTAGGCATACGGCCCCAGGCTACCAGCTCAAGTTCTGTAGGCCTAGATATACTCCTGTGTGGAGGCGGACACCACAGACTCAGTAGAATTTCTGCATTCTGTTTATACCATATTAGACTGTAAAAAAAATTATAGTATTTATTTTTATATTCCTTTATTTATACTTGTTCCTGGAGTCTGTCTGCTTGGAGGATGCGTTCCACACGTGCAGTAGACGGGCATCTGATGTATTCCGCGGCGTCTGGCATGCAGGAGGGAGGACGGTCTACACTGTGCAGGCTGGACCAGCATCTTCTCCTGTCTCCACAATCCAACCTAACAGACTGTCAATCTGATTTATGTGAGAATGACTAATGACATGGTTATACAATGATGAATCTCTCTTTAATATTTACAACACTTTAATTTTAGAGGATGACCTATGAATGCATGGTCAGAGTTTAGGCTGGTTAAAAAAAGAACAAAAGATGCATATACAACTGATGTCATTGAAGAAATTAGAGATTCAACATTTTGTGCCTTGTGCTTGTATTGATAGGATTGTTACATCACCACACGGCCATCTTGGTAGGAAAATAGCAGGTGATTGTAATCAATTAACAGGTGATTACAATCAAGTGACACAACCAGCCAATGAGCTGTGTATTGTAGCGCCCTATTGGTAGGAGAATGCTTGTGACGTCATGGGAATACTATGAATACACATACTACATGATATATATTATGCTATCAATGTACATGATACATACTTCATAAACACAACCCTAATACATACTTTACTACAGCTAGGGCTGGGAATCGGTACTCAATACCTTGAAGGCAGCGGTTCTCAAAGTGCGGTCTGAGGGACGCTCTGGGGGTCCCCAGCAAAAAGAATAATCACATACAGTATAATCCCATCCATAACTAACACAATGAGCAATGACAGAATGTATGACTGTTTTGGTCATGGGGTTCATACACTTTCTGTAATAACATCTAAAAGCAAAGCATCGTTCTCAGATGGGGGACCAGCTGGGACAAAATCCTATCAGATAGGGGTCCGTGGTCTAATTTGTGTCAGTTTAGGTGTCCTTCAGATGAATAAGTTTGAGAACCACTGCTTTAAAACCCTTGTACAGTGTTGGTACATTTTGGGCTAGTGCAGTGTAATTTTCTGTGTTCGCATTGTTATAAATGTGATATAAATGGTCAAATGGCGATGAATTTTGAAATTGGGTGGGGGATTGGGGCATATATCAAGGATTTTCACACTTCAGTGCCTCAGCTCATTTTTGGCCCCGGGAATCAAAAATGTTTACTGCATTGTTGTTATATCCAGAAATGAATAGATAATTTCCCCATTGAAAACCACTATAAAGTGCAAAAAAGTGCTATTTTTGAGCTCCAAGACACTTTTTACAAAAAAGCATTTTTTTTATGACTTCCTCCAGATATTTTGGACATAAGGCTTCAAAATTATGGTTTTTAATATTTTTCAGCAGATTGCAACATTTTCTCATGTATGGCATGCATCTATTGCAATCAATTTAGCTGGTTTCTGTTTGTGCTGCATTATGGACCACTACAGCCCAATGGAATAAATAATTTCAGCTAAAATGGTGTTCATATGGATGTGTGTGTGTGTGTGTGTGTGTGTGTGTGTGTGTGTGTGTACACACACACACACACATCCATATGAACACCATTTTAGGGATGGGGTTTTGGGGGGAGGGAGGGACAAAAAAAACATGCCTATATTGAAGTCAGCTCAAGTTGTGTGTGTGTGTGTGTGTGTGTGTGTGTGCGCGCGCACACACACACACACACACACAAGCAACTTGAGCTGTCCCCCCACCCCCCCACCAAAGCCCCATCCCGATGTGTCCTGATCATCCACATACTAGGCTAGACAGAGTCTGTTTATGACCTGCATCAGAATGACAGAATGCACCCTTGGCCGGTCAAGGAAATGGTCAATTACTAAAAACTGGCATTGAAAGGGTTGAAATTCTGAAAAGTAATGAACATTGAGACATGAGATTGAGCAAACATGAGATTGAGCAAAAAAGGAAAAAAAGATTCTCCCTCTATTTATGTTGTTGGCCAAAAATGGTTAGTACTTGCCCAGAAGGACTCACTCTAATTGCCCAAAAATGGTCAATTAGATGGTCTAAAAAAGTATACAGTGCATTTGTTTTTTAAATTGTCACTGAATAAAAAGTAAGAATGGAACAAAATAAATATTGGTAATAATCTTTTACATAGACCCCACTGTGATAATCCCACCCAAAAACATTCCCTTTGGATTACGGTATATTTTGTGCAGAGATTGTGGAAATCTGAAAAAGCAGCAAGTGAAACTGTTTATAGTCAAGACAAACTGGCTTATAGAGGGTTACATTTCTGAAAATGAATAAATATTTTTGGTATGTATAGCTTCATCTGAAGGTAAAATGTTTGGGGGGAAAAAAGAAAAGAAAAAAAAGATTTTTTTTTACCTTTCTTATCATTAGAAAAATAATTGACCAAAACTGGACAATGGGAGGGGCATAACATTTAGGGGTAAGTATTAGTTAACAGTGTACAAGGGTTAAGCTATTGATCGAAATAACCCAGTACCAGTGTTGGGCAAGTTACTTTCAAAATGTAATATACGACATAGTTACTTTTATTTGTTCCTTTGTTATTGTCATCTATAGTGGTTATTTGCATGAAAAAACACAATTTGATTAAGACATTATTGTATCTGTATATAAATACCGGTATGTGCTTTGATTAAAAAAAAAAAAGTTAGGGTATTACTGAAATTGTATTGGTAACAACTTATATTACTGCTAAAAGTAATATATTACATGCAGAGATGGGCAGTATTTTAAATACATGTATTTAAAATACGTACAGTATTTCAAATACATTTGTGTATTTTTGTCATTTGTATTTGGCTGGACTGAGAAAAATAAGATGTAGGCTAATTTGTATCAAGTCTCTGACCTTGTATTGTGTATTTTAAATATATAAAATAAATGTTTTGTATGTCATTTTATTCTCAAATTGACACATTTTAAACATTGACACAGGTTTAAACTGTGGAATAAAAAAAGAAAAACCAATGTGAGATGTCACTTCTACTCTGCCTCTAGGGTGGGTCTTCAGTCTGACTCAAACTAGTACTGAAGCCTCGTGTTGGTGGAAATTCCCCCAGAGATAAAAGTACTAAATGTGATGATTAGATATTGCATGCTAAGGCAAACACTGCCCTATCTGCAAATGAAACCGTTTACTGCATGCAAACCAGTTTATCGTATTAGTGAGACACAACTAATATAAAAAACACCTGTGGCCAGCTCAGCTCTACAAAATGGATAAATAAATATACTGCTACAAAGCTGACAACCTCCCTGTTTCCATACATTAGCCACAGGATTAGCAAGTTCCGCTTACCATGAATGCCATACCGTGGCATCTTGAAGTACCATGGTTACATGTTCCTGAAAAGTACCTTTTGTGGTGGAATAAATAATATTGCTGTATTTCTATGCACACGGCATGTTAAATAAAGACTTATGTGACAATTTACTGACATGGTGGGGATGTGAAGTTGTTGGGACCTCCGACCTAGCCTGGGTAAACCCAGCCTCCACGTGACCTGCTCTCAGACCTGCTCTCAGTCACTAGCGTAGTGACTGAGAGCAGGTCTGAGAGCAGGTCACGTGGAGGCTGGGTTTACCCAGGCTACCTCCGACCTACTATCATAACTTTCATAACAGATATCATATCTATGGCTAAACATGGTCAAAGTTCCAAAACGTGAGGTTTAATTTTGTTGAAGCTCGGCTCCCACCTCCTTGGCCGAGCCTCGCTTCACTCATAAAACCTGGGTTGTAGGACAACCCCTTAGTTACTGTAACATGTAGAAATGCTGCCTGTAAGTCAAAAGCCCTCACAGAAGATGATTATTAACAGCTGAAGTGAGGGAGAAATAATTTGTGCTGAAAAACTAAAACTGAAATTGAAGAACTGTAGTGTGTTAGAGGGTACACAAAGGAGAATACTGTCACAGAGGACTAAAGACACGATTTACCATCTAAAGAAACCAGAACATTTCACATTTGAGAAGCTGGAATCAGAGAATTAAGACTTAAAGAAATGGCTCAGAATGATTAATAGATCATCAAAATAGGCAATTGATGTAATATTAGGCAATGAACGATGAATTGACTAATCGTTGCAGCTCTTTATCAGTTAAAAAAAGTTTTATGCATTTTCAAAATATACAAAATCCGTATTTATATTTCAAATAAATTTTTCAGACCAGTATTTTGTATTTGTATTGTGATACTTTTTTGAGCAAGTATTTGTAATTTGTATCAAAATAATTTTTGATACACTACTTATATTTACTTTTACCGGTATATACTTTTTTCACCCATCTCTGATTACATGTAATATGTTACTTTTGTAATGAGTTACCCCCAACACTGCCCAGTACCAAGCACTATCAAAACTTCTGCCGTCAAACAACGCCTGCATTCCATCCTTACACAGATCTAAATAAAATAATATATATTTCTATGGTTTTGATCGCAGCCAATCCCCGCAAGCGTTTAATGTGACATGTGATTGACCCACTACCACAACAACTACAATCCAGACAGTATGTGGTGTTGAGCGCGGTGTATGTGACGGAGGTGGCAGTTCAGTGTGCCCAGATGCCACCAAAACATTCAAAAGTAAAAAATAAAAAAATAAGACAAATTATATTGAACTAAGTACTCTACTGGTGTCGTCATCACTTTAAGGGTACTGGTAATTTTTCAAATTAAACGACACCCAGCCCTAACTACCACAATACCATTTGTCTCTACCTACCTTTTAATACACAATGGAGTTCAGGAAACTAGGTGAAATCAGAAAACAGCAAGTCAGCAAGTAACTCTTTTTATTCGGTTTGTAAAACATATCGGGGGGCAACACAGTTATTTCATAGACTTAAGAGAGGCCAAGTTAAATATGTAAATCGTCTTGGGGAAATTGCTTGCTTTATAGGTATAGAGCATTACCATCTACTACAGCTTTTATGGATGACGACAATAGTTACTAACTTCAGGATAATTTATAAAATAAAAAGCATTTTTTTTTTTCAAGGCAACATTTTCTTCCACTGTAACACAGTCAGCTCCAGCGATCATACCGTCAGAAAGGCAACGTCTTCCTTAGGAGCTCTTCTTCTCATCGAACATGAGGTTTGCTGTGGCCTTCTTGGCTGTGGACAGATTCAACGATGGGAGAAATCTGTTATCGAACCGGAGATGGTCACTCACACAGATGCTGAGTGGATGGCTGTGTTTGCTATCTATTCCAAACTTTTCAGAGGCAATGTCCTGAATCTCAATCCATACTTTGGTGTATTGTCTATTCCTGTTGTAATCATAGGCATTATCCAATTTAATGGGTTTCCACTTGAAGCCAACGAAGACTATTCTTTACAAGGCTATACAAATAGCACACAAAAATACTTTTTTCAAAAAGTTTAAAGGGAAACAAATTTAAAAAGCATTTGAAGCTGTGGCAGTAAAAAGAAAATGTAAAAAAAAATGCAGTGATGGAACAATTGTAATCAGATTTTATCAACAAAGGAGCCCCTTGTGAAGAGCCATACATTCACTAAAATATCAGTCAAAAACCATTCAGTGGGGAGAAAATGGTTATGGTTATGTACATTAACAACTTTATTTTGAATTCATACGTAAGGGAGAATGTTATGTTACAGCTTGGTCGTTGCATTTTGCATCGGGGGTCCTGATCACCCTGTTGGGGTTGAGTTCACGATCCTGACCGGCTGGCTGTACATTATCCTACTTATTAGACACCTACTTACTAAAGAAAGATATGGAATTCTTTTCCGCCACCAGGTGTCGCGACCTGCTGATTGATATGACTGGACGTGGTCCTCCAGTCTCTCAAAATGGCATGCATAGCAACGTGACTGACCAATCAGAATCAAGTATTCAACAAAGCTGTGTAATAAAACATGAATAAATGGCATCTCCCTGATTGACAAACTACTCACTCAACTTGTGCTTGTGTAAACTATGCAGCAACCTGAAAAATAACTATTTTCTCAAGGCTAGCTGACGAGGCCCAAATAACAAGGAAATATGAATAATCAATTTTTATTATAATCTTTAGTGGCAAGGCCAGGGTGTGTGCCAACACCCTTGACGTTTTCCGAGTGCATGTCTGTCACTGTCACAGACCTTGCAGCTTTTCTGTAAAGATAACAGTGTTTTCGGCCTCGTCGAGTCAACATTTCAACTGCCTCATACTTGGGCTACTTTTCATTCCAGAGGGCTAATCCCTCCACCCTGCACCAGAGATGCTCACAAGTCCCCACCTCCACCCTGCACCCTGTGAAGTCACTTCCCTTCCTAGTGACAAGAGGGCCGCAGCGAGCAGGGTTTCCAAGTCAAGGTCGTTTGGATGCCCTAGGCTTTAACATCACTTTTCGGGGGTACGGTGGTGCAGTGGTAAGCGCCGTCGCCTCACAGCTCGAAGGTCCTGGGTTCGATTCCCACCCGGGACGCTGTGAACGCTGAAGGAATGCGTGCCCGTCCGCATGTCCTCGAGTGCCCGCCGCCCGGGTGGGGTCGTCAAAAGGGCCTTTCTGTGTGGAGTTTGCATGTTCTCCCCGTGCCTCCCGGGGGTTTCCTTCATATAGGAACCCCCTTCACCAAAACATGCAATATCCTGGTTGCTAATGTGGTTCCTCCTCTGGTCGTTAAGGGCGCCTGTTCGGAGGGAGGGGAACTGGTTGGAATAGCGTGAACCTCCCACGTGCTATGTCCTACCGGTGAAGCTTCCTCTGTCAGGTGAAAAGAAGCGGCTGGCTAACTGCCCATGTTTCGGAGGAAGCATGGAGCCAGTTTCGGCTCTCCCCAGATCGGCAGAGGGTGGAGTAGCAACCAGGATAAATAAATTGAATATTAGCACTAATGGGGGGTAAAAATGGGATAAAAAAAAATCGGGAAAAAAATATTATAACATCACTTTTCGGGGCAAGGCAAGTTGGTGCGCTGGCACGAGGTCCGGGAACACGGAGGTCGAAGAGGAGAGCGAGGCGGCCGGAGGGAGGAGCATTGAGGAGGGGGCGGACCCCCGAGTCTGTAATTTGTGTAATATTCTGTGAGGCAGCAATGTGCCGCAAGGCATCCAGTCTGCCGGAAAGCCATTAGAAGAAGAAGAAGAACACAGCTCAGCCGATACAGCCTGAACCTGCGGCAACAACATGGAGCATCGACCAAGCTAATGACTCACTGAGCTAATGCAGGGCTTAAAATTTGGCGCGGGATTGCGGGAATCCCGCACATTTTCCCGAATTCCCGCATATTTTCAATTTATAAAAGGGGGAGTGATCCCGCAATGGTTTGCGAAGACCGATCTATGTTTGTGCGGAACGGTGCTTAGCAAGCGAAACGGTTGTCTGTCTGACCCACTGAGTCTGAGCACAGACTGTAGGAAGAGATGGAGGATAGCCAAGTGAATGTGATTGGATCAACGTTTGACACTAATCAAACGCCAATCAGAGGCAGAGAGGGGCGGGTCATGCCTTCGCCTAGCCTTCGCCATCATGGGGAAAAAAATATCGCGTCCCTCAGTCCTCTCTGGACATCAACGCTCCTCTGCTGACAGTGATTTCTCGGTGGATACAGACAGCTGCTTGCAAACATGATAGATCGCTGGCTAAAAAGGAAAACTAGTCCTCGGAAGGGGAGCCGCTCAGAAAAAACAAACAGGACAAGTCGAACAACAAGGCACTTCTAGCTGAAATGTCAACACCGAGTAACGTCAGTGATGTTTAGCGTTACGTTATTGACGATTAAGAATCTGATATCGATAATTAACGTTAATAATAGCGTTATTAATCCTCCTTATGCCGAGTGCCAGTGATGTCAACGATGTTGTCGCCACTCAAATGGCGTTTCTCATAAAGCAGCCGTGAAAATCTGGTGGAAGCATTTTCAATAAAAAGTGAAACGACACACAGAGACGGTTTGTAGTCACTTCAATAGAACTCTCCCCCAATGCAAAATTCGAACAGGTTTAGTTGCCAGTAATGACAGTAAGAAAGGCAGATGTAATGAGCAAAGACGGATGATTTAAAAAACATGAAACTCATTTGTTTGTTGGTGTGCTCACCCTCATCTTTGATCTTGTCGGCAGCTTCTGACGCCTTGTCCGTGAGGTTCTTCACCACGTCGTCGATCTTGGCTTCGTTCTTGAGGAAAAAGGGCCGAATGATCCGGGTGTAGATCAACACCGAGCCGTTAGAGGGCGTGGGAGCCATGCACCACACCAAGAAACCACACTAGAGAGACACAAACGACAACAAACAGCGGTTTCTCATCTCACCACACCACTTCCAGGAAGCTCGTCAGGCAGAAAGGCACACAGAGGGATCTGCTCATCAGTGCTGATGAAGCTACTTTCAAAGTCTAGTCTTACCAGCTAGCCGTTACTTCAACTACAGCCAAGCTACAAGAGAAATAGCTTTTAGTGACAGTGTGTTAGAAAATATAGTTCAAATTGCTTTGTAGAACCGATCATATTTGTAGTATCATACAATACAAAAGCACATGACTGCACAAAATACCTCTGATAAGGATGTTAAGAAAAAACGCATTTGAAATAAAGTGAAGGAATTGGGGGGGGGGAAAGGTCATTCCCTTCTGCCAATTGTACTTGGCTGGTTTTGAGGTGATATTGCAGGAAGTAAAGCAGCTGTAATCAATACCGTTAATGATGGTTCCATCCATTCCATTTAGGTGATCCAGTCCCAGGGCCTTTGTTAATATTATTGATTACACCTGCTTTACTTCCTGGTTTACCACCTCAAAACGGTTGCTGTGAAATGGGCCTATAGACCCTTTTCACGGGGGCCATTTTGTGTCGAAAAGGCAGGGTAAACACAGGTGCAAGCAAAACACTAATGAGGGTTTCCAACTTACACTCATGGAAGTTGGAAACCCTCATTAGTGTTTTGCTTGCACCTGTGTTTACCCTGCCATTTCGACACAAAATGGCCCCCGTGAAAACGGTCTATTCCCCCTGCTGTCCTGGTCGTTGCTCCACCCCCTCTGCCAATCTGGCGAGAGTTGTAGACTAGGACATGTTTCCTCCGATACATGTGCAGTCTTCATTTCACCTGACAGTGAGGGGGTTTCACCGGCAGGACGTAGCGCGTGCGGAGGAACATGTTCTTCCTCCCAGTTGCCCCTCAGTGCTGAACAGTGCACCATTAGACCAGTCTAAATGGAATGCACCATTAGACCAGTCTAAATGGAATGCACCATTAGACCAGTCTAAATGGAATGCACCATTAAACCCAGACGCCCCCTTCCAAATTAACTGTTAGCATAGAACCAAAGGAACTGTGAGTCATCTTTGAGGAGATGTTGACCAAGGACAAACACACAAACACAATAAATCCTGACAGAAGTCAGCTGCGTTACTGATAGAGAATGGAATTCCTTAACCATTCTACATCCGCTAAATGTATATATAACAGCTGATAGCCTAAATTCCATTCTCTATCAGTTACCTTGCCTATATATTAGAACCTTGCCTATATAATAGAAGAAGTCATCTGCGTTACCTTGCCTATATAGTAGAAGGGGAACCAGGAGAGGAAGATGTCAGCAAAGAACTCGGCCACACTGAAGACGCCGTACACCACCCAGTAGATCAGCCATTTTGTGTCATCGTCTTTGGTTGAACTTTCAATGGCCTTGATCCTGGAGGAAGAGGAACCATAAAGAGGAAGAAATTGACGGTTTTAACTCGACAACATGAACATTCTAAATTGCCCCCCAGCTTACTTCCTGTCAGTGTTTGCTAGCTAGTACAATAACTGACAGGACATAAGCTAGGCTCCAAACTGTTGCCTAGCAACACAATTCTGTGAAAAGCATCCAATGTATGTGGCAGGATTCAGCTGATGTATCAGTGGGAGAAATTAGGTTAATATTGTCCTTAAACATCATGTGCGTGTCGGCCACCTGTGATCTGATGTCTGTCTGGGAGGATGGTAGCTTGAACCGATTCTAAGAAGACATTTTCATCAGCTCCCACTAGGGATGCACCATATTGGACAATTTCTAGTTTAAGTAAAAACTCATGTAATTGTAATGTCATATTTTCCCTGAGCCCCTGCCGAAACTGTTTGGAGGCCCCCTGGGAAGGCCCGCCTCCCACATTGAAAACCTCTGATGTAGAGAATTCAGTCTGATTAACAAATGCTTTCATTTTGGAATTGGACTTTGTAAATGGCACTTTGGTGCTTAGATCTTATGGAGAAGATGTCATGGAGAACATGGCACTTTGGTGGTTAGATCTTATGGAGAAGATGTCGTGGAGAACATGGCACTTTGGTGGTTAGATCTTATGGAGAAGATGTCATGGAGAACATGGCACTTTGGTGGTTAGATCTTATGGAGAAGATGTCGTGGAGAACATGGCACTTTGGTGGTTAGATCTTATGGAGCAGATGTCATGGAGAACACAAGAAAGAATATTGAGAAAGAGGTATATAGAAGATAAGGATGTAGATGGCATAGATATAGCAGACTGGCTGTCTGCCTGACCGATGTGAATTTGCCTCGTGCTGCTCTTGGCTGTGTTTTGGTAAACACATTTCTATTGCTCTTTGTTCATTTTGCACCTGACTCCTGTTCACAAACTTATGTAACTGCTGAATGGCCTGACTGTCTGCAGAGAGCTGCTGTGAGACAGACAGAAGCTGCACAGACTGTAACATGGTGACATGCTGACTGTCTGCAGAGAGCTGCTGTGAGAGAGACAGAAGCTGCACAGACTAACATGGTGACATGCTGACTGTCTGCAGAGAGCTGCTGTGAGACAGACAGAAGCTGCACAGACTTTAACATGGTGACATGCTGACTGTCTGCAGAGAGCTGCTGTGAGACAGACAGAAGCTGCACAGACTTTAACATGGTGACATGCTGACTGTCTGCAGAGAGCTGCTGTGAGACAGAAGCTGCACAGACTGTAACATGGTGACATGCTGACTGTCTACAGACAGAGAGCTGCTGTGAGACAGAAGCTGTAACATGCACATGGTGACATCACAATAACCACAGTAATCTTCTTTGCTACACGTGTCCTCACATGCACCAAACAGAATCAGAACCAGAATCAGCTTTATTGGCCAAGTATGTACACATACAAGGAATATGACTCCGCAGGTACATTCAAACATGTACAGTATTTTTGCATTAACTACTATAAACAATAAGTGTGGTGTAAAGTGTCATAAACAAGCTGTTATACAGATATATTTCCAGATATTACACCGTTCAATGCAAACGAGGCTTTGGGACAGATATTACAGTTATTTCACAGTCAACACATCAAATGTGTGTGTGTGTGTAGTTATTTCACAAGCAAGCATATTTCCAAATCGTGCGTGCGTGTGTGTGTGTGTGTGTGTGTGTGTGTGTGCGTGCGTACGTACGTACGTGGTGGTGGGGGGGGGGGGGGGGTGTATACATGGGGGTAGGTGGTGCTACAGGTTGCTGTGCAGGGATATTACTGTTCCTGGTTTTGAGTGTTTAAACTGGTAAAGTGTTGAAAAGTCAACTGGTTCCAGTGTTTCCGCTAAGTGTTGAAGTTGCTGGTTTAAGTGTTAATCAGAGTGATGGCCTGTGTTTTGTGTGGCAGTGCCTGCGAGAGGAGAGGAGTTCAAACAGATCAAACCTCTTCAGTGCTGCACTGAGGCGTGTCAGCACAGATCAAACCTCTTCAGTGCTGCACTGAGGCGTGTCAGCACAGATCAAACCTCTTCAGTGCTGCACTGAGACATGTCAGCACAGATCAAACCTCTTCAGTGCTGCACTGAGACATGTCAGCACAGATCAAACCTCTTCAGTGCTGCACTGAGACATGTCAGCACAGATCAAACCTCTTCAGTGCTGCACTGAGGCATGTCAGCACAGATCAAACCTCTTCAGTGCTGCACTGAGGTGTGTCAGCACAGATCAAACCTCTTCAGTGCTGCACTGAGGTGTGTCAGCACAGATCAAACCTCTTCAGTGCTGCACTGAGACATGTCAGCACAGATCAAACCTCTTCAGTGCTGCACTGAGACATGTCAGCACAGATCAAACCTCTTCAGTGCTGCACTGAGGCGTGTCAGCAGAGATCAAACCTCTTCAGTGCTGCACTGAGGCATGTCAGCACAGATCAAACCTCTTCAGTGCTGCACTGAGGCGTGTCAGCACAGATCAAACCTCTTCAGTGCTGCACTGAGGCATGTCAGCACAGATCAAACCTCTTCAGTGCTGCACTGAGGCATGTCAGCACAGATCAAACCTCTTCAGTGCTGCACTGAGGTGTGTCAGCACAGATCAAACCTCTTCAGTGCTGCACTGAGGCATGTCAGCACAGATCAAACCTCTTCAGTGCTGCACTGAGGCATGTCAGCACAGATCAAACCTCTTCAGTGCTGCACTGAGGCGTGTCAGCACAGATCAAACCTCTTCAGTGCTGCACTGAGACATGTCAGCACAGATCAAACCTCTTCAGTGCTGCACTGAGACATGTCAGCACAGATCAAACCTCTTCAGTGCTGCACTGAGGCATGTCAGCACAGATCAAACCTCTTCAGTGCTGCACTGAGGCGTGTCAGCACAGATCAAACCTCTTCAGTGCTGCACTGAGGCATGTCAGCACAGATCAAACCTCTTCAGTGCTGCACTGAGGCATGTCAGCACAGATCAAACCTCTTCAGTGCTGCACTGAGGCATGTCAGCACAGATCAAACCTCTTCAGTGCTGCACTGAGGCGTGTCAGCACAGATCAAACCTCTTCAGTGCTGCACTGAGACATGTCAGCACAGATCAAACCTCTTCAGTGCTGCACCGAGGCGTGTCAGCACAGATCAAACCTCTTCAGTGCTGCACCGAGGCGTGTCAGCACAGATCAAACCTCTTCAGTGCTGCACTGAGACATGTCAGCACAGATCAAACCTCTTCAGTGCTGCACTGAGGCATGTCAGCACAGATCAAACCTCTTCAGTGCTGCACTGAGGCGTGTCAGCACAGATCAAACCTCTTCAGTGCTGCACTGAGACATGTCAGCACAGGTGCAGGTGATTGTTTTCTCTCTAATTCATTGTGACATCAGAGAGAAAGCCACAAACCATCATAGGCTAATGGCTAAACTTACATAACCTGTGTTTCCTATCGGCTGCATTTCCTTCTTAAAGCCTAATGTACCAGCTTCGGGGAGGGGGGGGGTCATAGCCAGTATATTTGTGTTATCCTCTCTACACTGTCATCCCCCTGTTATCCTCTCTACACTGTTATCCCCCTGTTATCCTCTCTACACTGTCATCCCCCTGTTATCCTCTCTACACTGTCATCCCCCTGTTATCCTCTCTACACTGTCATCCCCCTGTTATCCTCTCTACACTGTCATCCTCCTGTTATCCTCTCTACACTGTCATCCCCCTGTTATCCTCTCTACACTGTCATCCCCCTGTTATCCTCTCTACACTGTCATCCCCCTGTTATCCTCTCTACACTGTCATCCTCCTGTTATCCTCTCTACACTGTCATCCCCCTGTTATCCTCTCTACACTGTCATCCCCCTGTCATCCTCTCTACACTGTCATCCCCCTGTTATCCTCTCTACACTGTCATCCCCCTGTTATCCTCTCTACACTGTCATCCCCCTGTTATCCTCTCTACACTGTCATCCTCCTGTTATCCTCTCTACACTGTCATCCCCCTGTTATCCTCTCTACACTGTCATCCTCCTGTTATCCTCTCTACACTGTCATCCCCCTGTTATCCTCTCTACACTGTTATCCTCTCTACACTGTCATCCTCCTGTTATCCTCTCTACACTGTCATCCCCCTGTTATCCTCTCTACACTGTCATCCCCCTGTTATCCTCTCTACACTGTCATCCCCGTTATCCTCTCTACACTGTCATCCTCCTGTTATCCTCTCTACACTGTCATCCTCCTGTTATCCTCTCTACACTGTCATCCCCCTGTTATCCTCTCTACACTGTCATCCCCCTGTTATCCTCTCTACACTGTCATCCCCCTGTTATCCTCTCTACACTGTCATCCCCCTGTTATCCTCTCTACACTGTCATCCTCCTGTTATCCTCTCTACACTGTCATCCTCCTGTTATCCTCTCTACACTGTCATCCCCCTGTTATCCTCTCTACACTGTCATCCCCCTGTTATCCTCTCTACACTGTCATCCTCCTGTTATCCTCTCTACACTGTCATCCCCCTGTTATCCTCTCTACACTGTCATCCCCCTGTTATCCTCTCTACACTGTCATCCCCGTTATCCTCTCTACACTGTCATCCTCCTGTTATCCTCTCTACACTGTCATCCTCCTGTTATCCTCTCTACACTGTCATCCCCCTGTTATCCTCTCTACACTGTCATCCTCCTGTTATCCTCTCTACACTGTCATCCCCCTGTTATCCTCTCTACACTGTCATCCCCCTGTTATCCTCTCTACACTGTCATCCTCCTGTTATCCTCTCTACACTGTCATCCTCCTGTTATCCTCTCTACACTGTCATCCCCCTGTTATCCTCTCTACACTGTCATCCCCCTGTTATCCTCTCTACACTGTCATCCCCCTGTTATCCTCTCTACACTGTCATCCCCCTGTTATCCTCTCTACACTGTCATCCTCCTGTTATCCTCTCTACACTGTCATCCTCTATGGCACAAAGGTATAATTTCATCAAGCACTCACTGTGTGAGCCACTTATATTGCATGTTTCTGTTTACAGTCAAACCTGTTAAGACGGCTCTGACAGCTTGAGATTATTTTGGCTGTTATAAACTGGCTGGTAGATCTGCAGGTCCTCTTCAAAAAGAAGAAAACTACAGTTGTGAGGAACGTCAGGAGTCATACTGATCATAATATCTTCTACATATTATATACATATCTTCTATAATTTAGCATATATATATACATGACCGGTGTCTCTGACCGGTGCTGGTCGCCCACGCTGTCTTCCCCACTATCAAACGGTTTGTCTCCCTCCCCTCTGAAAAGTGTACAAATCACTTCCTGGGCGTAGCTTCCATAGAAAACCACAGGTCTGAAATGGTGGATTACACCACAGCCATATACAGGAACTCAAACCTTCACTGTTCCAACGTTATTTATTGCACAGCAAATACTGAAAATCACTATCAGAAATCGTTTCAGAATTTTCTTCTTTAATTTAATCTCATTTGACTTTTTGGGGTGGAAATTGTCTAGCTGCTTAGTATATCCTAACATAAATGTCAACCATTTAGTAAAATGTGTTCAATGCACTTACAACAAATGCCATTTAAACCACAATTGACCAAAGGTCTTTTCATTGAAGGTAATTCTACCCTGAAAATAAACATCTCCCCATGCTGTGTGAGGGTAAATGGGAAAGCGGAGTATTTCCATGTGTCTCGTGTGTTTTGAATGAAGCCTTCCACTTTGATCTGACAACAGCCTCTCGACACTCACAAGATGGCGTCTAAACTAATAAAACCGCATTCAGCCAAAGATACTCAACACACCAAGACCACTCATTCCACGCTGCGCCAGTGGTATGAAATGGTTAGTCTGTCAGATAAAGCTATCTCAAAGCCCTAACTGTACATTATGCCCCCTGGCTGGCAACCCCTGCTACCTTCATACACAGGGTCTGGGAATGCTCGGATGTTTCTTTATTTTGGAGAGAAGTTGCCAGGAAGATGTCCGTCGTGCTGGAGTCACTGTTCCTTGTTGTCCTGTTGTTTTGTTGTTGAATGATTTCACTGGGTTGAATTGATCCTTGAGGCAGAGAGGCGTGGCTGTTGTTGGGCCTTACTGCCGCAAAAAAAAAGGTAGCTCACAGATGGAAGGCTCCTCCCACTCTGCCTGTTGAACAATGGGCTTCTTCAGCTGTGGACCTGGCTGTCATGACAGTGCAGGAAATTTAAAAAATATTTGGGGGCAAATTTTGCCCCCAAAATATGGGGGCATTTACAACATTTGGGGCTCACTTAAAAAAAGTAATTACTGCATAAAGTTGCTAAAGCGTATTGGGGACAACAGCACACCGTTTGTGTGTGTTTTCTTCGTCTTCTTCTGGCAACCAGCTTGCAGGTGTTGAGTGTGTGCTAGAGACGGAAATCAAATGAATCGAATGAAGATAGAATTATAGAAATGGTTTGGATCATGGTTTTTAGGGGCATTCTGAGATTTCTTGGGTGCATTTGTGCCCTTGCCCCTGGCTAAATTCCTACACTGCATGGAGATGTCAGTGGCCCGTCGTATGCATGGCGCTGAAGTAGAAAATATTACGGCGTGGATTGGAATGCATTTGTTGAAGCCGTGCGCGGCGGCCATGGATGTCGCCATGATAGCTAGGTTGCGTTTCGTATTTTTTTTTTAATGTTTTGCTGAAGGGCAGCTAATATCTTTGTGGGTTTGTGGGTGGGGCCTGCGGGGAGGGGGGTTATTTTCTGAGTGAATCTGCTTGTGTATGTATATGTATAGATTTTCTTTTTTTGTACATGTATGTGGTTTTTTGTGTTTTTCTTTATTTGTTATGTTAAAAACTTTAAATCAATAAAAGAAATGTTCAAACACTTCCTGTCTGCTAAGTGGGCGTGGTCGCCTCTTGTCCCCTCCGGCCCCCCACCTAATTTGGAATTGTTGTAGTCAAGTCACTACATCTCGAGTCACCAATGTTCGAGTCAGAGGCCATGTTCACACTACAGGCCAATCTGATTTGCTGCTGAAGTCATTAATCATCATTATCTTGATTGCTTTCCCAAATCTGATTTGGGAGCGTGTCCGCACTGTCACAAATCTGATTTGGGCAAGTGTTCAAGTCGGATCTGTGTCTGGTGTGTCCAGATACAATGAGCCAATGAGCCAACATACAGTGTTTGCATGTCTGCTCTCTGCTCTTCAAGTCCCCACCCCCCTGCAAAAGACACTCTCGAATCTGATTTGGGTGATCAGCGCGCCCACACTGAAGTCACATCAGTCGAAAGCAGATTGGAAACTACCTCCATATGTGGTTTGGGACAAGTGACACAAATCAGACTTGGAGCGTCCAGACTCATAAAAGAAATCTGGATAGAATCATTAATAGGTCATTAAAGTTCACAAATCAGATTTGGCCTCCTAGTCTGAACATGGCCCGAGTCACCAAGGAAGAGTCTGAGTCGAGTCAGAGTCGGGTCCCCATTACCTGAGTCAGGTACTGAATTAAATAGGAGCATGAATCCACATGTAGGTGGAACTCATGTGCCTGCCCTCGCATGGAATGTAATACTATCACAGTGTTAATATACAAGCTATCAATATCTTATGCCAAATTATTAGGGCCTATTATGAAAAAACTAGCAAAAACATAAACAGTCTTTATTAATTAACAACTCCGAGTCTGAGTCTCCAACTTCCGAGTTCGAATGTATGAATGCTCAAGTCCAAGTCATCAGTGCTCAAGTCGAGTCAAAAGTCGACTTGAGCAACACAACGCGAGTAACACAACACTGGTGTTATTATTAATAATAATTATTATTATTATTAATTATTATAATTGATTGGTTATTTTTAACATTAACACTAGGGGTGGGGGAAAAAATCGATACACCATAGTATCGCGATATTTTCCCTGACAATATTGTATCGATATTTGGACGCCAAGCATCGATATAAAAAAATAAAAAAAAATAAAAAAAATTGCAGGCCACGCCATGCCAGGCCACCGGGCATCTGCCCGGAGCGCCCGATGTTGCAGTCCGCGCCTGCAGTGGCGTTTTGAGTCCAGAGAAGCTTAATAATGTAGCCTACATTTTGGGCAAAAACAAAACAAAACAAAAAAACACTGCATGTTTTACTTCCGGTGAGGTCAAGGAAAAGGTAGGAAAAGGAGTTAGACAATATATCGCAATATCGCAATATTCAATATGCGTGTGCTTTATTTTGAGGCTCGTTTTGACCTGATATCAACCCAGTAGACTACAAGATCTCACGGGAGATATGTTGCCAGATCTGGCGAGAGTGCGTTGCTGAGACAAAGGCAGGTCTCGAACAAACTTAATTTTCTCCTGATTTGTCTGAAAAAATGCCATTTTAGTGTCACAATGTTCAGAAGACATGTGGCTCGTGAAAAATGGGTCCAATATTTACTTTGGCAACTATGGGGCAAAAACACCAGCCATAATCTGTGCTCACGTTGACTTCTTCCATTGGAGTGAATAGAGAGGCAAAGTGAACGTCACTTCCTGCTTCAGCACTGTACCAGAGATTTTCTTCCGTCATTTATTTTCCCATAGACAAAGTAAAATGCTTATAAAAATAGTTTTACTTGGTCAAACCAAACGGTTCAGCTATATTTAGAATCGGGAGAGACCATAGAACATTTCACTGGGACCAAAACTAAAAAAAAAAACATTGAAAAAATATTTTCTTTAACCCGCATTTTTTTTAAACGTTTTGGTCCGAGTTAAATGTTATGTGGTCTCTCCTGTTTCTAAATATATCAAGAACCGTTTGGTTTGAACCAGTAAAACTATTTTTATAAGCATTTTACAAAATGTCTATGGGAAAATAAATGGCGGATGAAAATCTCTGGTACAGTGCTGAAGCAGGAAGCGATGTTCCCCTTTAACTCTCTATAGACTCAGGACCTGCTGCTAGTCTCCTAAAGGGGCGTGCGTGGCAGAGGCGAAGCCCACTTGACACAGATACAGGAAGTGACTCACAGCTGGGCCGTCTGGCTCTGATAAACCCTCTCTGATTCAGCTGTTCCTTTCAGTTAACCCAGAAGCAGGGTGCTCGCTGCAGCGGGGACGGAAGCCTCGCTCAAACAGGTCTCCTGTAGTGAGACGTGGAGGTTTTGCCACTAGTGTGCCTCTAGTCCAACTCCTACTCCCTCCCTTTAGACAAACAAGTCATTTGATAGCATCATCAAGTAGGCCTACTGTGACATCATCGAACCTGTGTGTGTTCGGGTCGCAAAGGGAACAAACAAAAGGTACCACAGAATAAAACATTTTCTCCTTCCCCCCCATTTGAACCATTTAGGAATAACAGAAGAAGTGAAAGCCAGAGACTGTTAGGCAACTGTATCAAAAACAAACATTGTCTTCCTCTTAATATCATTATGGAGATAGTGTCATTTCACTTGGCTACTGTATGTCCACATCATGACTGCAGCCTACACACGCTAGCCCACATACATATATTATACATACAACATATCATAAGTGACACATGTGCTTCACTGAGAATATGATCTACAGGGGCAGTGGGTGATTTGAGCCTGTGGGGAAGGTGAGCCACCCTCTGTTTCTAGGCAACCACAGACAAAACTGGTTATGTGACCACACATTTTACTCACAGGCTACTCACACTGCAATGGAGAGAGGCCCATGGAATAAGTGGTAGCACATTTCAGTTCAAAAAAACAATTTTTGCCATTCAAAGTGATTTTCTTTGGCCAGCGCTTCAGCGCGGGCCCTATATCTGGCTTTGTCCGGTCCGATCTGCGTGCCGATTTGGTCACCAACTTAGGTTCTTGGTGACATCACTGATGATGTCACAATTCCTATGACATCATCAGTGCCTATGACATCATCTCTGCCCTATTGGCATGCACAGTGCACAATTGCCCAACTTTGCATCACTGATGACATCACAATTATGTCACAATGTCTATGTCATCATCAGTGATGTCACAATGGCCCGAGTAACCAAAAACCACAATTGCTCGAGTGATGTCACGTGTATGTGTGTGTGTGTGTGTGTGTGTGTGTGTGTGTGTGTGTGTGTGTGTGTGTGTGTGTGTGTGTGTGTGCATGCGTGTGTGTGTAACTTACGATATGTAGGCTGGATAGGCAAATCCAATGAGGTTGCAGAGCAGGGAGGCTCCATACCCGAACACCAAGTAAACTGCGATAATAGCAGTGACAGCTGCAACAAAGAGACACGATGATGGTTAGCCTAAACGTTGTGTAGACTCCACACTATAACGGACTATCAATGCGGCCCGTAGCTTCTAGCTAGAGGTAAACGGGCCCATCGTTTCCTTTTACAAATCCAGCCTTTCCTCTTTCTACATAAAGACTCACCGAAAGCGATCAGGGTCCTGTTCACTCCAGTTTTGGCCTCGATCTTGGCCAAGGCGTCTGTCATGAGGTTCTTTTCATGTAGGAACTTGTCAAATCTTTCTTTGATGCCCTGCGCCATGGCTACGCGTCCCTCTTCAACAATGGAGTGCTGTGTGTGGTGGCGTGTATGATGAAGTTGCTGTCTATAAAACTGCGACACCCCTGCAGAGCAACCCACACAGCTGTTCACACTAAAGGTCAAGCTAGCCACCATACACGATACGCGGCTTCCGGTCGGCGCTTTCAAAACAAATTGCCTCTTTAGGTGACAAACGTTTCAGGGTAACTTTCATGTTATTTATGTTGTTATCATTCCTCATATTCAGTATCCTCTTGGAATCATTTTATTTAGCTGCTTTATGCTTTCTTAAACTGGTTTATGTTGGAATTATTTCACCATTTTAACCTTGTCCTCAGCACAGAGTTTTGATGTTTGGTTTTGTAATAGTAGCCTATGTAGCCTAATGCATTATAAAATAATGCCATGTACAAATACAGTTAAATGATTTCCTAAGTAGCCTATAATTTATTTTGTGGAGTAAACAATGACTGGAAATAAAGAATGCATTTAAAGGTTCGTGAAGATTATCCTGCTGAACCCAAATCTGCGCTCCCATACACTTTTGTTAACCACAGACCTGCCAAACCAACATGGCAGCGATTTCTGGTTAAGCCTACAAAAATACTAGCCTGAGTAAACCCAGCCTCCAGGTGACCTCTATGTGCTATCAGTCACGAAACTTGCGCTACAGGCATAGCCTGTGCATAGCCTGTGTGACGTCACGTTGAAGGCTGGGCCTGGGTTTTTACCAAGGCTACAAAAATTCGTCATCCCTGCGGCACTCTATTCGTGAACTAGGCCTTTAAAAAGAAACTTGACTTATTTTGAAGGCACGTTGCTGTCTACGTCCGGTCTGCTTCTATGTAACTGTGTAGCTAGCTTGACGCAGCTGGTGGTAGTGGCTACTGTGGGCAGCAGCGTCGAGTCTCCTGCTGAACGTCACTTCATATCCCCGCAGCCGCGCCCTTCCTTGCTTTGCTTTGATGACATTGCAAAATGTATTGATTTAGCAAATCTTGTAAACATCTTAGAGTTCTGTTTCTCTGTTGGACATGATGCGCCTTGTCAAACCGTGAAACAAAGATGGAAGCTTAGGAGGAGGATAGCACTTATCATTATCAAGTTCATTATGGGCGCACAACGGCCATGTGACATTTAATTATAGGATATCTTTGCTTCCTTACTGAGACAACAGCAAGTCTTCTCACTGAGACATTTGAGGTTGATTGGCTCTATAATACACATCTAGGCCTAGGCTCATTTTAATTGGGGTTGAATTGAAAGTGAAATCTTAGGCCAGTTTTAGCCTGCTATAGGCTATTAGGGTGGCCTGGTAAATAACCTAATAGGTGGACAACTTGGGCAGTAGGTAGCCCAGATGTTTAGAAGCAGACGAGTAGTCCAAACGTAGCCAGTTCGAATCCCTGGCCAGATGGCACAATGACACAGATCTAGCAAAATGAAAGTTGGCAATGACTTATCACATCAGTCAAGATCAGATGCAAGCTCCTGCCATTGGCCTCTGGCCTCTCCAGCATATGGCTGTGTGTTTGTGTAGCTATGGGGGGTTTGGATGGATGGGTTAAATGATTCAGTTCACTGTGGGGTTAATAAAGTAG
Source organism: Poromitra crassiceps (assembly GCF_964638095.1). Classification (NCBI taxonomy): domain Eukaryota; kingdom Metazoa; phylum Chordata; class Actinopteri; order Beryciformes; family Melamphaidae; genus Poromitra; species Poromitra crassiceps. The sequence goes on from NC_139627.1 coordinate 14,598,599, forward strand.
TATTCTATTCCATTTTATTCTAAATCATAAAGGACAATTTGAAGCAGGGAAATTGGGAGGTAGTGAAGCAGCATTTATTTTGCTGCTACATATGGGAGGGGAGATTATTCTCCCTAAAATAAAATAAAAATCGTTGATCCAGATGTTAAATCAACAAATGTATTTTCACTAGATGAGCTTATTTCTCAAATAAATAACCTGATCAAGTCAGACTTCTCACCAACCATATCCCAAACAAGAACTCAAACTATAAAATACTGTGCGGCCTCGCCCGCCCTGCAAACTAACAGAGAAACATTGCCCACATGCTCCCTTTTATTTATATTTATATATATATATATATATATAAATAAAAGGAATGCAATGTTTCTATGTTAGTTATGTTCAAGATTCAAGATTCAAGATTTTTATTGTCACTCCGTAGTACAAGTATCACGTGTGAAATTCTTGTGCTGTGAACTCCGTTTACAACAGAGTACAAATATAACAGGGCATATGAGTGCAAAAACAACAAGAGACACAACAAGCAATAAGGCAGTAGAGTGATAAGACAAGTCAGAGACAGTGGCATATTCACTGCACATAGGTGCACATGTCATGTGCATACTTTAGTGACTGCCTAAAACTAATGAAGGCCAGAGATCTACTCCTGGATTAATAATAGACAGGCAAAATTTCACTTCAATGAGAAACAAGGTTACACAAACAATGCGAAAGCTGAAAGCCAAATTTTTGATGACCCTGATCTCAAATGCTAAATGGGAAGATAGTTTGGCAAAATATAAATAAACTAATTGGTAGACTAAATAAAAAGGACACAAACAACCTTGAATTATTTGTAAACGGCCAACTGATTGACAACCCTATCACTGTTGCGACAGAGATTAACTCCTTCTTCGTAAAGTCTATTCAGGAGATAGCTCAGCTTTTCCCCCCCTCTACTCACGACTCCTACTGTCCCATAAATTATACACATCCTATTTTTTCCTCAAGAAATCACTGAAGCTGAAACAGCCAAAATTATTGGCAACTTGAATAACTCTAAAGCTAGAGACGACTATGGTCTCGACTGTACCTTTTTGAAAAGACACAGAGAAAACCTGATTTGCCCTATTACACAATACACACTTGATCAATTTGTCTATTAAGCATTCTGTCTTTCCGGCAGCTTGGAAGCTAGCCAAGTCCCATACACAAATCTGGCCAAAAAACGGACCCCAAAAATTATAGACCTATTAGTATTTTACCCATATTTTCCAAAGTAATAGAAAAAATTATAACAAATCAATTAATTAATCATTTAAATAATAGTCACAAGCCCCTGCACCCTATGCAATTTGGTTTTCGTTCCCATCATTCAACAGTCTGCCACCCTACTTTTTTTGGAGAAGACGAAGTGCTTTTTAGACAAATATAACTTTGTGTCTTGTGTATTTCTGTAGCCTGGGTAAACCCAGCCCCCAGTGACCTGCTCTCAGGCTTACCCTGCTTACAGTCACTAGTGACTGAGAGCAGGTCTGAGAGCAGGTCACGTGGGGGCTGGGTTTACCCAGGCTAGTATTTCTGGACCTCAGAAGAGCGTTCGATACTGTTAACCATGAAGCCCTTCTAGCTAAACTATCCCACTTCAATTTCTCCACTACTGACATCTTGTGGATGAAATCCTATCTTTCCAATAGGAAACAGTGTGTGATGGTAAAGGGTGTTAAATCTCCCTATATAGAATGTACTACAGGACTCCCTCAGGGCTCCATTTTTCACCTACATTATTTTCACTTTATATTAATGATTTACCAAATGTATGCCCTAGTATGAACACTTTAATGTACGCGGATGACGCAGTAATTTTCACTCCATCCAAAACCATGGAAGAAGCCTCAAACACCCTCTCTGTAGCCATGACTCAAATTCAGGTCTGGCTCGAAAAATCTTATCTTGCATTAAACACCAAGAAAACAGTGGGTATGGTCTTCTCGAAAAAATCCATCTTAAACCCACATCTTAACATCCTTGTGGGAGGGGTGGAGATAGAAACTGTAGGTGAGTTCAAGTACCTAGGGCTCACTTTGGACTCCACACTCTCTTTCAAGAGTCATATTAAAAAGGTATCGAACACTCTAAAATTCAATCTCTGCAACTTCAGGCAGATTAGAGCATCTCTGACTGACAGTGCGGCTTTAACTTTCCTCCACTCAATGATTTTTGCACATAGACTACTGCCTTCACAGGAGTAACTGTAACGCCCTGTAAAAGGGCGATATGTGTGGAAAGAATAGACTACCGTACTTGCACAGCTCCACTACTTCCTGAAATGAGTAGGGCATCTTGGTTTCCTGTCCTACACTATTGGATGAACTGATTAATGTCAGGTGTGCCTGACTGCTGCATTCACAACAACAGTGATCAGGCACACCTGACATTAATCAGTTCATCCAATAGTTTAGGACAGGAAACCAAGATGCCCTACTCATTTCAGGAAGTAGACCAAATCACCGTGACGTCACCATGTAAACAAATTTACTTCCGGGTACCACTTGGGGAAGGCGGCAGGTTTAAATGTGCGTGTTGTCAAATAAATGCTGTCAAACCCTCTCGTTGTTTTCGGCCGACTACTTTCAATTTAAATGGTTAAACGGTTGGTAAACATGCTTGTCCGACGTATCTAGCCTTTCTTCTGTGTTTGTTTTATGTAGTGTAAAGGCCCAATTATACTCCATTTTCATCCGTAAATAAGGGCGTCCGTTTCAAACGGTGTAATCGTCACTGTTCTCATACTTCCATGCGTCTTTCACGTTGGTATCATGTTAAGTAATACATCCACCAGTGGGCAGTAGAGAGTCAAATGCATGAGTGTGTGTGTGATTTTCCTCCGTTTCATGCGTATCCGTAAGCTTTCAGATGACGGACAGAAAACGGACGAAATGAACGCAGAGTACGGACAGAAGGCTCTGTCCGTCTCCGTCTCCGTCTTTAACGTTGAGTATAATTGGGCCTTTAGCTAGCTAATAATGTTTGTTTGTCTGTCAAACTCGCTGTTTTTTTGCAGACTCGTAACCTCGCGTCACCAGGCTCTTCTCGGCGAGAGCAGACTCGTTAACGTTACAGACAGAGCTACCGACGCCACGTTAATTTAATTTAGCGTCAAGTCTACTCTGGTCTGGTCCAACAGGTAAATAAGCTAGTCTGGTCTCCACTAACGTTAGTGAAAGTGTTGTTATGAATGATATTAAACAACAACACAACACGGACGAACCATTTTTGTCTTCTTTGTCAGTTTGTGCCGTTCACCGCCATTATAATGTGTGGACCCAGGGGTACCCGGAAGTAAATGTAAACATCCCGCTGATTTGGTATAAGACCAAATCACCGTGACGTCACCATGTAAACAAATTTACTTCCGGGTACCACTTGGGGAAGGCGGCAGGTTTAAATGTGCGTGTTGTCAAATAAATGCTGTCAAACCCTCTCGTTGTTTTCGGCCGACTACTTTCAATTTAAATGGTTAAACGGTTGGTAAACATGCTTGTCCGACGTATCTAGCCTTTCTTCTGTGTTTGTTTTATGTAGTGTTAGCTAGCTAATAACGTTTGTTTGTCTGTCAAACTCGCTGTTTTGCAGACTCGTTAACGTAGAAGAGCCTGGTGACGCGAGGTTACGTTAACGTTACAAACAGAGCTACTGACGCCACGTTAATTTAATTTAGCGTCAAGTCTACTCTGGTCTGGTCCAACAGGTAAATTAGCTAGTCTGGTCTCCACTAACGTTAGTGAAAGTGTTGTTATGAATGATATTAAACAACAACACAACACGGACGAACCATTTTTGTCTTCTTTGTCTGTTTTTGTCTTCAACACGTCAGTTTGTGCCGTCCACCGCCATTATAATGTGTGGACCTCAGGGGTACCCGGAAGTAAATGTAAACATCCCGCTGATTTGGTCCATAGAAGAGTTCCGACATCTCCATTCACTCCAATGGACCAGTTTTTTTCCAGGAAGTAGAAAGTGGAACTCTTGAGTAAAAAAAGCAGCACTGTCGAGTTGCATCAAAATAGAGTGTTGTACTTTGAAAGGGTTTTTCATCCCTTGAAATGAATCAAATTGTACATTATCGGCTTTATTTTAGCATGCAAAAGTAGCGCGAGACCCATTCCTGGCTGTTCATTGGCTAATGATTCTTGCATTTTGGTCCTCCGCTGACGCCACTCTCTTACTAGAGGAATGAGATGCTTTCCTCAGATCAAAGTGTATTTTGTCTAAAGAGGGGAAGCAGTGCATCCCAAAATATCTCTCCAAGCGCCTAGGCGCCGCCTGCTGGTACCCTCCAGTAATTACTACTGTTGTGAAACTTACGAATCCTGAGCATAGTAAAACAGAAAATGTATGCTGTTCTCAAATGACTATACATAACTACAAAGACAACGGTGAAACATGAAACACACATGAAAATGCCCACAAGATAACTAAAATCAATATAAAACAAATGCTTTGTTTTATTCTGCTATATCCGAATATGAGTTTTTACTGCTTTTAATTATTCTAAATATAGGCTACTTTATCGATTGTTCCCAAGCATTTTAACTCTTTTAGTGCCTTTTAACAAAATTAGTTTTTAATGCTTTTAACTATTTTAAACATATTTTTTATCAATTGTTCCCATGACTGTATGATCTTTTTAATCTTAGCACAGACCATGAATTTATTATGCTATACCCGAATTGCATCTATCACATAACCACCTTGAAGCCCATCAAGTCTCTATATAAAAAGGCCCTGAAAATCTTAGATAAGAAACCTACATCTTATCATCATTGCAATATCCTTCTAAAGTACAGCTTTGACGATTATATATTTTTTTTAATTGCCTGTATGATCTATAAAATCCTTCATGGGGTAGCCTAGCACCACCTCCCTTAGAATATTTTATCAACCCAGAACATCACGCGAAGCTCGTCGAGAGGCGACTGTGAACGACCTCTGAGACGGTCCTCTGTCGGACAAAATGTTTTGTCCTACAAAGGTAGCCAACTGTGGAATAGTCTACCAATGTCAGTCAGAGAGAGTAGCAGTATTCACACCTTCAAGGGGCTGTTAAAGTCATGGCTCAGATCAAACCAAAACTGCGACCACATCTAAACTCTTTTGTTTCATATGTTGTTTTTTGTATATGTACAGTATATCCTTGAAAGTCCAATGTCTACCTTAGTCAATGTCCCTAATGTCTCCTGTTTTTGCTTTATTTATATTGCACACCTGAATTGAAAGTCTGTATGTGCACACCTGAATTGGAAAGTTAAATGCCTCCTTCATGTATATGTATGTCTCCTCTCCTCTTTACCCCATATGTAGGCCTATGTTAGCCTAGGTAAACCCAGCCCCCACGTGACCTGCTCTCTCAGTTCCTAGTAACTGAGAACAGGTCTGAGAGCAGGTCACGTGGGGGATGGGTTTACCCAGGCTAGGCCTATGTAGCCTATATGTCACTTACATCGTATCCCTGTCAGTTGCCCTATGTATGCACTAATTTTTCTATTTCTTCTTCTTTTAAACTTTTTGTACCTTACCTCTACCTGTCGAGGGACTACGGATGGAAATTAGCTAAGGCTATAATCCGGCACATTTACATGCAAATGTTCATTAATGTTGCACTGTCCCTGAAAAAAATAAAAAAATAAAGTGGGGTCAGATTTATCAGCTAACAGGAGTGTCATGAGTCCAGTATTATTTAATGTTATGATTAATGATATTTTGTATGAATCCAGACAGAAGGGTATTTCATCATTCTACACAGATGACGGATATGGATCAGGTGGAGAGATGATGCAAGTGTGATGAAGTAAGGTAGAGGTCATTTTGTTTGAAAAGTAAAGCTTCTGTATTGGCTTAGAATATGTGATATTGTGAATCCGCAATGTTTCTACAAGACCTTCTAATAAAAAACTTTGTTCGGTATGTCCATATTTTGTTAATGACTGATGCGTCTCGTGTTGAGGCTAGTTTGCCGTTTTATTTTCTTATTCGTTGTGTCTAATTGTGACGTTAACGAGCTATTTCCGCTGTTGTTTCCTGTCTACGGCGGGCTCTAGGCCGGAAACAGGCAGGGTGACAAAATCACTTCGGCGAGAAAGAGCCTGGTGACGCGAGGTTAGGGTTGCTTCCGTCTTTATCCGGATGTTTGTGTTCGTTCTTTCTTTTCTGCCATGGAGAAAGTCGCATGATCTCAAACTAGGATACTGCATCCACTATCATCCCCTTGGTAAGAGTAAAAAATAATCTCCCAAACGAATTTAAACTAATACTTGATGTTGTCCGACAACTATTGATTCATAAATTGTTGTACTCCCACTTTGTAGAGAAGCACGAGACCCATATGCGTTCGCTGCGATCGCCGAGTGCTACGCTGTGAACCCTCCTCAGCGGTGAGTCTGCTGTGAAGAGCTAGATTAATTTAGCTGATAATGTACAATTTGATTCAAAGGGGGGGGAAACCCTTTCAGAGTACAACACAAACTGTCTATTTGAACTCGACAGCGCTGCTTAATCCAGGACCTTACTTCCTGGAACTCGAGAGTAAAAAAACTGGTCCATTGGAGTGAATGGAGATGTCGGGACTCTTCTATCTATACGGCCCTGGGTTTACTGTAAAGCCTGTATAGTATATTTTATATCGTATTCTGTCTTTATATTCTGTTATACTAAAGTCTGTAATTGATTGGAATGTTTTCCATTCTGAGTTTGAGTGCGGCCTGCTCTCCCTAGGGGGTGAGGCAGGCAAGGGGCCTCTGTTAGCTGGATGATTTCCAGATGTGTAGGCTACTGGGTCTATTCGTGCATTCCTTTATAACTGGGAACTGGTAATCTTACCGGTTCAAAGTTCATGAGCTGGGACGGTGACGTCACCAGAGCGCGTGATTTCTAACCCCACATAGGATAAGCAATAACCACGCCCTGTGGCGCCGGGATTGGCCAGGAGCATTGAAGCTTGGGACTAAAGCACCTGGGGTTTTTCATCTTTTAAAATAAAGATGTTTAAAAAACTATTGCTTGTTACATTTTCAGTGCTGTAGGCTACCTTTTCTCTGGGTAAGAATTGAGCTTGAAATTAACGATATGATACATTATATTATATGAGCTATGAACGTGAACACAACACGGTTTATATTATTGCATGTTTTTGTAGATTGTGTACATTGTGTAGATTACAATTATTATGCTTATTATTATTATTACTATGCTAAGGAAGGTAGGTGACCATAATTAATTTCAATGTCCGCTCTCAATATCGCTGTCTGTTCTCAAGAGCTATTCAGTTGGTTCATGAAATCGCTGGGCTGCGTGCCCTCCAGTGTTGCTCCTGGCCAATCCCGGCGCCAGAGGGCGTGGTTATTGCTTATCCTATGTGGGGTTAGAAATCACGCCACCAGAGCTGGTATTTCCCATTCCAAACTCGTAGGAGCCTCAGCAGCCCCGACGTAAAAAATCCAAGATGGCTGATCCGCGCAACAACAGTAGTTATAATCGTATAAATGCTATTTAGCACTTCTGTCTTGTTTGTGTCTCATTAAATCAGCTGTACACACAGCACAGCCTACTTCTATCTGTGTGGACATGAGGCTGCAGTGTTTGTATGCGCAAAATGCCACGAAAGGCCTTGTTATCAACTGTTATTGCTAACAATGGCTAGATAAAGGAACGCACGATATGGGCCGTTGTGTGAGGACCGCAAGGGTACCCTTAAGTTGGGTGCATTCTTATGCATTCTTGTGCATTCTTACTGCCTATACAGTTGCTAGTAGGCTGTTAGCAGGTATTTGGCCACACAAAATGCTAGCGGGATTTCCTCTGTGTTCTCCCTGCACAAACTCTGTTGCTGACTATGGGTGTTTTTGGTTAAAAAGATGATAGTCTAACTGTTTAATTTAATTGTGTTTACTTTGGGTTGTGGTGATCAAAGAGGCCAATTGCTTGTGCATAGTGCTCTATACTGTTATGGTGTGACAGCCCAACTGGTCGCTCCACTATCCTGTCTCTCCATACGCGTGCGTGTGATTGTTGTTTTCTTCCTGCAGCAGCTGTTGTGCACTTCTGTCTGCAGATTCACCACAACTCCACAATGAAACTCTGAAGTCTCCGGCGGATGAAAACTACCCTTCTTTGCTTTTTACCATCTTTTAATCTCCACTGTGCCTGTCCAACCAATAAATAAACTCAACTAAACACAGGATAGGCGAGCATGTGTGTGTCAGTGTGTGCCAAATCTATCGGTGGGTGTGACTGTGGTGTTGGAATGAAACCCGCCTACTCTCTTCCTGGTGTTAAAATATGACATTGAATTAAAATATTAAAATTAGCTTCCATAGCGATTGACGTGAATATTGGTGATCTGTATCGATTCATTACAGCTGTTCAACGCGGTGATCACTGCTAAAAACAAAAACAATGATCTGCGGGTTTCGATCCGCGAATACAAAATCTTTCTGCATAGTAAGCCAAGCACCTATTGCTCTATGCCATCAGTACATTCACAGTTGTTTGGGTCAACTACCTTTATAATTAGCCTACTGCGCAACATCGGTGACTGGTTGAACTGAAGCTTGTTAAATTAACTTGTTGCCCATGAAAATATTGAACTGAATTCGCTCGCTCTATGCTGAGATAGGGACTTCACTTAGAACTGGCAATATAGGCTAGTGATCTCTGGCACGAGGCAACTGAAAATAACTTGAAATATCATAATTATTTTCCACTCTGATCCTCTGTTTTCTTATCAATGATGCTCCGCCTTTAAATGTAGTGACTGTGAATGAGCCCACACGCCCTTTTGACAAATTGGGAACCAGATAGACGAACAGCAGCAAGCAGAGTGCAGTGCTTTTCCACCGCCTTTAAAGGAACACTCCGCCCATTTTCAACCAGCTTTGTATCATTAGAACATCAGTAGTATATCAGAAAACTGTAAACGGTTTTGAAGTCTGTCATTTAATTTGACAGTTATTGAGTGTTAAAGTGTGGACCAGTGACATCACTGGTCCACACTAACTCAAATTAATAACTCATTAACTCAAATCAAGTCTCAATAACTGTCAAACTATTCATCATTCATCTAGTTTGACAGTTATTGAGAGTTGATTTGAGTTAATGAGTTATTAATTTGAGAAATGACAGACTTCAAAACCATTTATAGTTTTCTGATATACTACTGGGGCCAGTTGCACCAACTGGTCTTACACTGGTCTTAAGCTAATTTGGTCGTAACTTTACGACCTAACAGCTACGCCGGTTGCACCAAGACGGCTTAAGCCTTCTTTTCACTACGACCAGGCGTAACTCTTACGCCTGGTCAGGAGGAGGCGTAGCACCTGCCTGTAACAGAGATCTCCGTGTCTTATCAGCGGAGACCTTTTTGAGTCCTTACCGTCATCGTCGTAACACAGCCAGTTCTCTGTCTTTTGAAGCATGATGTTAGATTACAACAAACTAGTTGTGTGGCTTAGCCTTCCCAAATGTTGCCGTTAATTTTTTAGAATTTAATACATAGAATTGGGAACGTTACATTCAATTTCATTCAGACTGTCTGTCTGGCTCAATCGCCGCCATTTTTCCCCCGGAGCGAGGGAGGGTGGGAGGAGTGTAGTGTAGTGATGCACTTACAGTAGTGGCTGAGAGAGCGTAGTGGCACAGTGCGCTCCAAGCAGGTCGCGAGGCACACATCATCCAATCAGGGTGCATTCCCTGGCAATTCACATGGACGCGCATTGCTACGACCGGCGTAGTTAAGACCAGACGTAAGTCGTGTTGGTGCAACAGGCGTAAATCCACTCTAAAGACTGGTCTTAACTAAGACCGACGTAGGAGTTACGACCAGGCATAGTTAAGACCACTTGGTGCAACCGGCCCCTGATGTTCTAATGATACAAAGCTGGTTGAAAATGGACGGAGTGTTCCTTTAACTGAAGTGAGTGCTCTGGAAATCATGTATTCTGTTGACAAGAGGCTAAACTTCGTTACCAGCAGTTTATTATGTGAGATTTTATGTCCCATTTACAGCCTACATGTTGCGCTGTAGTTTTCTCCTCTCCCCGCACCATATAGGCTATTTTAAGTAGCCTGCTATAACATAGCATGTTAGCATGTTTTTTTATTTGTTTCATTGTAACACAATGTAGTAATGGCACTTGCGCCTAGCGTGTTTGATTGGCCTGTCGACACCTATTGCGTTAATGTCCCACTATCTTGCCATCGTAACTTCATAAAAAATCCTGTTTAGCTTCTCATGATCCTGATCTTTAATGGTGTCCAGATTTAACTCGACTGTTCCATTATCAAGGCTCATCTATTTTAATATGCAGTCCCTGTGGTCACTGACAATGTGCTTACTATAGCCTGAATTCTTGATCATATTAGTGCCCATTAAATAATAGGCTATCTGACCCTTTAGCCTGCTACTTCCTTAACTTCCATGCACACCAAATCATCCCGTTTTAAAAACATTTTCCCCACTGCAATGATGATTAAACCCGACAGATTTAGGCTACCTGCACTTTAAGGGTGCTTATGTTAATCTTGTAGCCTAAATATTAAATGTTTTGTCTTCTGGTAGGCTAATTTGTGTAGGCATATTGTCTGTTGTAGATTGATTCTATGTAGCCTATTAGGCTATCTAACTGCCTGCCTAATCTTACTAACATCTCCTGTTTTTGCCTCATAGAACATACATGGTGCTACAACTACTACTACTGCAAACTTGATCCTGCATGCAACAATTGACATAGAAGCATTCAGCTTCATCACAACTGCTTACCTCTGCTTTACATCGCTCTCTGAACAGAGCTCAGCTAGTGGATGTGTGTATTGTGATGTGATTACATGCCCAGTCAGTCTGATCTTATTTTGTTTATCATGTCACCCCTGTTTCTTTATTTAACAAAGCCTACTTGGCCATATCAATTACCTTGATAGATATTGCATCATTTTAGAGTTTATGAGCCACTTAATATATTTGTCTCTGCCTTATAGGCTACTTAATAAATGAATACAATTGCATGGTTCTACAAACCATTGTTTGGCTGATGTCCATGTGCACTTTTAAGAGTTAGAGGGGTGGCTCAATCAGGCTACAATATGTAGGCTAACATAGGCGAAGTCCTTATTGCAGTGGCACAGTTTCAATGTTATGCAATAAAGCAGAAATGCTATTTGATAGCAGTGATTAAACATGTACAATACAGAATACAATGACACAATAGGCTATTAGCCTTTTGAAAATGAGATTTTAATGTTAATTTGATAATATAATGCTTGTCAAATGCCAGAGACCACTGCATGCCAGTTCTTGTCCATGCAGTCCCAACTATCAGCATGCAGCGAATTCCGTTCAATATTTTCATGGGCAACAAGATAGTTGAACAAGCTTCAGTTGAACCAGTCACCGATGTTGTTCAGTTATCAGGTGAACAACTGAGCAACAGGGAATGGACTGGTGGCGTAGAGCAATAGGTGCATCGTTTACTGTGCTGAATCCTTTTGTATTTGCGGATTGAAACCCGCAGGTGAGTCGTTTTTTTATTATTATTTTAGCAGTGATCACTGCTTTGAAAATGTGTAATAATGCAGATCACCAATATACTCGTGTCGATCGCTATGAAAGTGAATTTTAACATTTTAATTTAATTTAATTCAATATTTTAACACCAGGAAGTAGGAAGAGAGTAGGTGGGTTTCATTCCAACACCACAGTCACACCCACCGAGAGATTTGGCAGACACATGCTCGCCTATCCTGTGTTTATGAGTTTATTTATTTGTTGGATAGGCACAGTGGAGATTCAAAGATGGTAAAAAGTAAAGAAGGGTAGTTTTCATCCGCTGGAGACTAAAGTGTTTTATTGTGGAGTTGTGGTGAATCTGCGGACAGAGGTGCACAACAGCTGCTGCAGGAAGTAAACAACAATCACTCGCACGCGTATGGAGACAGGATAGTGGAGCGACCAGTTGGGCTGTCACACCGGAGCAGGGAGGGATACTTAAGCATATGAACGACGTCCTAATGCCTCTAAATTGCACTATTGTAGTTTAACATACTGTAGCGACCCGGGGTTTTGACATGTAATGGGGTGTCTCGGTGTGTAGCTAGGAACTGATGTGTGGGGGTGTTCCTGGGGGGAACGGGGTGTAAGTGGCACTTCCTGTCTCGTGGTGATGCCAGTCAAGCTATGTGAGAGAGCTGGGAAGATGTGTGTATAGCTGTGTGCGTAGCTACCGCTAGGAGCTATGAGAATGAGCCAAGAATAAAAGCCCTGTACCAACTATAAGTCTCCGGTTCCTGGACGAATACCTGAATCGTTACAATACATTATGTAAAATATATTTCTGTATCATCTAGTACCTGTTGCATTACAGAGGTGGTGGTTAAATCATATAATCATAGCCATTGAAATCAGCAATGCAACTATATATATTCACATGCCAACAAATAGCTCAATGGGTAAGGCACCTGGGCTTCCACGTCCCGGTTTCGAATCTGGCTTGTGGATGATTTTTTCTTTTTTTATCTCGCATACATAGTTAAATTTAAACATAACAATGCCATATACGGTTTAAGGAAGTTTCAGAAATTAATATTAACATAAAATTAAAATGTGTGCAGAGGACTGTTTACAGCCAACCTGTTTCCAACGTTGGGGGAACGTGATGCCACCAGCCATAAAGACGTGCGCCCGAGGTTGGCTCCCAACGTTCTGCCACCATTAAAAGCCACCGTTGAGCCACCGCTGGGCCAACGTGTCATTGCTATCTGAGTACTGTTGTAAGCAGGGTTTGTACAGCTTTTAAGAGTAATTCAAGCACTTTCAAGGTACCTAAGCCATGCTCTCGAAGTCTTTATTATCACATCTAATATTGACAATCTGAAAACAATGGCATTGTGGCAACTTTTTGTTTACAAATATGGGACGATTCCGTATTTTAAGGGACGGTTGGCAACCCTACTTGTGTTGTTCAGTCAGCCCTCAGCAGGCAAGGCAGCACAAGAGAAATTTCCCCTCTATATTCTGTCCAATAGACGAGTGACCGTGTCGACCACACCACACCACATTGTTCAGAAAGTTTAGTGCGCTTGGAAAATTGCATGTGTGAAAGCAAACCGGACCAAATAAAAAATGAAACAATGTTGCAACTTCACCCCCCCGAATCGCACCGAGTCCACCAGCTTATTATGTGAAAGCGACCTAAAAGTACTCGAAGTAAAAGTACATTTGCATTAGTTAGAGATTAGATTCTCTGCTCGAACCCGACCCGGCCCGTGGGGCGAGGTCAGGTGGGGCCGAAATTTCCCCTTTATCCACCTTATTTTTGAATGCCCTGCTGTAAAATAATTGACCTATCACTAAGTCCCGCCCCGAACGCAGACGAACAAATCACGGCGCGTGTAGCTCCACAGGACAACCTGAGCCGAGAGCTCCATAGAGAAGCATAGAGAAGCAGAAGAAATCTGGATTCTCCTCTGGTTTTATGGTGTTTCATACAGTTAGAAGTAGAAAAAAATGGTCAAACGATGTGCACGGTGGTAAATGCAACATTACAAGGTATCCTGGGAGGCCAGGCAATGGATAATAAGAAACTAGTAAATATAGATCCACTCACATCCACAATGATGCTGCTGTTTGGACTTTAAATCTGCAATCGTGGTGACAGCGAGATGAGTCTTCTCCCTCATTTGCCTTCCGTGATCCAAAGGTATCATGATAATTGTACAAAATCCCCCCACCAGCTCAGCCTCACCTGATCAGTCACACCTGGGGCCCTGATTGGGCCACACCTGCGGTCAATAAAGGACGACTGATTGGGTGAGGCTCAGTAGGCTCCAGACAGCAGTGGAGGAGGCTGCGTTGTCCTTCCCTTGATGGTCACCAATGTGCAGATGCATCATTGCCAGTAAGTCTTGTTATAGTTAGTCATTTCCTTTGTATATTTGAATTAGATGTATTATTACTTTACAGTTGAAGTTTTCCCTTGTTTGTTTGAAACCTTTGTTAATACCTTTTTGTGTTTAGGTAAAATCATCTGTATCATCTGTTTACATCAACCTACACCTGTCGGATATTCCATCACACACCAAGGAATCTGTCTAAATAAAACCCTTGGCATATGTTCCTCTGGTCCTCCTCATTCTTACCGATGCCCCACTTGCTGAGGCTATACCTTTAACCAACACCTCAAGCAGTTTCTACATGGTCCTTCGAACCCGGATTGGCCTCAGCAAGTGGGAATGGACCAGAGGAACCAGCAACCAGCAGAGGGACCAAGGTGGGCACCTGGATACCATCAACAATATGGATATTATCCAGCCTTTTACTCTACTTCAGTAGCACAAACCTTCCAAACCCATCCCCCAACACAGTGTTGTTGCCATGTGGTCGGGCATACACCTGGGAGACAGCCTAGCCAACCTGCACCATATCAACTTGGTGAGCACCATAGACACCTATTGATGCAGGTTAGCAGGAGGCTTGACACGATAGAGCAGAGTGTGTACCGAAGAGGAGCGGCCCCTGCACCTCCTCTGCCTCGGGGGTTCCCTGCACCTCCTCAGCCTCAGGTGCTCCCTGCACCTCCTCTGCCTCATGTGTTCCAGGTGCCTCCTCTGCCTCAGATGTTCCAGGCGCCTCTTCCTCAGCCTCAGGTGCTCCCTGCACCTCCTCAGCCTCAGGTGCTCCCTGCGCCACCTCCTCCGCCTCAGCTGTTCCAGGCGCCACCTCCTCCGCCTCAGCTGTTCCAGGCGCCTCCTCAGCCTCAGGTGCTCCCTGCACCTCCTCCTCAGCCTCAGGTGCTCCCTGCACCTCCTCAGCCTCAGGTGCTCCCTGCACCACCTCCTCCGCCTCAGCTGTTCCAGGCGCCTCCTCAGCCTCAGGTGCTCCCTGCACCTCCTCAGCCTCAGGTGCTCCCTGCGCCACCTCCTCCGCCTCAGCTGTTCCAGGCGCCTCCTCAGCCTCAGGTGCTCCCTGCACCTCCTCCGCCTCAGGTGCTCCCCGCACCTCATCAGTACCAGGTGCTCCCCGCACCTTCACAGCTCCAGGTGCCACCTGCACCTCCTCTGCTCCAGGTGCCTCCTTCATTCCAGGTTCCGCTAGCGCCTTTTCCATTCCAGTGGGCCCCGGCAATTGATCCTATGCAGGTAGGCCCAGCACCCCTAGGTTGGCCAGCCCAAGTAAGGCAACTCCAACAACGTTATGACTACCAGGCTTACCAATATGGTAATTACCTTCCTCGGGTGGCCCCCCTGGCTCCAGTCCCAGTGCCCCCCGCACTGCCAGTTCCGGTGCCCCCCGCACTGCCAGTTCCGGTGCCCCCCGCACCGCCAGTCCCAGTGGGCCCCCTGGCTCCAGTCCCAGTGCCCCCCGCACTGCCAGTTCCGGTGCCCCCCGCACCGCCAGTCCCGGTGGCCCCCCTGGCTCCAGTCCCAGTGCCCCCCGCACTGCCAGATCCGGTGGCCCCCCTGGCTCCAGTCCCAGTGCCCCCCGCACCGTCAGTTCCGGTGCCCCCCGCACCGCCAGTTCCGGTGCCCCCCGCACCGCCAGTCCCAGTGGGCCCCCTGGCTCCAGTCCCAGTGCCCCCTGCACTGCCAGTACCGGTGCCCCCCGCACCGTCAGTTCCGGTGCCCCCCGCACCGCCAGTCCTGGTGCCCCCCGCACCGCCAGCCATGGTGGCCCCCCTGGCACCAGTCCCCCCTGCACCGGTGGCCCCCCCGGCTCTAGCCCCAGTGCCCCCTAGACCTCCTGCTCGGGTGGCCCCCGCACCGTCAGTTCCGGTGCCCCCCGCACCGCCAGTCCTGGTGCCCCCCGCACCGCCAGCCCTGGTGGCCCCCCTGGCACCAGTCCCGGTGCCCCCTGCACCGGTGGCCCCCCCGGCTCTAGCCCCAGTGCCCCCTAGACCTCCTGCTCGGGTGGCCCCCGCACCTCCATCCGCTCCCTTGGCAACCATCCCTCGGCGCCGACCTACCGTGGCACCATTCCACCACCAGCATCCAGGTCGGCCTCCGGAAGGGTGCTGCTACCTGTGTCAACAGCGTCTGGGCCATCGTCCAGGGTTGCTCCACCCTACTGACCTGCCCCCTGGACGCCCTCCGGACCCGTGGTGCCCTTCAGCCATCCTGCCTGACCTGGAGCCTGTGAACCCAAAACTTGTTTTTCATGGGGCGGCGGGACGCCCATCTCCCTTGGGTGATGTATGGCAGCCTCCTACAGCTAACCCTGGATTTTCTGGACCCTGACCTGAGTTTATTTATCAAATATAATGCTATATTTGAGGGGCGGCTGTACAAAATCCCCCCACCAGCTCAGCCTCACCTGATCAGTCACACCTGGGGCCCTGATTGGGCCACACCTGGGGTCAATAAAGGACGACTGATTGGGTGAGGCTCAGTAGGCTCCAGACAGCAGTGGAGGAGGCTGCGTTGTCCTTCCCTTGATGGTCACCAATGTGCAGATGCATCATTGCCAGTAAGTCTTCTTATAGTTAGTCATTTCCTTTGTATATTTGAATTAGATGTATTATTACTTTACAGTTGAAGTTTTCCCTTGTTTGTTTGAAACCTTTGTTAATACCTTTTTGTGTTTAGGTAAAATCATCTGTATCATCTGTTTACATCAACCTACACCTGTCGGATATTCCATCACACACCAAGGAATCTGTCTAAATAAAACCCTTGGCATATGTTCCTCTGGTCCTCCTCATTCTTACCGATGCCCCACTTGCTGAGGCTATACCTTTAACCAACACCTCAAGCAGTTTCTACAATAATCATCATGGGATTCAGAAATTCTGCAAAAGAAAATGCTGAATTATGCGAGTTTCCAGCCAACTCCATTACGTGCAGTGTTGGTGGTAACTCATTACAAAAGTAACATATTACATGTAATATATTACTTTTAGCAGTAACTCAGTAATATAACTTATTACTTATAGGATTTCAGTAATATTATTTTACTTTGTCATGTAACCATAGATTATACATGTAACTCAAGTTACAAATTGAGTTACATTTGATTAAATCAAAGAACAAAAAAGATACAATCATTTCCTAATCAAACTGCGTTTTTATGCAAATAACCACTATAGATGACAATAACAAAGGAAAAGAATAACATTTAGAATTTTGTATTGTTTACAGTGACTTCAAGGCGGTTGAAATTATTTTTCGGGATGGTTCCGGGGCAGCAATGTCATTCTGCTGCTGCTGTTGTTTTGGTAAAAGTAATGCAAAAGTAGTGTAATAAGTAACGAGTTACTCTACACAGAAAGTAATATTGTAAAGTTAACTTTATTTATTACTTTCAAATAAAAGTAACTAGTAATATGTAGTATATTACATTTTGAAAGTAACTTGCCCATCACTGATTACGTGCATAATGTAATGGAGTTGGTTGAAGAGGAGGTGGATGGAAAAAGTGGTCTGCTGTAGGCTATGCCTCTGCTGATCTGCTACACCCATGCATGCGTGCTCTTTTCTCGCTATGAAAAACATTGACACTATTAATTTAAAGTTTCTTGATTATACAGAGGTAGGCCTACATAAAATAGATTGCTAGGCGCCACTCTTCAATTCATATATACTGTATAATCCACGGAGAGGTTACTCAAGTGAATGAAATGTAAATTCTGGATGTCAGTCGCCTGTTATCCCCACTGGTTATCTCGATGTCTTCCTTCGTTAAAAGTGCATGTTTGGTTAAAGATTTGCTAAAGCCGTTTCCATGCACTTATCACATTTCTTTTTATCGATAGCTTTAAATGTTGTCCATCGCCCTCCATGGCATAGTGAAGTACTTTATGATGGCTTCTAGACGATATCAGGCCTCAAAAAGTTGTTTAGAGCCTCTTGGGATATAACTTTGACAGTGACGGCTGCCATTTATTCTAGTCAGCGTGCCCGGTCAGGGCTCGACATTAACGGATGCCCGGCAACCCAAAAAAAAAAGGGCAACCATTTCTTGGCCTTTGGTTGCCACAGTGGCAACCACGTTTTAACATGCAAAAAAATATGTACAGCAGCAAACAGCAAAATATACACCAAATAAATATGTTTTAATACTTGTTGTGAGTGACATATATGTGACATTTTATTGCTGTTACAATCGGAACGATGTTACTAATTACCAGTTGGAACCTACTGATGCATGCTGCATGTGCGTGTGTTTAACGAGTACTGACTCGGACAGGTGGCTGCTTGCACACAATCACAGCGGCTGCAGGACGCACCGTGAAGATGTCAAAGCAGATGAAGTCTGGCTCTGGCTGAGTCAAAGCCCCGACTAATAACGCTGTCGCTAACCTTGCGTCAGCATCGACATCACAAAGCTGCAAGATGATAATTCAATGAACAAGAACCGCGTCTGCCCGCACAGAAACAAAAGACGAGGAAATTGTCAAGTCATCGAGGGTGAAATACCCCTGCGTCTTTGAACGGGACGGAAAACTAACGCTATACTGCAAAGCATGTAGCCTACAACAAGCCTACAACATACACCTCGACCAGGACATCCTTCAAAAACTTTTTACCACCGCGTATATGTGCTGAGAAATGAGGAATGCTTTACATCCCTGCCTGTCGCATACGGAGTGAGAGAGAGAGGGAGCGCAGCGGGTACAGGGCGGCGGGCGGGCCAAGGCCGCTTCTGGGCCTTTTGGGGCCCTATGCAACATCTTAGAGTGGGGGCCCCAAACCACTGTCATCATAGTATCCCTGAATGAACATGAGGAGGCGTAGGCTACTTCATTATCAATAACGCTTTTAATTAATAAATTAAGCACAATATGAACAATAACTGTTAAAAAAAAATTGAAAATGAAAGTTCACAAATATTAGTTCAACAAATCCTTTCAGTGCAAATGCATTATAAAAACAAAAAATAAGTTTTGTTTAGAAAACGAAATTACACAAATGTATTATTATTATTATTATTATTATTATCATTATTATCATTATTACTACTACTACACCCGGTGCGCGCACTGAATAGGCCTATTATACTATATATAGACTATTATACTAACTTTTCTGTCACATCGTCATTATTAAGTCGGCTTATGACTGCATAGTATCTTAATTACTCAAAATATAAGGCGACTAAAAATGGCAACCATATTTTTATTCGGGCAACCAAAAGCTCTTGCCAGGTTGCCACTCCGGCGGCGACCACTTTGAAAAGTTAACGTCGAGCCCTGCCTGTGTTTGTCCGAGTGAGCACGGGTGGTGGGGCTTGTCACCGGAAGAAGCACCCACACACATTTGTATAAAATCTTTTTTGCAGTTCAAAGCATCTGTCCACAAATTTGAGCCACTATCTTGTGCTCACTGTTGCCACCTACACTACGAGGTGTACTGCATGTTGGGAGAATAAGATAATGAATAAGAAATTATGAATTAATTAGCCTATATGGTTTTAGATCAAAACAATCAGTGCATGTTAGAGCTTAGAGTAATGAAGAACACTCCTATTAACACTAGTAGTTGGTGACCAACCAACATCTGTTATAGAGCTCAACAGTCTCGTGACATTGTGACATCACCTTGTCTTCCAGAAGAGTATTTCTCATTCATTTTTCTCAATCACATTTAGAAAAATCCTTATCTAAAAAGTTTTAAGCCTGGAACCAAGCCAACTGGTCTTTGAGAGAATCGTGACCATAAAACATTGAATGGGAGAACACTCTGAGCGGCAGTGGGCGGGACCATTACAGGTATTAGCTCCATGGCTAACGCTATCGTTCATTAATGTGAACGAAACCAATCTCAGGGCGATGCATAGGACGAATCAGCGTGACGTCAGAGCCTCCCAGAAATGCGGAACTCCGCAGCAGTTAACTAGTATGAGTTGTGCCAAACAAAAGTTAATATCTCAAAAACTATACATCACATTGCTTGACATTCTGAGTGAGAGCAGAAGTAGCTCAAGAGTCTGATGTATAATATATGCATGTCGTATTAAAGTTGTGTGAACTGTCACAATTTTTATAAATGTAAACAGCACAGCCGGCGCCAGAGTGAGACACTCAAGGCTGGCTCCATAGGTTCCCCTTGCCGTTCCAGCGACACCGTTTGTTTACCAAAATGCTGATCGGCGTGACTCGTAGTGGTTCATAGTTTCAGTGGGATCATGTCTATGTTCCCCGGGTTCTATGTTCCCCGGGTTCTATATTCCCCGTTTTTCACTAACCCTAAACCTAACCTTCCCCAGACCCTAACCCAAAACTTAACCTCTCCCACCCCCCATGCCTAAACCTAACCTCCCCCAGACCCTAACCCAAAACCTAACCTCTCCCAGGGAACATAGAAAGGGTTCTATGTTCCCCGGTCCCACAAAAACAGGGAACATAGGACCCGGGGAACATAGGACCCGGGGAACATAGGGATGACCCCAGTTTCAGTCACTCAGTGGCGGTTTTAGCCCTTTACTCAGCAAGTTATGACTTACATTGGCAGTAGCCTAGCCAGAGGAAGAACAGCCACATAAAGAAATGAATGCAGGCCACCAATCACAGACGGCCCTACAGTGAGTTCCACCAATCGTCGATTTTACATTGTTGAATTGGGGGTATTGTAGTACTGTACTTCTCCATGACTTTGAATATATATATATTTTTAATAAACAATGATGATATTCTACAGCTTTGTTGTGTTTCTACAGTTAGATATACCATAATTTCACCACTAGGCCCGTGGGCTTTCTACATTGAGTGGTTGCGACATTATGGCTAATCAAAATATCAATGAGAATATGAATGAGAAACATTGACGCCATGGAACGTCATGTGACTATTGAACTCTATTGCCCTCATCAAAGTAGTCTAAATAACAACGCTCCAAATGGTGCTGAAGACAACGGACTTTGTTAAATCGAGATAATGATATAATAAGTGGTTATCATGATCAAACAGCAATAATTGTTGGAAGGCTGCAACCGGCTTCTGTACTACATGTGACTATGAAAGTTTTGAACTGTGGCAAAAATTTGGAAAATCAGACCTAGGTTGAAAATAACGTAATTATCCTAACAATTTGGCCTTAGGGATATCTTCAAAACCACTTTATGAATAGGCTATATAAGATATCCCCCACAATATTATTATTATTATCATTGTAGATCAAAGAATATTTTTATTTCATGGCTATGATTGAAAGTTGAATTTGTGTCTCAAGTCTGAATGAGGAGCTTAAGCAGAAGAAAGAATTCCCACAGACGATCCAGTTACTGGCAAACGTTTATTACTTATTAAAGTAATAAAGTTTGAAGTTCGATGTTCCAATCAAATTAGCAGATGATTGAGCGACAGAGCGTTTAAGCCAATGGGAGAACACTTGTGTGGCAGTGGGCGGGACCATTACAGGTATTAGCTCCATGGCTAACGCTATCGTAGGTAGACACATTCCTATGCATCCGCACACGATCCAGTTACTGGCTAACGTTATTACTTATTAAAGTAATAAAGTTTGCAAACTTGCAAACTTTGCAAAGTTTGCAAACTTTATTACTTTAATAAGTAATAACGTTAGCCAGTAACTGGATCGTGTGCGGGAATTCTTTCTTCTGCTTATGAACTCCATCCTCCGACGCACCTATCCATAAGTTTGTGAGGGTGTGGATCGGCTCTTCTTTCAAGTGAATGAGGAAGTTAAAAGTCTTACAACAGAGGCGTTGGCTCCCACAATTTGAAAATGCTTCCGCCTAGCTAGTATCATGTGGTCAGACCCACCATCGGCCGCAGCAAGCTTCCAGCAACGGGGGGGCGGGCGTTAACCACTTTTGAGAGTTGTGTTCCAGACGTATAGTAGATATCATCTGAGAGAATACCGCCTACCCATCTGTACTTCATAGACGAGAAAGTTGGTCAAAACTGAAATAAGGCGGGACATCCGCTAATTTCTCTAATCACCTGCATCGGTTTTGTTTACATTTGTCGTGATTGGTCGAATACCATCAAACTTCCTCCGGTCTGAGGCGAGGGAAAATAAGGTGTGGCACTTGCACACACAAATTTCCCCTCCTCCCACAATAACATTGATCTTATCTTCTCTTATCTTAGTACCTTACTTCAGTTGTATCCACATTTGACCTTCTAGTTTTTTTAATTATAATATAGAGCAAAAAGCAAGTTGAAATTGCTAGAATTTATTTGGAAGCCATGTACTGTATATTTAAAAAAAATCACACCAGGGAAGGAGATATGTAGGACCATTATTCACTCTGAATAGTTTTCTTTGGTGACCTACTGTACAACTACTAATTATGCACATTCACCAAATGATATTGCACCATATACTGAACAGTGATAAGCAAGTGAATATTAATAAGCAAAATAATCTATCAATAGAGATCACAGTGGCAAAACTATTTTTGTCTGTACTGTAGCTGCAACTGGGCTATGTTTCAAAATGCACCAAATGTTACACTAACTTCATAGTTTTGTCACCCCACAGTTCTTCTGAAGTGACGAAATGGATTTGAAAAAGCCTGAGGAGCGTCCATGGCGTAAATCCAGTGTGAGATGGAGGGGCAAGTTGGAGAAGCTTTTTAACACTGATGAAAGTGAAGTAAGCAGAGTTGGAAGCATCATGTATGTGGATGATCCAGAATTCCTCATAGCAGAGGGAAGTGGTGGAACTGAAGTCTTCTTGGGGCTGAAAACCACTGACGGCACTGAAGTCGCAGTTAAGAGAATGTCTAAAAGCCGCTATAGAATGCTGAAGAATGAGGAAGAAATTTTACGGAATCCAAAGATGATGATTGATGATACGTCCATTGTACGATACATTGACTTTGCAGAGGATAAGAAGTCTGGTTACCTTATTCTTCAGTTATGTGAATACACCCTGGATGAATATATCGATGACAAAGTTGAAATAACAGAGGAAATTAAGAAAGAACTTGTGCGTCAGGTTCTCCATAGTTTGAGTGTACTTCATGGTCATAACATTCTCCATCGGGATCTCAAACCCAAGAATGTCTTGATAGGTAAGACAAGTAAGAAATGAGGAAACATGGAATTACATTCTAAAATGTAAAAAGTATCCATCAAATTTTAAATCTATTTTAATGAATAGAACACTGTTTACTGACTTGGTCTATACACACTTTTGTCCTCCAGATCTTAATAGGAGGGCAAGATTAGCTGATTTTGGCATAAGCCGACGAATACCTGAAGGAACAACAACTTGGCACACAAGCAGTGCAGGGACGAGATGCTGGATGGCCAAAGAGACAATGACAAAAGCTGCTGAGAAGATACCACACAGGAAGAACACTGATATACAGGTTAGGCTTTTTTTTCAGTTAGACAGCCATTTATTTAATGACTGAGTGAAAAAATATTCTGTAATTACTCAATTGTTATGTCAATTGTTAAGGTGGCAGGAATGTTGATCTATTACATCCTCTCTGGAGGACACCATCCATTTGGTGATGATTATAAATGTGAGGTCAACATTCACGAAGGGAACTCCAGTCTGGAACACGTTGAAGACGAGCTTGGAAAGGATCTCATTGAGGACATGATCAATGGAGAACCAGAGAAGAGACCTACAGTAGAGGAATGTTTGGCTCATCCCTTCTTCTGGTCCAAAGACAAGTGAGGCATGATCTTCTCCATCACACACACTCATCATTTCTCAATGTCAAGGATCCTTCCTCCGCATAACTTGTCCTTCCTAGTCATGTTCTACCTCTGTAGGCAAGAGTCCTTCCTCACATTGAAAGAGCAAACATTTGGAACAGGCTAGCAAGTGTGCGATTGCATCATGAACCTCCATCCCCCCGCTGTCCTCTATCTCTCTCCTGTAGTCCTGCATGCAGGGCGGACGTATCTCTGCAACCGTAACTCATAGAGACTTGCGGATGGTGGCGTTGGATTGAAAAAATACATGTATTTTTTCAAACCCCCCCCCCCCCCCACCCCCCACCAATAACATCTAGGGATAAGCATTGCAAATCATCATCAGACGTTTCTTGGTAAATGTTATGTATGTGTATCTGTCCCTATCCAAATAAATGATAAAACTAAAAAAATCCCACGACAGATTTCTGATTTCATGGAAGTTTCCGGCTTATTAATAAACAATTTGGCATTAAAACCTTTGCTGGCACCGCTGGCACACTACAGTGATAACATATTCCCTAATGACAGAAGATAGCTACTTGCATTTAAATGTGTATTGCGCAGTTGGCGATGTTTTGCTGATTGTCATTTTTAAAAGACCAAGCTGGCAGCAATCATTTCATCTGTGCGCATATAATTGTGGGCACTTCACATGTGCTGAGTGTACACATGGACATCCTCGAAATTTCTCGCTTCTGAGGACGCAGTCCTTTGTAGGATTCAGACATTGGAACAGAACTCCTGCAGGCTCTGATGACGTAACATCCTTGAAATTCAGCCAAATGAGGATCCTTCCTTGACTTTGAGAAATGGTGATTGATTCTGACCAAAATCCTGTCAATTGCTTCACTATCCTGCTTGCTAGCATAGCTGCTCAATGCATTTCTGTATTAATGCTACTCAAAACATGTCTTCTCAAATGATGAAATGATTGATTGTTCACCCTGTAATGAAAAATGAAAATGAAAATCATACCTAAAGGTCCTTGCACCCATTGCCATTTTTTCCGTGCGATTAATTTGCACATCAATAATATTTTTCAAGCCTATTCTATTATCAGTCAATCGTGGGGGTCAGCCCAATGTTCCCAGGGCCAAATGTTCCCAGGGTCCAATGTTCCCAGGGCCCAATGTTCCCATGGCCCAATATTCCCAGGGCCCAATGTTCCCAGGGCCAAATGTTCCCAGGGCCAAATGTTCCCACGGCCCAATGTTCCCATGGCCCAATATTCCCAGGGCCCAATGTTCCCAGGGCCAAATGTTCCCACGGCCCAATGTTCCCAGGGCCCAATGTTCCCAGGGTCAATGTTCCCCGGAGGTTGTAGCCGTCCTAGAAACAACTAGGTTAGGAAACAACCTCCTCAGGTATGAATCTTAAAAATAAGTAAAAGCTGTATTCGGAACAGCCCTACGGTAAATAAAGTTCTAAAGTAAACAACATTGTCTTAATATTCATGGTACTATTCAAGATACTGATTCAAGATACATGATACATACCTGACTAAGCCATCTCTACCACTCGGCTGAGGTGTTATGCAAAAAAAAGCTTTTTTATCCCCCCTGGGACCCTGGGAACATTGGTACGCTCCCCAACCGTGCATACCATTTTAACTTAAGTTTTTTTTTTACTTAAGTATACTTTTTTAATCATATAGCCTAAAATACAACTCTGTTCCAGGAAAGTACGATACTTGAGAAAGATTGGTAATCAGCCAGAGGTGGAGAAACATGCAAAACGTGACCAGACACTAATCTGTGCACTGGACCCACATGGATTATTCAGTCAGTGGAAAGACCAGGTAAGTGTGATAACTGTTGCTGCTGCACTTCCCTGCACTTCCATGGGAACAACTTTAACAGTCATTTTGTTGGTTTTCCAGTTCCCTCTAGAGTTGGTTGAGAAGATGGAACGCAAGTTGGGGAAGAAATTTGAATACGCTGACAACATAGTGGCATTACTGCGCTTCATACGCAACTTCCTTGAGCACCAGTAAGTCGGACTGAGGTTAAAATGGTACAGGACCTTAAATGTCACAGGACAGCCATCCTTATTAATTAGTAAATTCTGAAATGATACTTTCCCCTCTTGCCATTATTTTTGACATAATCTGAGACATTTCAATCGAGTTTAAAGTGGGACTTACCCCCCCAGATTTCTTGCAAAACGGTATTCTACTTGATTTGAAAACTCTGCAGGCAAGATGGCCGCCTATACTGCCTTCTTTAGCTGGCAGAATTCCTCCACCATAAACTAAGATATCTTGGCCAATAAGTATGTAACATACAAAATAAAACAACCCGTAATATATTCATTTGATGTAGAATGCAGAGGACATGTAACTATTTAGTTAAACTTGCATTCCAGGAATATTGCTCTAAAGATAACGATAATGGCCTGAGACTGTTTCGTCCTGAAACCCACTCGCTTTGCGCTAGAACACAATTTGTTTTTTTTGGCGTAACCTATGTGGGATTCGAAATAACGCATCTGAGATAGATATCATAGAAAACGTTATGAATATAGCCACATTATAAACAACAAACTAACGCTGGTGATCCGTATGGAAACAGTGTTACTCGAAATGGTTGAAAGTTCTATCAATTTGGTCATTCAGTGGCGTTTTACTGCCCTGTAACATAACTAACTAGCGGCTAACATTAGCCACAGTAGGCATTACCCAATGGAAGCATTGCTCTTAAAGGGCTCGCGCCGCGTGAACTACAGTAATAATCAATGGGGGGGGGGGGGGGGGGGGGGGGGATTCACATGAGTGGGGTGCGTGCTAAACCCACCGTGACGTCACGATGTACCAAATATCCCATTCATTTGATGGCACAAAAAAAGCATTGTTCAACCCATAGAGGGAACTTATGCTGCTGAAAATTATACAAATGGTACAATGGTAACAGTTTGGTCTCAAATGTGGAAATTTTGACCAGAATTCTTCACACACCACCCCCAAAGTCATATATATTGGTTAAAAGCTGAAAACAAGTGTTTTGGGGGTAAGTTACACTTTAAGAACAGTGCACAGCACAGTGGTTGAACCAATGATATTGAATGCTGTCCTCAGAAGGCATTCCAATGACTATAAGTCACATCTGCCACAGCTATACCCTGAAATTCAGGAATTCAGATAGCCATGCAACTTTTACACAAAGACATACAGTAAAGTGTTGCATGTCTCAGACTTTTTCACAAGACAGTTCAGAAAGAGCAGTATTTCACTGCACCTGCTGTTATGGCTGCTGCTATTTGCAAGAGCCTCCTCCACCCCAGGCTCCACCTGTGGTTCTGCTCTGTTTGTATGCTTATATTTCTAAGTTAATTTCCATGAGCAAGTAGGTGATTTCTAGGGGGATGTCACCAGTGCCACCCCCCTTGTTAGCAAAAATGACCAAAATGCATCGCCCTTGTTAACCTGCCAAAATTAATGCCACTGACTGCACGGCGCTCAGCTGTTAGTTACATAATTTGAGGTAAAGTTTATACCATGTTTTGAAAAATAGACATGAAAATGCTTGCGACACTTCTGAAACACGCTGCGGGCGGCACACCTGGTGGAATCAAGCCGCACAGAGCAGATCGAGCCGGGCAGGAAGTCATACAAGAATGGCATAAACTAGAGCATCATGTCAATTTTCAAATGAAAACAACTGTAAACACAATTAAAACAGACACAGAAAAACATTTAACTACATTACTTCTTCTACCATGGCTACTTTGTGGCGGGGGGTGTTAAAAAGTAACAAATCACCCACTGACCACGGGAGATTATTTGCAATGCTCCCTGCATCTTATTCATCATGCTATGAATAGAGCAGTGTGTACCAGATAAGATGGTGTATCTAGACACACTGGTGTGCCTTGAGGCAAATTGGGGACAGATAAATTACAGCACAAACTTGAGTCAGAACAGAGACAAGACACAAGGTAACCATCACATCCACAAAGTAGACCACTGTCAGGGATTAGTGAATTGAATGTTAAAGGTCCCAACTTGTGTAAAACAAGATTTCCTTACTTCTTTGATTATAAAAGACTTGGGTGTGCTATATAAACATCATGGAAGTCTCAAAACACAAGGTCCTCAGATAAAGTAACAGCAGCCATGTAAGGAAAAAGTGCCTCCAAATGAGACATTTTGACTTCTATTTCATTTGCTCACTAATACCCCCCCGCGCGCACACACGCGTGTGTACGTGTGTGCCGCCACAACATGCATGTTGAAGACCAAACCTTGTGCTCTGTCACAACATGCATGTTGAAGACCAAACCTTGTGCTCTGTCACAACATGCATGTTGAAGACCAAACCTTGTGCTCTGTCACAACATGCATGTTGAAGACCAAACCTTGTGCTCTGTCACAACATGCATGTTGAAGACCAAACCTTGTGCTCTGTCACATTGCTGTGTAGAACATGTTGAAGACCAAACCTTGTGCTCTGTCACATAGCTGTGTAGAACATGTTGAAGACCAAACCTTGTGCTCTGTCACAACATGCATGTTGAAGACCAAACCTTGTGCTCTGTCACAACATGCATGTTGAAGACCAAACCTTGTGCTCTGTCACATTGCTGTGTAGAATGGGCTGGCATAGTTAATGAGGAGAGACAGAGCACATAGAGAAGTCCCACAGAGGCTTTGAGTGTTTTTTTGCAACAGAATTCATAACCTTGTTTTAAAAACGCATGAGACCTGTTTTACACTGTAAAAAAATAGCACGATATGGGACCTTTCATTATTTGGGAATAATAATTTATTTCTCTGTTTGCAGTGCTAAGGATGCAGCCAAAATTGATCTGATGGTGAAATTTCCTGATCTCTTTATATGTGTTTACACGTTTGCCAAAAACCAAAAACCATCCTGGCATTCAAGAGACAGCCTGACAAAAATGTTCAACAAAGAAGACATCACCACTGGTGTGACACATAACCCTGCATCAAATGCTAAGGAAAAACCAGAAACCAGTGAGAGGTGTATGGAAGAATTAGAGAAGCGTTCTATCACTGATCAAAGTGAAGTAACCAGAGTTGGAGGTGTGCTCCAGGACTCCCACACCACCACTGAAGAAAGCCCAGCAGAACCTGCATGCAAGAAGCGTAAGTCAGAAATGGGCCCAGTAGGCAACCAGAATGCTCCAGAGGAAATGTTGACACAAGCCACAGCTGATGTCCTTCAAACAAGCCCAAATACATCAATCACTGACCCGATCCCGGCATCCGTGTTACTCTTTCACAACTACTCAGTTAGGGCTGGTGGTACCGACACTGAGCTCGATGTGGTGCTGGTTCCAAACATTCACGTCCAAGACGTGATCCGCAATAGGAAGGAAAAAAATATAAATG
The DNA here is from genome assembly GCF_964638095.1 of Poromitra crassiceps. Classification (NCBI taxonomy): domain Eukaryota; kingdom Metazoa; phylum Chordata; class Actinopteri; order Beryciformes; family Melamphaidae; genus Poromitra; species Poromitra crassiceps. The sequence continues at coordinate 14,627,594 of NC_139627.1, forward strand.
CGGACCCTATATACCGGTATATACATACCGGTATATACAACGACGAAACGCCGGGCGACGAAACAGAGAGCATACCCACAACAAACTGTCCACTACATCTAAAGCAGAAGTACACACTGTCCACACACTGTTCTCTTGAAGATGGCTCAATACTAATAAAACCACGTGAGGCATGTTTCACCAGTGAATCCTACGATGACCAGTGTCCCACATTTCAAGTGCTTTTAAATCCAGAGATGAGATTTATTACACTGCATCTAAAACACAGTGAGGATTCCCAGTGTGTATGGCAAGGCCACATTGATTTTGAAAGCAATTTGGTTGTCACTTCAGTCGACATGCTGTCCATCATAGGGAAGAAATTCAGTCTCATGGTATCAGAGAATGTGCTCGACAAGCTGGTTGAAGAGCTTTATCAGAAAGGTATGGGTGAGCAACTGTTAGACATGCCAAGTAAACCATTGAAGGCAGCTAAGGTCATCGACATAGTAATGACAAAGGGGGAGGATGATAGTTCATGGATGCTATACAGATTCTTCTGTCTAGACCCCATCTTATATGAGTTCCTTTTTTCCGTTGACGGAGTACACTGAGAAGAGCTGGTTGCAGCGCACAATATGCAAAGAAGCAGTCTGAAAGTAACTTTAGCTCAGTGCGGTAGCTAGCTTGATAGCTGACAGCTAACATTAGCTAACAACACACACTGATTTAGCCCAACACTCACCAGAAATATTAAGTGTCTAGCCAATCTGCTCCCACAATTGAGCCTTTCTGTCTCAGTTGTGTAAGACTTGAGGAAAAAAAGGCTAATGTATGTTAATGTAGTAGTTGGAGAGATTGTCCTGGAACTGGAAGGTTACCCCCCCCCCCCCCCCTCCTCCCCCCCAGACACACACCCCAGCAGCAAATATATCCCATCTGGCAAAGTGTCCTTCAACAAGGCACTGAACCTGGACACTGCTTGCTGTATCTGTAAATGTGTGTTTTTGAGTCCATAAACACAAACATGAGGTGTAGAGAATAGATTAATTTGTCTGTAATTATTAATTTGTATGTGACTAATTGTATTTGTCATAAAGATTTTTAAAAATCGCAAGGATCATTATAACTCCGTGGATCCATATTATTATATCATTGTGAATATGTCAATATCAACATAAAGTAGTCAGATTTCCTGTTACATCTTTTCATATATAGATGTATCTTTTTCTATTATCTTTAATCTGTATGTTATTATGCTGCCAATGACATTCCATGACATGTCCCCTTTCAGATTTCACCCCCAGTTGCAACTGATTTAACAGGCTGCTTTAGTCTGCATTGGCAATGTAGTAAATATCAGTACTAGTTGGTGGAGGAACACACTTTGAGCTAGAGATTTCAGAAGATATGTGAAAGTATTGAATCTTGTGACACTGTATTTTTTTAACAGATTTCTTTATACTTTTTAAGATCTTTAATAGTTATTGATTTTTTGAACGAGCAAAGAGTGCGTTATATATTTTCTACTGGAAATGTACTTTTGCTGACTGTGCTGTTATAATGTTCATTATGTGATTATCTGAATGAGATTGACCAGGTGTTCATTGCAGATTTGATCACCATCACCACTTTATGGGCCTATGTATTTTGTATGCTATAAATAAATCCCTCTTTGCAAATGAATATGATCTGGTATATTGTATTCTTATGACCCAAATGGAGATAGTTTGTTAAAAATGTTTGTTGAATGCATTGCTCTGTTCTCCAACCCCATTCAAATTGAAATTCAGGATAGAGAGGGCAATTATGCACTTGAGTGAAACATAGCAGCCACATCATCACGCTCCACCACCCCTGGTATAGATTACTACATTTAATTATGACACATCAATTATTCATACACTGTAAATTATTATTACACAATATTTAAATATTTGGGTTGTGCATTATATTTTCAGGCTGGTGGAAAACAAGCGTTTGCTTCAAAGAGCGAGTACAATAATTATGGAAAAAGGAAAGCGGTGCCATGGTGGAATGAAGAATGTACTAAAGCTGTTAGTGAACGAAATAAAGCATTATGTATATTATGGAGTAACTTTAATCAAGACAATGTGATAGATTACCAAAGGAAAAAAGCTCTGACTCGTTATCAAATTCAGTAAAAAGAATGCATGGAAGGAATATTGTTTTTCTATAGGTAGAGAAGTGCAATTAGCGGATGTATGGCAAATGCTAAAGAAAATGAGTGGGAAAAGGAAGTATTGTAAAATCCCAGTGTTAAGAGGATGGAGAAATAATATATTGGGTCAGAGAAACTTTGCCAGTGTTCATAGTGGAAATCATTGAGACGAGCTGCATAAATAGAGGAAAAAGGAAGTGTTAAGTGAAAATCTGGATGTATAAGAAAAAAGATAGACACACAACTCTGGATGCTGAGCTGAATTTGAGTGAGTTAGAAATAGTGTTTCATGGCACTGGAAACACAGCAACTGGCCAGGATCAACTTATGCTATGTTCTGTTACCTGAACAAGTACTGGTTATCATTCTCGAGCTGTTGAATAAGATTTGGAGAGAAGGACAGATGTGAAGAAGTTGGAAGAGTGCACTCATTCTACCTTTTAGTAAACCCGGTAAAGACCCAAGTAATGCAGGGAATTATAGACCCATAGCAGTAACTTCTCATCTGTGTAAATGGATGGAAAAGGTTTTGGGCCGAAGACTATTTCTTAGAACAGAGAAGAGCTGATAGTATCATACCAGAACGGATTCAGAAAAGATACGCTTTAACGTCTACAATGGATGCTGTTGACATATGTCATAGAGAAAGCATCGAAGAAAATAAAGAATTGATGGTGATTGTTTTCTTTGATATTTAAAAAGCATATGATTCTGTGCGTCCTCCTGGTGGCTCGCCTGGTAGCACGCGTACCACGGAGGCTCGGTCCTTCGCGTGGCCGACGCGGGTTTGAATCTGACCCGAGGTCCTTTGCCACATGTCATCCTCTCTCTCTCTCTCCCCCACCTTTCCTGTCTGCCTACTGTCCTCTCTAATAAAGGCATACAAAACAACAACAAAACATATGATTCTATGGAGTCTGTTCATTCAAATGAATAGATTGGGTATTGGTAGAAGGTTTTTATAACTGGGTACTATATCTGAACCAAAGTTTAGAGATCAAATGGGGCCAGATTTATCAGCTACCGGAAGTGTCAAGGAAGTGTCATGAGTCCAGTATTATTTAATGTTATGATTAATGATATTTGTATGAATCCAGACAGAAGGCTATATTCATCATTCTACACAGATGACGGATATGGATCAGGGGGAGAGATGATGCAAGTGTGATGAAGGTAGAGGTCATATAATTGGGGGTTTAAAATCTCAATCAGTAAGTCTTGTTATATGTATTGCACTAAAAAGAGATAGACGAATATATACATTTATATGGTCAACCAATGGAAAGAGTGAAGGAATTTAAATACTTGGGAATTTGGCTTGATTAAAATTATGTACATGGAAGATCCATGTTGAAAAAAAGTAGAAACAAAATATAAATAAAAAAAAAAAAAAAAATTGGGCCAGGTGACGCGTTTCGCGTCGAAACGCGTCACCTGGCCCATTTTTTTTTTTTTTTTTTTTCATTTTTTTTTTCTCTGGCTGTGAACAAGCAATTTCAAAAATTTCAACGGATTCGAAATTTAAGATTTTTTAAGAATGAATATATATTCATATTCCCCATCGGTAAACCCATCCTTTAAAGGGAGAAGTAGCCTATAGGAAGGAGGTAGTTCGGTCCAGGTTAAGATTTGACCACACTAGTTTAAATAAGACTTTATTTCTATTGGGAAAAGTGAATTCACACGATTGTGCACATAATATAATATATTGTTGAAAATACTGAACATGTATTAATGCATTAATGTGTTAAATATAATGAAGAAAGGGTAAGTTTGCAACAAAGGGTAAGAGGCTGGGCAAGGATGGGATTTGGAAGGGATAGGAACAAAAGGAGATAAGGTATAACACAGAGAGGGCGGGTAACAGAATTCTTAAAAGACAGTGGTGTGTTGTTTAATATAATATATAGGATGTATTTTTATTTTATCTTTATTTATTATTTGCTAGATTAATGTAAACTTGATCCTGTTCTACATATTCCGGTACTGTAGGTGGCGGTATGCACCTTAAAAGTTGGATTGCAATCCGCCAAAACATGCAAAGAAGAAGAAGAAGAAACAGGCCGAGCTAGAAGAAGAAGAAGCTGTAAACAGCAGCACTAGACTCCGTTTTACGAACGGTCGTTTTTAAGACCTCTCCTACATTTAGCTACTTGTGCATTTTTGGAATGTAGGTTAGTTGTCCACGGAGTTGGGCGTCACTACCTGAACCCACGTTTTCAGATGAGCTGAGACAGAAGTACCTTGCTAGCTAGCGTGAAGCTGTGCTCTCATGGCTTCTCCTGATTATTCTGTGATGTCGGGCTGTTTTTAACAACATGGAGACAAAGAGAGTGGAGATCCCCTCCGGCGTCCTGGACGACCTCTGCAGGTAAAGCGGACACGGGCCGTCATTAACATTTACGTCGTTCTCGTGACGCGTGAACATAAACGTTACTCCAGAACGAGTTCTTCCTGCAAGCCACGACTTTAGCTGCTTGTGGCGCGCTTGTGTTTTGACTGCTTGGCTGGCTCAGGTGATGCGACACACCAGCCTAGCCTAACGTTAGGCCCGCCCCGAGCCTGTGCTGCTGTATGATGCTGCTGTCAACACAACTCACTCACTATGCACGTTGGCTTAATGGCGTATAAGTTAACTGTAGTGGTAATGCATGGCCTAGGCCGGGGATGTGGAATACAAATGGACTAGAGCAGTGGTTCTCAACGTGGGGTCCGGGGATCACCGAATAATGATTGTTTTGATTTGAACTGATATCTCTCGACTCGATCTACAAAATCGTATGTATCATCTAACGATACAAAATAATATCTCAGATTTGTGTCTGAGAGACGAAATCTCATCAAATGGGGTCCATGGCCCTATTGTGGACTAAACTAACTGCCTGATAAGTAAAATGTTGAGAATCGCTATAGTAATGGATGTGAATACATGGGTACAGGGCAGTACCCATGTATTCATTAGTGACTTTTAATAAATGTCCTTGAATTTCACATGAAGCACATAACGCTGTCTGTCACATCTTATATTTTGACCAAAGTTGGTATTAAAAAGACAAAAGGCGCTTACTGAGGTATGAGCATCTGTTCAAAGTCGATGCAATCTTTAGACCAATATTTCCCTGTCCCATTCACAAGATCGATTAGTAGAATTAACTTGTTAAAGACAAAATGTCATATAATGCAAATTTGATGTACCCTTTTGGGCCAAATTTATATATGAAAATCAATTATTTTATTTTGCGTAAAGTATAACGTAAAAATGTGCTTTAAAAAATGCTTGAAAGTCCTTGAATTTTGTAGTTTGTAATGTCTGTATGAACCCTGCCGCTAGTTATTTATAATTATTGGTATACAGTTAAAGTGATCAGTGTGCATTTTTAAATGTCTGACTGGACTGTCTGGATACTTTGATAGCTGCTATCATAAATTATTTGGATTATTGTTGTTTCCATTTATTTCACATGCTTTTAATGTGTCTATTTTGTTCCGTCTTGTACCACAAATTGCCTCCTTGGCTTGGAGGATGTTAATAGTTTTCTAATGTCGAATGGACAACGTTATCTCTCTGTTGTCCCAGTCGCTTCATCCTCCACATCCCCAGTGAGGAGAGGGACAACGCCATCCGGGTGTGCTTCCAAATCGAGCTGGCCCACTGGTTCTACCTGGACTTCAGCATGCAGAACACCCCAGGCTTACCTCAGTGTGGGATAAGGGACTTCGCCAAAGCTGATATCCTTAATGTTAATCAACCATATAGACGAGTGTTTCTGGGAACCCACTTTTTACCATGTGCGTAGTAGGGCTGTGAATCTTCACTGGCCTCACGATTCGATTCGATTACGATTCAGAGGGCTACGATTCGATTCCATTACGATTATCGATGCATCTCGATGCATCTGAAATCGATGCATCACTTTTTTCCGCAATACATGATTTATTTTTTCTCACTTTCTTTTTTCTCACTGTGTGGCTACTTTTAAAATAAAAGTGCATTTGGAATTGCATTGTATTATGATCCATAATTAAAATAAACAACTGCATGTACTTCCATTATATTTTATTTGATTATACTTTTAAATAATCGATTTTTGACATTTGTGAATCGATGCAGAATCGTGCACGTCCGCATCGCGATGCATCTTATACTCGATTATTTTTGACACCCCTAGTGCGTAGTATGGTCAAGACATCGGTCTTTGGGGTGAGTCATTCACTCAGTCAGTCATAATGTCACGGAAAGGACGTTAATGACCAATGTGAACTGCTGTTGCCCTTTCTAGCTGTTTATTGTCCTTGATGGCTTGGCACTTTTCCATCACTGTCCGTTTCTCTTGCCCAATGGGGAGGATGTGCAGAAAGTTATAGAACAGTGGAAGGAATACAAGATGGGGGTCCCTACCTACGGAGCAATTATTCTGGACGAAGCACTCGAAAACGTGAGTCATTTTGTGCGCAGTGATATGTAGCACTGACGTTTGATGTCTCTTACATACATTTAGGATTAAGAGTTAGATTTTTGCGATCTACAAATTAGCTTTTTAAAATATCTCTAAAACCATTGGCTATTCTTTATTTTCAAAGTAGTAACATGTGTGTTTAATATCAAGTACATCATACTGGGTAATACTGTTTTTTTGTGTGACATCGTCAGTGATGTCACATAATGCTTCTTTTCCCCTGCAGAATTCTGAATTTAATCTCAAAATTCGGACTTTAATCTCAAAATTCAGACTTTTTTTCCTCAAAATTCTGACAGTAACTTCGATTCTGAGTTTAATCTCAGAATTCGGACTTTATTCTCAGAATCCTGATTTAAAATTATAATCTAAAAGATTTTAATAAAAAAAAAGAGTCACTCACAATGTTGATTTGGATGAAGCCTTTGCAGTAGTGACATTACACTGTTTGGATCTCACACCTACAATTTCCACCCACTGCCATAGGTGTCACCCAGGAGAACAAAACTGAAATATTACAGATTACCACTTTAAACTAAAAAAAAAAAAATCCCAGCGACCCCACTAACCACTGGAACTAATACTTACTGGTACGACAATGTTTTTTAAGACCTTTCATCTTTGTCATCTCCGTTTTAGTTGACCACGATATTCCTTGCCGATGACTGTTCAGCAGTGAAAGATTTGTCTCGGTTTTCGGTTTACAACGCGCATTGAACCTAAAGCCTCATACCTAAACGGTTCGGTATGAATACATGCGTTGTTACAAACCCCCTAGTAGCTGGTGCAGTGAACCTGTGCACATTACCCATAATGCCTTGTTTCCTCTCAGGTACTGCTTGTTCAGGGCTATCTCGCAAAGTCAGGCTGGGGCTTTCCCAAAGGAAAAGTGAATGAGGACGAAGCTCCTCATGACTGTGCAGTTCGAGAAGTGAGTAAAATCCCTGTTGCTTTTCATCTGGAATGAAAAAACGTTTTTATAGTGGTGTCCAATCAACGACTGCTTCTGGTTCCTTCAACATCTGCCTCGTAGGTTTTGGAGGAGACGGGCTTTGACATCAAGGATCGCATCTGCAAAGATATGTACATCGAGCAGAAAATCACTGACCAATTGGCCCGTCTATACATCATAACAGGAGTGTCAAAGGACACCAAGTTTAACCCCAAAACAAGGAAGGAGATCAGGGTACGGTGACGCCTTTTTTCTCCCCCACGGTCACATTTCGACTCACAGCCAGCCTGGCGTCTTTGACAAAAATGTGTGTTTTTCATTGTGTTGCTCTGCGTTTCCTGTAGAACATAGAGTGGTTCCCCATTGAGAAGCTGCCGTGTCACAGGAATGACATGACTCCCAAGTCTAAACTGGGCCTCGCCCCCAACAGGTTTTTCATGGCTATTCCATTCGTAAGGTGAGTGAACAATTAGGAGTCTGCTTTATCTAACAGTAAAACAGTCTAATGTCAAACAGCTACTCATTTCTTCACTTCTGTGCACAGTATCGTTTGAACTACAAATAGATATAGACCTAAACAAATCACAGCTTCTTTAGTAACTAGACATTTACTGCGTTTACGAGTAAAGCTTACAGATTAAGCCCTGTTCACGTAGATCACCAGGAGCCGAGTGTACGTCCGACTTAGAACTCAAAATTACGACTAACCTAATTTTATGACCAGTGCACCATGTTGTCTTAAGCCCTGTGTGCGCTGCGCCTGGGTGTAAATTTTACGTCTGGTATGGAGCAGGCGTAAAAGTTACACCCAAGGCGTACCCGTACCGACAGCTGTCTGATCTTGATCTGCGCTGTCGGCACTGACAGCTCTGTGCTGTCAGTGCCGTTCAGTCCTGTGATGCGGGGGAATCCTCTCCAAAAATATTGATTGATATGTGCTGTAAATGGACGTTTTGAACGCTGCCACCTGTGAGTCTCTACCAGGGTGGGAATTACATGGAGGCCATGAGGCCATGGCCTCCGTTGCCCCTCCCTCTGGCCGTGATGCCCTGAGATCCCTAAGGCCACCTTGGCAGTGCCCTGCTAACCAGCCTGCTACTGTCAGTTGCTTTAATTAAAAGCGTCAGTTGTCTCAGTTTAATGTAGCCTGCCCTATGCAAAGGATGTGTAATTGGCTCATTTTAACACACACATTTCAGAAAAATTGCTTTTGTGCCCTGGCATGTGGCCTTGGGGCCTAAAAAAATGGTGACGCCGAAGGCCACATGGTCTTGCCCCTAAAATGACGAAATTCCCAGCCTGGTCTCTACGACTTACGGTTGCTGAGATACATCCGCCCTGCTTGCAGGACTACAGCAGAGAGAGAGAGAGAGGACAGTGGGGGGGGGGTGGGGGATTTCAAGTCACTGACCAAACGCTCTATTTCAGTGATTGCTGTCAGAATATAGAGCCATTTAACACTTATTTTAACACAAAAACATCGCTGAATGCAGCTTTAACGCAACAGAAACGACAATAAGGCTGTTACTAGTTGTCAGCTGCAGCGCTGTGCGTGCAGGACGGTATGTCAACAATATGAGCGCGGCGACCGTGATGAGGCTGATGGAATACTCTCTATTAGCAAACAATGTGCTCCACCCATACAGACCACTCCGTGAATGGATTGGCAGACTGAAGGGCGAGTCCACAGACAGCGATGAGGACTTTGCCAACAATGGCAGCACTCCAGGCAAACCTTCAGACAATACTCGGTAAGTTCCCTTCCACAGACTTTATACTTTTTTTTTTTTTACATCAAAATTACCGCTTATATGCAGTGTTTTCAAACGCAGGTAAACCGTGTGTTAAATGCTAAAGATAGGCCATTGACTGATAAAAAGCCATGTCGGTTGGAGGGCTGTTGTACCGGCTATCAGTAACGGCGTTGTAAATGACTGAAGGAAAAGCCGGTTGTTTGTGGATATGAATGTGTTTTTTGGGACAAACTAAAAGGGACTGTAGTCAAAATGAGAAAGCTCCTGCATGTTTTCTTTACTCGGGTGCTCATTTGCTCCTGCTTTAGGCTCCTCCCACTGCCTTTTCAGACAACAGTAAAGTAACGGTCTTAAATGTGTTAAAATGCGGAGATTCATTCATACAACTTGAAACTGTGCCACACACATAAATGAAGGCAAGTTTACTATATATTGCACATTTTGTACACAAAGGCAATTCAGTGTTTTATACAAGGTACAGTATGAGTACGGTATATAAGACATTAGATAAGAAACACAGAAAAACATAAAAAGCAATACAAATGTATAAGAAGAGTGAATGAATAAAGAATTAAAATGTATAAAAAAAGCCAATCAGAAGACCCCGTTCCCCCGGATGTGTGGAGTTTGGTCCTGGGGGGGAGTTGTTACGGGTGGAGGTTTGGGGTGTGAGTCGCTCCTTGAGGTACATGTAGGAAGTAGGGCTGGGTGACTGGACCAAAAATCATATCTTGACATTTTTAGTCTGAATGGATGTATCTGTATTTTCTATGAAGCGGGCCAAATGTTCAGTTGTAAGTCAAAGCCACATGGAAGATGTCACAAGCACTTTTATTAAAACAAGATCGGGCTGGGCGACAAAATCAAACATGACAATATTTCTGACCAAATCCAGGGTTCATGAGGAGAGGGGAATGTCTTGGCTAGAAAAGGTGTTGTGAGTTATGAGAAAGCTTCTACACTGTATTTCTTTCCCTCCTGTAGGTCAAAATACAGGCGCACCCAGGGTCTTGAAGCATCTCCAGGAGACACCTGGGGGAAGCACAAGCAACAGAAGACGCTTGGACAGCTGACTCAATACGAGCTCAACCAGGTCATAACATATGAGAGTTTACATTTGCTGCAAATTGAATTTGCCAATCTCAGTTATACTATACAAACTAATAGTTGTGAACTATGCACATATACAGTACATGTATTTGGCATGTATTTGGCATGTGTCAGTGTAGGAATTTAGCCAGGGGCAAGGGCAAAAATGCCCGCAAGAAATCTCAGAATGCCCCTAAAAACTTTAATTCAAGCTGGCTGCCAGAAGACAACGATGAAGAACACACTCACACAAACAGTGCTGTTGTTCACACTACGCTTTAGCAACTTTATGCACTAATTACTATTTTTTAAAGTGCCCCCAAAACTTTGTAAATGCGCCCAGTTTTTAGACAGTGGGGGCAAAAGTTGCCCCCAAAATATTTAGTAAATGACCTACACTGGCATGTATTTATGTATTGGCTTGACTGAGTAAAGCAATGGCTGACTTGCGATCTCGTTGGCTCACTGAATTGCTTTGTTTAATCAGTGACCAGCACAACAGCCTTGATAGCATAAGCCAGTGGTTCTCAAATGGGGGTCCGGGGACCCCCAGGGGTCCGTGGCACTTTGCCAGGGGGTCCGCAAAATGTTTTCAGGAAGAAAAAAAAATATATATATATATTTTTGCAAAAGCTTCATAGTTCAATGAAAATATTGTATGCTTTAATATAAAATGGTTCATGGATTACATTCTAATCTAACAAACCTATCAATTTAAGTCAAGCACGTTACTGTGGAAACAATTAAGCTTAGCCCAAAATCACAAATCAGAATGAGGGGTCCCCGGTATATTTTCTATCTTATAAGGGGTCCTTGGCTGAAAAACATTTGAGAACCTCTGGCATAAGCACAGCTGTGTCAGAGTTAGAGTACATCTTCAGGAAGTTCACCAAAACCTTCTCTATCTATTTACTTACTCTTACTATTTAAGACATCACCCTGGCTGTGTCTGCCTCATTGCACTCTCATTGGCTGTAACTAGTCTGCCTCACTGCACTCTCATTGGCTGTAACACGATGGCTCTCCAACACAACCAGTTATTTAGCCTCCTAGATATCTATCAGGCCTCTGTGACTCATCAGAGAGCTTCCGCACGAGCCCATTCCTTATATGGTATGTGAGTCTTAAGAATGGTCCCTGTCACCTAGCCTGCTGGGCTAACTCCCTTTTTGATAGGATGTAATTGGCTAGAGCGATGGTTGCCTCCCTCATGGGACCATGGCTACATTGTGATGTGTGTGTGCTTTGTGCTGTAGAACACACATGTGAAGGCCAGTGGGAGGAAATGTCAGGATTCTCCTAACGTGAAGAAAGGGGCCAATGGCAGTGGAGTCAGCAATCAGCAGGTGAAGACCATCATGGTAAGTGCAGTCATGTTTCATAAGGCAGTATTCACCTTATGTTCAGACACGGGGGTGGGCCAAATTCTTCCGGGTTGTGTTAACACTTCCGGCGGTCACGGCGGAAATACAAAGGAACGTCAGACGAAGAGAGTTGTTTTTGTAGCAGACAGGGGGTAAAACAAAGAATGTAGCCTACTACTTTGAGCTCGGACATACGTCTATAAGACCCGCAGACATTAACGTAATTCCCTGGAATGCGAGAATTAACAAGCCAGTTACATGGCATTGCATTCTTAGACATTGCCGTTTGCTTTTATTTGGTATGTTACATACAATTGGATGTAGACTGATGACACAGGTGCTCTTTAAGTACCGTAAATTCCGGACTATAAGACGCACCGGTCTATAAGCCGCACCTTCAAAGGTGACTATTTTTTTCTTCTATAAGCCGCACCGGTCTATAAGCCGCGGGTGTTTTGATGTTTAATTACCATATGTAAGGCTTCGTGCACAGAGGGGATTGTCGGGAAAGAGATGGCTGTTTGGGGGAAGCTCCCATTTATTAACATTTCAACAAAACAAAAGTCAGGTCACTAATCCCCAGACAAAATCACACATTGTGGTATTTTTTGTTTTTTTTACAGTGCACACAGTGTCCGCGGTGTGGTGAAAAGAGGGCAAGAGAGGAAATTAAAACAGAAGTGGATTTATAGTTAGAAAGAGTGCTAAAGAAGAGAGAATTCCGTTTTTTATTTTTTTATTTTAGTTACTCACAGTACTATTGACCAGTCCAACTCAAAAGATATTCGGCAGTTTCACTTTGAGCTCTTGTTCCGCCGCTGGGCACACAGTGTCCGCGGTGTGGTGAAAAGAGGGCAAGAGAGGAAATTAAAACAGAAGTGGATTTATAGTTAGAAAGAGTGCTAAAGATAGTCCGGTCTGGTTATGACGAGTCTCGCTGGGTACAGTACGCCAAAGCGATATCCATTGACTCGATGATGCTGTTGTATGTTGCGCGTTTCTGTTGCACCAACGCGGAGAGGTCCTGCCGGACGAAAAAGCGCGTACCCTCCCAGGTGAGGGGCTTCTTCCCCGCAGCCTGGAGGATGAGTTGACGGTCGGGCCAGCGGAGTAGGCAGATGAAGATGGCCCTCGGTGGCAGGCCGGGGTCTGGACGTGGCCGAGGCGCCCGGTGTGCCCTGTCCACCTCTGGTGGTTTCTCGCCTTCCTTCAGGTCCAGGATGTAACACAGGATTTTGCCACGAAAGCGTCCATGTCACCAATCTCAGCTCCTCTTTTACATTGATCAGGCGAATGTTATTTCTTTTACTCCTGCTGATTAAGTCATCAACCTGCGTGTGCAGGGTTTCGATTTTGCATTTTATCCATTTTCGGACTCACTGTGTTGTTTTTGTCCTCCAGTGCGCGGATGCGCTTTTCCGCATTATAAACTCTGTTCACGGTTGCCTTAGTTTCTTTAGTGAGTGAGTGGATGGACTTCTGCACGTTTTCAAACTTGTTTTCAAGCTGCTCAAAACCTCTGAGCGATGTCGGACTTAATCGATAGTGTTTCACGGAGTAAAAGTTTAGCCCAAGCGTGTATCTCCAGCCTCCAGCAGGTGAGTCATTTCCTCATTCATGGCGTGATTGCTTCGTCTTTTTCTTTCTGCTTACCTGTGTTGTGTTATGTTATGTTATGTTATGTTGTTAAAAGAGGGCAAGAGAGGAAATTAAAACAGAAGTGGATTTATAGTTAGAAAGAGTGCTAAAAAAGAGATTTTTTTTTTTTTTTGGAAAAAATCCATAGATAAGACGCACCGTTATATAAGCCGCAGGGGGCAAAAAAGGCCAAAAAACGGGAAAAAAGCCGCGGCTTATAGTCCGGAATTTACGGTAGATGTTATATTAAACAATGTACTCTCTGCTACTCCCACAGAAAGAGGAGAAAAGACTTCAACCCAGAAGACTGCAGGACAATTTTGAGAAAGGTACGGTTGCTATAATTACCGTAAACAAAGAATACCAGGGTTTTAGAGGATTGGTAGTCAGTCAGTCTCGCTTGCCAGACTTCCCTCCCTGCCGGGAGAGAAGTCTGGCTGCATGGGAACAGGCTGCTGCTATAAGCTCTACCATTGGTGGCGACCATTTCAGTCGGCAGCGGAAGAAAATCCCTTTCCGCTCCCTGCAAGCTCTGCCATTGGCTCTGACCCGCTCTGATTGACCGGCTGCGACCATATATGGATTTCCTTTCCTCTCCCTCCATATCCGTATCCTCCGTGAAATGAGGTGAGCTCGACATGAGCCTGACTCATCCCATTTTTGCAGTGAGTGGCTCCAACTGGTATATTTATATGCTAAATATACCACAGGTGTGAGCCAATCAGATTGCTTGATTTGAGAGAGCCGTTTAATATATATATATATATCATTGCATCATTGCTGAACAGGGATCAGGGACCTCTTGGAAATGAAGATCATCCATCTACCATACTTAGACCTACTGATAACATTATTATTATTATGATATCTGACCTTGTATTCCCACAGATGCAGCGCCATGCAGCTCCACCAATGGCCACAACAGAGACTGTGAGCACCTGCTGTCCTCCAGGTCCTTCCTGAACTTCCGATTTGACAGGGAAGCCATCATGAGATGTTTCGACTCCTGATATGTGCCGGCCAAGCTTCTGGAGCGTGCAGGCCTCTCGGCCGCAGAGACTGTTTGTTTTTTTACCATTTTATCCAGGTATGAAAATGCCTTTTCTCCAGCATTGCCCTCCTCTTTTATACAACACACGTTTTCAACCACAGTCTTCTACTGTCGAGCCGTTGAGCACATCGGCCTCAGCTCCACCGGAGGAATTGGGGGTCAAGTGCCTTGCTCAAGGGTACCTCAATGATGGAATCTTTCAGAACAGAAGAGCATTCGTTTTTTCATGTTGTTTTTGTTTTTGTTTTTTTTACCTGATCCAGGCAATACTCACAGCACGCTTCTCTTAGTGTTCATAAGTGTTACGAAATTCCTGTAAACCTCTCGGTCTTCTTCCAGAGGCGGTATTTTTTTATTCAGATATGAGAAATCAACTTATTGGCACTGTGTCGTTTGTCTAGGGCTGAATCCTATCGCTTTGTCGTTTGAATACAGCAAATTGTGTGCTTGAGATCGACATGTGAAATGTGCACGGGCCCAAAGTTAAGATTCAGGTTTAGTTAAAGTATCAAGTCTTTTAAAGGCGAAAAGATCAAACCTCATGGATTTTATGAATTGGCTGAAAATTCCAGTCCGATATTGTAGTAAATCCGTGTTTTGTTTATCACCTTAGATCAATTTGAAGGACTTTGCAGTTGCAGAATTCGTCATTTTCTCGGTTCTTCCCGGCTGAGTTGAGCATTTCTTGGGGCAGCTTGCGAGAGCTGAAGCGAGGAGAGTTATTAGCACTGTACGATGTTCTATGCTTTATTCCTAAAAGTACTAGAGATTTTACTCAGGAATGTCGAATGTAGCGGAACACGAACTTGAGAACGGAGCGAGCATCGGCCTTTGCAGTTATAATGTCACGATGTTCAAGCTACGTTAACAGTTCTGTCCGCATTGTTTCCGGTTTGTCTCCAAAGCCGATCCGCCTCCCCACTCGGTGCGTTTGTCCGTCTGCAGTTTGCAGCGGAGTCGGGTGACGCGAGGCCGTCGCGAAAATGCGACTGGCGCGGTTCACGGGGTTCAGCGCCTATCGTGATTGAGATTCCTTCTGCGGTTCTTAACCGTGTTCCCTCCTGACTCTCAAGTCTACAAGGTTTTCATTCCAACCCAACCATTTAACAAGAGAGGAGGGTCTGTAACAACGCATTATGTGATAACACAACACACTAACAAATTCTCACGTCACTCTGTAATAACACCCACATTTTGTAATAATCTGACACATTTTGTAATAAACGGCCTGAACGCAATGTATAATAAATGTCCCCGCATTTTGTAATAAATTATTACAGTGCTTATTACAAAAATACAGGAGTTGCACTTTTTATGAAAATGTAATAACGTGTTGCATTATGTAACCAACCAAAATGGACATCTTCATTCAGAAAAATCATAACATTATGCTAGTGTAGCGTGTGGTTGGAACGAAAACCCGCAGAAGTGGAGCCCTCTATGGGCCAAGGTTGAGAACTGCTGCATTAGACGACCCTGACCATAACAAAGGAGCCGTTGTAGGGATGTCTAGTCATTGCAGTTGAACACCGTTTTATACTCTATAAAAAAAAAAATCTACTATATTTTGAACACAGGCAAATTTAATAATTGAATTGCGGTTTTAAGAAAATTCGGTCGCCCAATGAATCCACCCACTGTCTAGCAAAGATCATTTTCTCACGGGGATGTCGCTTACATACATTTGTTTAAATGTAAGAGGACAAAGCCTTGACTTGAAGTCTCTGTAAGTAACTGTGATGTTTGTTATGGTCACACATTGAAGTCGGTGACAGTTGTTTGTCATCGAGTTGTGATTTGGCTTCAGTGGAGTGTTATGACTTCCGAGGTGAATGTTAATAAAGTTAGTATCTTATCTTGTAGCTTTGTTTTTTTTTCTGTCATTGCCTTCTCCAAAATAACAGCTGCTGGGCCTATATGAACACGTTCAGAGGGAATTGTAAAATAACAGCTGCTGGGCCTATATGAACACGTTCAGAGGGAATTGTAAAATAACAGCTGCTGGGCCTATATGAACACGTTCAGAGGGAATTGTAAAATAACAGCTGCTGGGCCTATATGAACACGTTCAGAGGGAATTGTAAAATAACAGCTGCTGGGCCTATATGAACACATTCAGAGGGAATTGTAAAATAACAGCTGCTGGGCCTATATGAACACGTTCAGAGGGAATTCTAAAATAACAGCTGCTGGGCCTATATGAACACGTTCAGAGGGAATTCTAAAATAACAGCTGCTGGGCCTATATGAACACGTTCAGAGGGAATTCTAAAATAACAGCTGCTGGGCCTATATGAACACGTTCAGAGGGAATTGTAAAATAACAGCTGCTGGGCCTATATGAACACGTTCAGGGGGAATTATAAAATAACAGCTGCTGGGCCTATATGAACACGTTCAGGGGGAATTCTAAAATAACAGCTGCTGGGCCTATATGAACACATTCAGAGGGAATTGTAAAATAACAGCTGCTGGGCCTATATGAACACATTCAGAGGGAATTCTATTCAGCTGGCAACAGGCTTAGCTGATGGATGATAAATGACACTTATGAGTGCATTTGCTGTTACTGTACTTGAGGACCATTATATATCAAATGCCTATATTTTTACTGTTGAACAGACTCAAAAGGATAAAAAGTACCTGCTAAATATAGGAGCAATAGCTTGTGTGCATCAAAGCACCATCTCCAAATGCATTTCCATATTTAAATTGTGAACAAGAACACACTATTGTCCACGAACACTATGAATAAGCTGTTGTAGACTGGCCAGTGTCTGGCTCTAGCTCAGTCAGATAAACAGCTGCTTGGTGCGTAGGTGGTCACAGGTTCAAATCCCACCTGTCTCACTCTTTACGCTTTCAAATCAGATACCAAAGCCCAAACTGAGAAATAAACACATCTAGGTGTTTTTTTCCATCACAAATGTATTGAAATGTCGGTAAAACTTAAGCTGTGGTTTCCTCTCTCATAATCCCCTGCTCATATTAAGGTAAAGGTAAAGGCCCACTGATTGTCACACAATGTGTGAAATTTGTTCTCCGCATTTGACCCATCCCCTGGGGGAGCGGTATTTGCTCCCTCATTAAAAATGCCAGAATCTGTAAATATGCTAATGTTGATTTTTAAAGTTTTAACTGCTGAATAGTGGACAGGGATTGGCTCCAAGTATTTGGACAAGCTCATGCTGGCCTTTTCAGTGAGCTCAGAGAAACTTTCAGCAGACACAGCCTTCTAGTGTCAAACTCTGCAGACATTCTGCACAGTGAAGAGAACAACATCCAATGGAAGGACCAAGAAAAAAACTCATTTTTGAGCAGAGGGTCTTTAGAAAAAATAAAGGTATTATGATGTTCACATCTTGTAACTACTTATAATAAGCTGATGAATGTAAGGCACAAGCAATGTAGCTGTTGAGATGAAATGGTATGAAAATCTCATATTATAGTGATCAAAATGATCATGGTTTGTCGCATTCAAAAAGTACTGAAACACCCACCGAAATCATTTCACCAAGTTTTATATTGAAAACTCACCAAAAAGTACCGATACTCACTGAAATAATTTCTATAGTCCCCATCAATCACCCCGACATGCAAGCGATAGGAATATTCAGTCACAACTCAAAGTTTCATCTTGGAGCATTGGAGGGGAGAAAAAAAGTATTGCACACGTTAAACATTTAAAATTATTAGCAAAAATGAAGGGGAAAAAAGCGGTTTATCTCAAGAACCGTTTATCCGATGGACTTCAAACTTGGGCAGTGCGCTGCTCGGGACCCCGACGGAGTGTGGTGCCCAATTTCGGACACACGCCTAGTCATAGCGCCACCTACTGGCAACACAAAAAGTGGTTTATCTTGAGAACCATTCATCTGATCGACTTCAAACTTGCCGAGTGCGCTGCTGGGGACCCGACAGACTGCAGTGCATGAGTCAGTTTGGTCCCCCCCCCCCCCCCCAAAAAAAAAGTGCGCCCATGCTGCATTGTCTCTAGTCTCCACCCTAGAACTGATGCAGGATGGTCAATGATTACAATAGCAAACTGCCCATTCCTTGTAAACAAGCCAAGCAACACAGCATCAAGATGAAATCTCAGTTTATTCTCATTACAACACAGTCGTAAACATGGCTTAAATGAACTTACTCAAAACTCAATTCAAAATGTTTTTTCTTCCTCTAGGAAGCATTTGCAAAATGCTTTTTTTCCCCAATGTAATGTACTGTACCTTACACATAGCATAACAATGAATTGAATGAACTCAGTCATAAAAAAACAGCTATAACAAACAACAACCATAATGTCAGCATGAAAAAACGGTAGTAAATGTAATTGCTCCTTGACTTATGGAACCAAAAAGTAGCAAAATTTGCCATATCTAATGCACATCTCTGGTCATTTTTTAAAACTCAGACCCTGAATATAAGCTTTGAAACATGGTGGGGGAAAGTTATAGAAGGAAAGCTGACAGAATAGACTCGCTCACTGCAGTAGTAATTTAAGGAAGACTCCTTAGACTGAGACTTGCGAAAATATAATTTTCTTTTATTTGCCCATAAAGTGCTCATAGTGAAAATAAAAAAGCAAACGTTTCGGTCCTTCGTCAGTGCTTGGTATGGCATACCAAGCACTGACGAAGGTCCTAGGACCGAAACGTTTGCTTTTTTATTTCCACTATGAGCACCGAGCACTTTATGGGCAAATAAAAGAAAATTATATTTTTGCAAGTCTCAGTCTAAGGAGTCTTCCTTAATTTACTATGCAGTGAGCGAGTCTATTCTGTCAGCTTTCCTTCATTTCCTCTGGACCACCGCACCTGCAGCCAAACCAGAACAAGGGACAAACAAAGGTGCAACAGTTTTTATCCAAAGTTTGGGGGAAAGTTATAGAAAATTTAAATAATCTTCATGTACATTTTCTCTTCGCCATTTCAGCTTATTTGGTTTACATTGGAACGCGAACATAACATGACGTCTGAACAGGTGAATACCTTCTTGAATGAAAACGTTCAGAAATTCTTGTTAGAAAAACAAAACCAAAACCTTTCCGAGTACCTTTGTTGTCGAACGGTGACAAAAACGAAACGGAAGTGAGGAATTGAAGAGCGCTCTTTGAGTCCACATTGGGATTTGAGCTTCATGAGTGTTTCACATACTTCAGTCCTTCCATTATCTTGCTGGCTTGACAGTAGCAGACAGTGAGGTCCTTCAAGTCTTTATGCCTAAAGAAAATAAAACATTTTACTCATTATTATAAAGCCTTTCTACCATGGCGTTGGGCCAGAGGCCCCGCCAGGGTCATAAGATGGAAAAGTCAGGACAGCCAGTCAGTCATGGATGTTTAGTGTTTAAAGGGCCGTAGCTGTGGGGATAAAAAGGTGCTAGAGAGTTGGGATTCGAGGGGTGGGTAGGAAGGAATAGGGGTTAAGTAGTCTCTCAAGCCAGACTGTCTCTTCTACATTCTTCGAATGCACCATATACAGTCTGTAGCCTGTACTTCACGCCCACAGAGCCTGGTCAAAGGAAGTTGGGGGAAAAAATGCTTCAGACCGGAGGAAGTTCGTTGGATTCAACTACCGGTAGTCACGACACATCTTAAAAAAAGAAAAAAAAAAGCAGATGATTGGAGAAATACGAGTGGATGTCTCGGCTAAAGGCGGGACATCCCCCCTATCATGCTCATTATTTTCCCTGACTTTCCCTTTTGACCAACTTTCTCCTGCATGAAGTACAGACGCCGGGGTAGGCAGAAGCATTTGAAAGTTGCGGAGGAGCCAACACATCTGTTTTAAGAGACTAGTGGTTAGAAGGGGGATATACTGTCAGCTCAACAGTCACATGACATTGTGATGTCACCTCCTGTTCCGGAGTATTTCCCATTCATTTTTTCTCATCACGTTTAGAAAAAAACCTTATCTTAAGAGTTTTAAGCCTGCAACCAAGCCAACTGTCCAGTTACAGAATCGTGACCATAAAACATTTGATTCAGAGTTGAAAAAACATTTAAAAAAAGAGTGTACGTATTATGGGATAAACTGCTCTTAAGAGTGAAGAATCTATTCATCCCATAATGCATCCCGGCATTTCTGGCCAATCAGATTAGCGGATGGTTGAGTGACAAAGCGTTTCAACCAATGGGAGAGCACTCTGAGTGGCAGTGGGCGGAACCACCGGTCTTGACCGGCGCCATTACAGGTATTTAGCTCCATGGCTAACACTATCATAGATAGACGCATTCCTATGCATTAATGTGAACGAAACTGATCTCAGGCCGATATACATAACGTTGAAAGCAGCGCGACTCGTAGTGGTTAATGGCTTCAGTCCCTCAGTGGTGGTTTTAGCCCTTAGCCATAACCCTAGCCAGAGGGAGAACAGTCAGAGAAAGAAACCAATCACAGACGGCCATACAGCGAGCTCCGCCAATCAAAGACGTCATCGTTACACCTTCGGATTGGGTGTCGTGTAGGCAGATAAAATTTTCTTATATTTAAAAATAGAAAAAGGATATCTTGTAGATTTGTAGACATCGTTTCACCACTGGATCGACCGTGGCAAGTCTACATTGAGTGGTTACGACATTATGGTTAACAATCAAGATCTCAATGAGAATATGACCGGGGAAATACTCTTCTGGAACATTGATGTCATGGAACATCACATGACTGTTGAGCTCTGTGGGTGGTGTACTGGCAGCATGGGGGGGGGGGGGGGGGGGTATAGGGGGTGTGAAAGCGACGCCGTCGTCTGAAAGCGCTTGTGTTTTTCAGCTTGACCACAATGCATTTTAGAATTTATCCAACGGTGGTTTGAAGGGCTTCCACAAGCCAAATAGCAGACTTTCTCAGGGACCCTTGATTGTTTTTACATTTTGGAAGCCCCCCCAAAGAAAGCCCCCGCAAAAAGTTACATTTTAGACCAAAAATCCCAAACGTAATTTGAGCCCATTTTAGTACTGCAAAAATACCATGACAAAATGTGGAGAAGGTCGATGTGCCTGTTGCCATGGATACTTGTATAGATTGTCTAGATTATCTGTTGCCATGGATACTTGTATAGATTGTCTAGATTATCTGTTGCCATGGATACTTGTATAGATTGTCTAGATTATCTGTTGCCATGGATACTTGTATAGATTGTCTAGATTATCTGTTGACAGTGGCAATGTTGTACTGTACCTCTTCATTGAGCTTGACTCCCAGAGTTTCACTCCCAAAGCGAAAGCAGTTGGCCGCCGGCTTGGGGTTCCAACTCCTAGGGATACAAAATAAGTGTTTAAAATGCAGTCATTACACTGGTATCTGTGCTAACTGCTTCTGAATTGTATTTGATCTTATGTAATATCTGTGCTAACTGGTAACTGCCTCTGCATTGTATTTTATCTTATGCAATATCTGCCTGTTGCTCTCTTGGCCAAAGCTGCCTTGCTAAAGACATGGGTATCTCAATGGGACATAAAAAAACTAGAATGACCGCACCGCGGATATATGCCTCCGCCAACAAGTGAGCAGTCGACATCCATGTCTGTCCAGACTTTGACGTTTGAGCATAATGTGAAGAAATTCCGTCAAGGCGTTAGTGAGCTTGAAAACGGCGTTCGTGAGGTCACAGTGACCTTGACCTTTGACCACCAAAATGTAATCAGTCCATCCTGGAGTCCAAGTGGACGTTTGACGCAAATCTGATGAAATTCTGTCAAGGTGTTCCAGAGGTATCGCGTTAACGAGCTTAGAAATGGCGTTCGTGAGGTCACAGTGACCTTGAACTTTGACCTTTGACCACCAAAATCTAATCAGTTCATCCTTGAGTCTAAGTCGACATTTGAGGCAAATTTGAGGAAACTCCGTCAAAGCGTTCCTCAGATATCGCGTTAACGAACATCGGACGGACGGACACCCCGAAACCATAATGCCTCCGGCCTGGCCATTGCCGGCGGAGGCATAAAAACCTAACTAAATGAGCATGTGACATCTTCTCACCTGACTAAATGAGCATGTGACATCTTCTCACCTGACTAAATGAGCATGTGACATCTTCTCACCTGACTAAATGAGCATGTGACATCTTCTCACCTGACTAAATGAGCATGTGACATCTTCTCACCTGTCCATCCCTGCTGACCTGGACCCTCTTGTTGTCGTTCCATGAGTTGAGGAGGTGCTGAGTGCACTGGAAGGGAAGACAATCCTTCTGGATCCACTCCACACTGAAAAGCCCTCCTAGCCCCATGAAGCCCCAGTCCTGGCACTGATCCTGACTGATGAGCGACGCCATGCGCGCATAGCCCTGAGAGCAAGACAAAAGACATCATTAGAATCATATGTATTTATATAGAATGGCAGAGTGCTATATAACCTACATAGAGTCAGGCAGTCGTAGTCAGCAAGTCATAATATGACTTGCTCGTATTATGAGCATGAACCAAACACAAACTAGGTGCTCCAAAAGCTTCATGAACGATTTTGTTTGTTTGCCATGTTTTTCTTCAGGGTTTATTCACCCATTACTCCATGTATCAACTGGAATGTTTATTTGAATATTTTATTCGCTCTCCCCACTTACATTTTTATTTGATTTCAGTCAGTGACTTCAGTCAGGACACTGAACTCTGACAAGACAGACAACAAACAACCACTACATGATGCGTTTCTCTTCTGTGTCTGCCATCGCTTATGGGCTTGTGACCATAATGAATGTGTCATCTCCTTGTGCATAGTTTTAGGGTTAGTCATCTAAGTATCATACAGTAACAGGTGTTGTACACGGGGCTTAAAGGATATTTTACTATCTAGTCAATTTCCTACCCTTAGTATTAGTATTTAGTATTAGAAACATTTTGTAACAATTTTCCAGTCAAATCAGAACAACAACATGACCGTCAGCAACCAATGAACATCACAATTCACTAACAAAACAAAAGAAAACGTGTTAAGCCTGCGACAGACGCACACAAAGGACTGGCGGCAGGGAAGGCCGACTGTTGCGCCGCCCCACGTTGCCTTTGCACGGCAAAGACTCCAGCCGGCGGTCAGCTAGCACGTACGTTCTGCGCCATCATGCACGCGCACACGCACCACACCACACCGGTCAGCTAGCACGTACGTTCTGCGCCATCATGCACGCGCACACGCACCACACCACACCAGTTGTGCTAGCACGTACGTTCTGCGCCATCATGCACGCGCACGCACCACACCAGTCAGCTAGCACGTACGTTCTGCGCCATCATGCACGCGCACACGCACCACACCAGTCAGCTAGCACGTACGTTCTGTGCCATCATGCACGCGCACACGCACCACACCGGTCAGCTAGCACGTACGTTCTGCGCCATCATGCACGCGCACACGCACCACACCACACCAGTTGTGCTAGCACGTACGTTCTGCGCCATCATGCACGCGCACGCACCACACCAGTCAGCTAGCACGTACGTTCTGCGCCATCATGCACGCGCACACGCACCACACCAGTCAGCTAGCACGTACGTTCTGTGCCATCATGCACGCGCACACACACCACACCACACCAGTTGTGGGTGTATTACCTGGAAGTGTCCGGAACCCTGCACAGAGAAGATGAGGAAGATGAGGCTGTTCTCGCTGAAGGCTTTGTTGAGCTTCAGCTCGTTGCTGGGCGTGGTGGCCCAGATGCCTTTCTGCTGGGAGATCTCAATGTTCCGCAGGTTGTTGCTCTTCATGACAAAGTACCGTACTGATGACAAGCCTGCTGGTGGGGATGGCATCTTGACGCACTGCCGGGAACAGGGGAGACGCAGAGGAAAGAGCTTTTTTACTATTTTAGAAAGTTATTGGCTAAAAGTTGTAAGGTTCAACTTTCCAACTGGTCTTTATCACTAGAGAGGAGAAAGGAAGCGCTGCTTCACGACTGCAGGTGTTAAAAACAGGTGCTCATTGGATCCAAGGGAAATAAGTAGAAACAAAGCTGGTTGACTTAATAGTAAATTCAACTTGGTGAAGAGTCGGAACCAAAAAACTACCAAGGCACACTGTTTGCAGAATTTTTAAAAAGCCTTTAATTAAGTGGCTTCACACCTATGCGTTTCGACACATAGTCTTCATCAGGGCATCAAGGACAAAGTGAATCTCATTCACAAATATAGCCGCAAGCGGCGATGGGCGGGGTTCAAGCCTTGCGCAGATGACAAAGCTTCTGATTCTGACTAGGACATCCTCCTTGATATATCTGACAAGTTTCGCGATCATTGGACAAACAGGTGTGGAGTTACAGCCTTTTTTATGTTAAGCCACGCCCATTTCTGGCGTTTATGGCGCCCCCTTTTGGTCGAATTGCACAAAATTTGACACACATGGTCTAGGATGGTCTCCGAAGACCTCCTGCAAGTTTCGTGAAGATTCCTTAATCGGTCATGAAATTATGACAATTTAGCTGTGAGGCCACGCCCCTCTCAACTTTAACGATCAATATCTCCGAAACTAAAGTAGATTTCAAAAATTCCAAATTCAGGATTGTAGAGCTTGCTCCAAAGATGCTTCCTGGAGAGTCTGGTGCAAATCGGTCCAACGGTCTAGGAGGAGATGCAAAAAATGTGTTTTCCAAACTTTTCCAAATATCTCAAAAACTTTCAGGGCGGGCATTGAGGGTCCTTATGGCAAATTTGTAGAGCAGGTCCACCTGAACATCTGGAAAAAAAAAGTTTGAAAATCGGACCAACGGCGTGGCCGTTAAGGCCTTTAACGTAAAACCTTCAATTATAGCGCCACCTTCAGGCCGATTCAAAAAATCTTTTTTGAGCACCTACCAGCCAACAATATCTGTCATTGGGCCAAATGTCAGGTCTCTACCATTTACCAACTCACGGGAATTTGCGTTGGGGCAGATGAACAAGAACGGGAATAATAATAATAAACCGGGTGAAAAACAATAGGGTTTCAGCCCCTTCAGGGCTTGAACCCCTAAAAATACTGTGGCTGGTGGCTACTACAGCCAATCAGAGTTGTGGTTGAATAATTGACACAGGTGGAGTTAACCAGGTGGGTGTGTACACAATCAAGTATATAGGCATCAAACAACCACAAATTGTCAAATAGAAAATCAATCATATAGAAATACAGTTTCATTGAAAAATACATAAAATAAGACAATATAATGTTGGTTCCCAAACATCCCTGGTTACCTGTAGAGAGTAAAAAAACAGATTAAAGGGATGAGAATAGGGAGAGAGGGGAATGGGGTAGGGGGGGTGGGGAGGCGGGAGGACACACTGAATGAGATATTTATCACTATTGGCTCATTCAAATGTGTACCTGTAACATTTCAACAATATTCCCAACAGCGTTTGAAGGCAACATCTATTTGTAGCTGGTGTCTGTCTGGCACGGACCGCATGTTAAAATGTGTACATGTGTGTGTACAGGTCCTTACACATCGGGAGCGTTTCTTTCGTGCGATTAATTCGCACGTCAATAATATTTTCAAAACCTATATCAGTCAATACAACCGTGCATACCAACGGCAAAGTTTTGCTGAGCGTTGTTGCGGCGTTTATTTTTTCGAACCACGGTCGATTTTTCAGAAATTCGCTTCTGACGTGTACACATCTGTGGCTGTGATTGACAGGTGGGTCAAAACTCGCATCGCAATTTCGTGCCGTATATTCACATCGCTCTTCTTGATGTGTAAGGGCCTTTTAGACTAAACAGAATGTGAGTTCACGTGATTCACCAGGATGGGTTAGCAGCAGG
Organism: Poromitra crassiceps; assembly: GCF_964638095.1. Lineage (NCBI taxonomy): Eukaryota > Metazoa > Chordata > Actinopteri > Beryciformes > Melamphaidae > Poromitra > Poromitra crassiceps. The sequence continues at coordinate 14,653,786 of NC_139627.1, forward strand.
CTAGCTTGGAAGGTGCTGAATACCTTTGCTGTGGAGGTGGGAGAGGGGCTGTTGAAGCCCACCGAGGCTGAGGAGTGGCTGGAGGCTTGCGGGTCTGAGTGGTGGTTAAAGAGCAGGGAGGCGTCGTCTCTGCTGGAGGGCTTTGTGTGGAGCAGGGCCGAGGCTGGTGCCATCGTAGAAGAAGACCTGAGGGAAAGTGGACCATGTCTGGGTGTCAGTGATGCAACACACCTCAGACCTCGCCTTGACAAATACTCACTTTCTTTGTCTCACTTGCCGAAGCAAGTTTCAGTTACAAATGGAAAATATACACAATGTGAGAATACACCAAAAGTTATGAGAACTGTTGCAAAACGACGAGTGAAAAATTAGAAAAATATAAATATGCATTATATAACAAATCAGATTTTCTTTTTTAATTAAAATGTGAAATTAAAATGCATATATACTGTAGGAAGTGAAAATCCGCATACTAATACTTTGGCAGTTAACTAAGCATGATAATTGCCCCTGATTACCGTATGTGTTTCATGTGATTGCAAACCATGGCTTTGTCTTTCACTCTGCACTTACTGGCTTCCTGTATTAGCCTGCATGTATTAAAAAATATGCAAACTGCCCCTTTGAAAATGTTTTTTCCCCTCCCCAAGATGTAGCCTAAATTTGGCGTATTACTTAGACACCTTCCTGACAAGCTAGCTTGACATGGTTGGTACCAATCGATACCTTAGGTCTTCTAGTTTCATATGATACCAGACACAGAAAATACACTCTGGCTTTAAAACAGCCTGCTACCTACCGCCTTTGAAAGCAAATGTTCAAAATCGTGATATTTCCCGAATATCACGATATTTCGAAAATTTACCCAAGCGTACTCCTCAGGGTTAATGTGTAATTATGTAAAAACTGTTGTCTTTCAATATTATTTATTACATTTTTTTGCAATGCTCTGGTGGACCACCAGATGGATCCCCATGGACCACAGTTTGTGAACCAATGTATACATGAAACAATTAACTTATAACATAAAATCCTATTATAATCCAATAGGACATGCAAAAATATCCATCCAGGCTGTGCGAAGCCTTGTACAAAGTCTCCTCCTCCTCGCTCTCCTCAGCATCAGGCTGTGTCGTGTCGGCAAAGCATGAAGTACATCTTCCTCTGAAGCTTCTTCAGCCACAGAGCTCCCATCAGGAAGACGAGTGGCATAAACATGAGCACGTCCCGGGTAATGGGAATAGAGCCTCCTTGGCTCTCCCGGGCAGGGGGAGTGGAGTTACCGGTGGTGAGGAGAGGTTTGTGACCAACAGCGGTGCTCTTTGCCTCAGAGACAGCTGCCATGGCCACAAACAACCAGCAGAGCAATAAAATCAGATCAGGAAAAACTCTGTGGAACTGCATTGTCTTCACTTGACTTATTGTGTTTACCTCAACCCAGTTGTCCAATTTATAACCTCAGCAGAGAAGAGATTTATGACATCACTGATGACATTATCAGTGATTTATGACATCACCGATGATGTCACTGATGGTATCACTGATGATGGTCTATGCATAAGTGACATCAGTTAACATCACGATTGCCCAAAAATTGCCCAAAAATTTTACATGACATTGATTTAAATGTCTGCTGGAAATAAACATGTTATATTTTACTTTCCAACAACAAATGAAAATGGCTACCCACGAGTCTCCTCCCCTTTACAGATGAGGTAGCAATGAAATAAATAAAAAAACAGGGAAATACATCATCAGTCTTGTGTGTTGATCAGAGTTGTGAAGGGTTGGGTCAGCCGATCAGCAGATTTTCAGAATTCAAAGTGGGTTGCAGCATTCTCAAAGGAACACTGGCGATTTTCAACCAGCTTTGTATCATTATGAATAAATGAATGAATGAAAAAAATTGAATGAATCATTCATTCATAAGAACCAAATACCAACACCAAAAACAATACTATAATACTGAAGGTCAAGGTACCTGTCATAACTGGTATTTGTGGAGGTGGTCAGTTGAGGGGTGCTCCTGGTGTTCTTAGAAGAGGTCTGGGGGCTCTCTGCTTGCATAGACCGGGGCCGCTGGCCAATGCCTGTGGGCTGCTGCAAGCCTGCTGCCTGCTCCTCTGCTGTAAGCACCTGGGGAAGGTAGTGTAAGCCCCGCCCCCTTTACACCTGCAATCTACATCCTACTGTAGGTGATCACATTCAATATCAATCTGCTTCAAGTCTTATCTATACACACAAACAAACCTGTTTTGACCATATGGATGGCGATGGAGGTGGTTGGGATGATGAAAATGATTTGCCCTAATCTCGACACCTTACAATGGTGCCTGTCAGTCTCACGTTTTTATGTTTTTAAAGGAAAACGTTGCCGCTTTTGAACCATATCTCTATCGATCTGAAATGGGGGGCAGGGTGAAAAACAACGGCATGTTAATAATGAATTAATCTCTCTATCTCTGGGGCGTGGCTTCAGGATCTGTTGCACTTCCGTGAACCAGTGACGTCGCTGACGTCACCCCCCACCCCGGCGACTTTATTTCTCAAGAGGGTCTCGCGACAAATCTCGCCACGTTTTCTGACCACGGGAAGCAATGTTAATGTGTTGAATCCAGTTGAATCCCAAATGGATTTGCCAGTTGGTGTGGCTGCTGCCAGGTTTTCTCTCTCTCCTTCTCTCTGCCTGTCTGCTGCCAGGTTTTCTCTCTCTCTCCTTCTCTCTGCCTGTCTGCTGCCAGGTTTTCTCTCTCTCTCCTTCTCTCTGCCGGTCTTGAGGCTGCTGCCAGGTTTTCTCTCTCTCTCCTTCTCTCTGCCTGTCTGCTGCCAGGTTTTCTCTCTCTCTCCTTCTCTCTGCCGCCAGGTTTTCTCTCTCTCTCCTTCTCTCTGCCTGTCTGCTGCCAGGTTTTCTCTCTCTCTCCTTCTCTCTGCTGCCAGGTTTTCTCTCTCTCTCCTTCTCTCTGCCTGTCTGCTGCCAGGTTTTCTCTCTCTCTCCTTCTCTCTGCCTGTCTTGACACACACAGTGCTTCAGTGCAGCCCCTCTCCATTCTTTCCTCTGCTGAGTGTAGCAGGATAGGGTTTACTTGTCATTTCTAACGGCGTATGCCGAATCTGGCTGGGGCGCGCGGAGTCAGCACTTAATATTACAACCATAAATGATTACAACGGCTAGGCAGATCACGCACACTTTTTCTCTCTTCGGCGTTAAGACGCAATTGTATTTGTTCTTCCGGGTCCGCTAGTTGGCGGCCAATTTCAAAACAAAACGTCACTATGAATGAAGTTTGGCAACATTCAGAAGCTACACTGCGGCCAACTTCAGTGACATGTTCATAGCGTTACTGCTGCGAGGAGCCGACGGCTGTAACCGGTCGGCATTTAACGTTAGTTACAAAAGCACGTCGACAGTGTTTTCTCACTGCCAGTACAGTAGGGTTTGACAGATACTAGCTAGTCTGACTGGTCACACAGCCAGCGCTCTCAGTCCTCGCTGCTCGTTAAATATTTCCAAATAGGCGTTATTCTGATAAACTGGTCACATATGTGGAATGTTACGTTCTCACCCGAAAGAATATTAAAACTTTAAAACAGTTAAAAAACAGTCTAAAAATGATTACAGTAGGCGTAATCTACTTCCGGGTCTAAAATGGAAAGACGATTACAAAATGACGTCATGCAGAATCGGCAAATAATAAGGTGAATATCGATATGCAAATTAGCGTGCAACGTCATCTAGCGACTTTCTGAGCAGCCAATAGCGGCTTTCCTTGGAAAAGAGTTGGCAACACTGGATCTCAGTGCAGGAAACACGGAGGGAAGGTCAACATTTTTCATCTGCATATAGGACTGATTTTGTAATGATACCCAGCTGGCTGAAAAGTGGCAAAGTTTTCCTGGAATACTTGAATACTAATGAATACTAATGGATACTTGAATACTAATGAATACTTGAATACTAATACTAGACAAATACAAGTGTAAAGTTGACTTACAGTGACCAAGGTGTGGACTGTGGCCTCATCCTGCTGAGACCAGGGCTTTGAAGGAGAGCGGATCCTCCTGAGGAACAGGCTGTGCCACTTCTGCCTCAGCTCAAACACCAGTCCTGCCACCTGACAACAACACATTGCACTTACATGAAATGTCAATGAGTCTTTTACCTGGTTAAATAAAGGTTTAATAAAACATAAAAATGTATGGGCAATGCCTCTATAGATAACTCTGGGGGAAACTGTGCAGAAGAATGCCATTTTAAGAGCAGAAAATCTGAATTTAAAAGGAACATTCCACTCAAAAACCTTCCATTTAAGAATCGGCTACCACATACATTCAATCCTGGATGAGGTACACAAAAATGGAGGCCCATTCAGTGCAATAAAAGCTCTTCACCCAGCGCACGTGCTGGACATTTTTCTATGCCAGGGTTGCAGTACTCAATGCCTCGAACTTGTTAATTCATAAATATTTTGTTGTTGTTGTAATGAGCCCTAATCATTTGACAAAAGATAGTGATAGAATATATTAATACCATGACATTATTCAATTTCGTGCAAGGGCAGGCACATGTCCACCTTCATGTGGATTCACTCTCATGTAGGCTTGGGCGTCATCTATTTTTTCATACCTTCATACCTTCCTGACATTAGACCCCGGAATACGGTATATGACGGTATTAGTGTAATCAGCAGGTGGGGGGTGGGGGGGAAGGTAACACTTTTCTACATCCAAATAATTATTCTTTTGGCTAACACCCTGTTGTATAAATTCATGTCCATCAATGAAAAAAATTTGCAACTCAGAAAGCGTTATTTACATGCACAATATTGTTCACAGATGTCCTCAATGGAGAATGACAATTGAACGGAAAGGACACCGTTATGGGCAAGCCGGCCCTGTAACATTTAGAGTTTAGAGTGGTCTTAAACAATATAGTGTTGCGTACAGTACATGTACAGTGCATACTGTGCATATTGTACATGTACTGTATGTACTGTACATGTACAGTGCATACTATGTGAACAAGCTTTTGGTTCTGGCTCCCTCTAGCTGCTGCTGCTGCAATACATCTGGCCAAATAGTTAGCTCAGGGAAAACATTGTTGGCCTAAAGGATTCAGCTAAAACTACCGTGATTTATTCAAAAACAATTGAACATTTAGTTTAACTGCGGGATGTTGCTCTACATAACATTGGCCTCATTAGTAGAAATTCTAAATAAGAGGAAGTGTTTCCATCTGGATCAAATTGAGCTATGGTAAGGTAACGTTAGCATAACATTATGGAATCAGCTAGCAGCTACTGTAACGTTAGGCAAGTTAACTTGTTTGCTAGATCACAGCCTCAACTCTGCATTTCTGATCTTTGCCCCACTTGTGTTTGTTTGTCGATTGTCATTTAGTGTTTGTTACATTTCATGCCGTTGTATTCATTTATTTGATCACTGTGTGTTTTTCTGACAGATCTGTGTTGAGGCATCCTGTGTCTTTGCTCTTTCACATTGACCTTTTGGGACCTTACAGAAGTTTGTTTAAGATTAGCTGGACAGTCAGATCTGATGGAAACATAGCTAATAAAACACACCAGCGTCGACAATGGTCTCACCTCGCTGTCCAATTCGAAGTGGACAAAGTCGTCGATCTTCATCTGCGCCAGGTCCTCATTCTCGCTGTCACTACCGTCATCCAGTGCACTGTCTAAAGGAGAGAGAGACCAGTACAGACAAAGTCAAAGAGTCTTCCAGTTAAGAGGCTTCAAATGAAGTGTATTCATAAAGCAAGGGCTGCCCCCTATTAGTAGATTAGTCAATGAGAAGAGTCTTAAGCTTCATTTATACTTATTAGAAAGTGTCGCTCAGCACATGGTCGCAGACGAGAAATAAAGTGTCGCTCATGTTGCTGCATTTATGCTTCTCTCCTCGGCTCAACGGTCACGTGACGCTATAGACAGAGGGAGGCAGAGAGCTAGTGCAGACAGCCAAGAGAGGGAATGCTGTGTCAGTTAACCCACGTCGGAGGCAAGATGTAACTGCAGCCGCATAAAATATAACGACACACAACCACACAACTCCCCTCCTCTCTCTCTGGGAAGTTGGTCACGGTGTTCTTTGTGATTTTCACAAAGTCATACATCAAGGACATGCTGATAAAAAATAGCGGGGACACGCTCATTCATTTCATTTCAGCGAAAACTAAAACAAGGAAGTCAAGCGCGTGCCCGTCTATATAGCCAATCACACTTGCGCGACATTATGTGACGTAGTCAGCGACACTAGACATTTCACCAGGTAGCAGACACTGCTCGCCGACACTTGAAAGTGTCGACTCAAGTCCTCATTTCTGTCGGCAACCGTTTCAAAAGTGTCGGCAGACAAAGCATAAATTGGGCTTTTAGGTTGCGTTGCGTTCCGCGCCTGGGCGCGCAACAGGGAACTGTGAGAGCAAAATTATTGATTGATTGCTTATTGATTGGTCATTGATCATTATTGACTCTGTTCAATAATGATCTATGGCTCTCTCTCTCTCTTCTAAGATTGTGTCTTTTGTGGACATTTTGCTCTCACAGAACCATGACAAGATCCACTTGAAAAGGTGGTCTGGGAAGCGCTTTGACGTGCCCGGGCACGGAACACTTGCGAGTGTGAAAGCCAACCGTTCCGAACCACATAGACACCACACGGGCGAGGATAAACTCCAGGCATAGTAGGTGATGCAAGTGCACTCTGTTCCGTTTCAGAGCGCGGAAGACATGTTGTAATGTGAAAGCTGACCAGCGGGGGGCAATTGTTGAACGGAACGGAACGAAAGCAATCGTTCCCAGTGAGAAAGCACCCTTAGTCAACCAAGTTTTCATTAGTCGGTTAGTCGCAGGAAGAAAAACAACAACACTCGAACTCCATTCGAGAGCAGTGCCTTGTCGTTAAAAAGTTATTACCAGGGTTGCCAACTTTGGGTACCATCTTCAAACTACAAAGCAAGGAATCTCTGTCTGTATGTATGTGTGTCCCTGTCCTTGAGTGTGTGTGTGTGTGTGTGTGTGTGTGAGAGAGCATATCTTGACAACCGTTTGTCCGATCTACTTCACACTTGGCGGGTGTCTTGCTGGGGAACCAAGGGCGTGCGACGACTAATCAACTAATCAACTAATTAACTATTAATCAACTAATAAAATCTTTGATCGAGGGCAGCCCAAGATAAAGCATTGATCTAGAAAGAGTTAACTGAAGGCTTCATAAAAGAAGAAGAGAAAGTTGTTTAAAAAACAAAAAGAAAGTATATTAGAAAAATATCGAAAATAAAAGTACAAAAGTACATTAAAGCAAGTCTATAAAAATGCATTCTTAGAAACGATTTAAGCTATGGTAGTGATTTAAACAGTATCGCCCATCAATTGTACATGAAGCATGGACCCGGTTACAAGTACCTTTTTGAATAGCAGGCTCCTGCAAGGCGGAGCTGGGTAGCTTCGCGCTGCCCCCAAATATGGCCACAGTGACCGGAGAGACCATGGAGCAGCAGCGCACACTAGCTATCCTATGGCCCCGGCTTATCTCGTCGTAGATCATCCATTCTGTGGGCAGCGGCTGGACGCACGACATCTGTGCCCTGGCTGGGGGGCTCTACACAGGGGGGAAGGGGGACAAAAAATTCACTGACGAAATAATGTTAGACTTCCAAACTTCCAACTATGGAAGTTGGAATGCCTTATTAGTGTTTTGCTTGCAACCTGTGTTTACCCTGCCTTTTCGACACAAAATGGCCCCCGTGAAAAGGGTCTATTGTCTCAGGTGAAGAGAGACTTGGAAGATGGGGGAGGTACTAGTCAAGTCAAGTTTATTTGTATAGCACATTTCATACACACAGGCAAAAGTGCAAAAGTGCTTCACATAAAATGGTTGACAGGAAAAGAAAAGAAAAGAAGAGAATAAAATGGACATTTAAAAGCATCACAACAAAACTAAAAAAAAAAAGAGTATAAAAAGTGCATTAAGCAACTTCATTAAGCACATAAAATGGTTGACAGGAAAATAAATGAAAAGAAGAAATAAAATATACATTTAAAAGCATCACAACAAAACTTTAAAAAAAAAGAGTATAAAAAGTGCAATAAGCAACAGGCGCAGCAGTTGCAGAGAGCCAAAACTTATAGAGGACTCATTGGGTTTGCATAGTAGCTGTCAGCAGTTAAAAGCGACGGTAAACATAAAAGTCTTTAGTAGGGGTGTCACAATATATCGTCCCACGAAATTTCGCGATAGTAAAACGTCACGATATGTATCGTTGAGATGAAATCTCATATCGCAAAAAAAAAAAAAAAAAAAAAAAAGTTTTTTTTTTTTTTTTTAAATAGACAAAGAAACGTCTTTGTTTGTTGAAGTTCAATGTGTGGAAAGTAGTTCAGTTGAACAAGTCTCTGAAGAGACACATGAGAAGTTATACAGGAGAGAAACCATTCAATTGAGTTTCTGGCAAAACTGTTTACTTGACAGGAAAAACTGAAGATGCATAAAAAATAGATTAAGAAAAGTCTTGTTGTTTGAGTTTGAAGAAAAACTGAAGATGCATAATGAGAATTTATACTGCTGAGAAACCTTTTAGTTCAAAGTAAATCTAAGTGACGGTGTAACTCATTCTATTTCAAGATAAGCCTTATCTCCAATCTCATGTTTTTTCTAGTTGTTATTGTAATAACAATTTCCCACAACAGCATGTTTTGTATTTGTGCATTTCAAATAAAATACTACTTTTCCAGTCATATATTGTCATTATTCAAGTTTAAAAAAATATTGTTAAAATCGTATCGTATCGTTATCGTGAACCCAGTATCGTGATACGTATCGTATCGTGAACTGAGCGTATCGTGACACCCCTAGTCTTTAGTCTATTTTTAAAAGTAAGTAAGGTTGGGGCAGATCTGAGGTCTTCAGGCAATTTGTTCCAGCTAGCAGAAGCATAGTGGGTAAATGCAGCCCTCCCATGATTTGATTTGATCCTAGGGACAGTTAATAAGCTGGACCCTGTTGACCTAAGAGTTCTAGACGGTTCGTAGCGTGGGAGCAATTCAGCTATGTATTTTGGGCCTAGGCCATTAAGTGATTTATAGACTAATAACAGTATTTTAAAATCTATTCTATGACACACTGGCAACCAGTGTAAGGACTTAAGAACTGGAGTGATATGATCAGCTTTCTTAGTCTTCGTTAGAACTCTAGCAGCAGCATTCTGAACTAGGTGTGACAAAGGTACTTTTTTTGTATGGCCACAATGTGACGATGGAACTATGTGTAAACACCAATGTCTCCTTACCTTCGTGTACTCGCTGAGGATGGAGCTTGGATGGAACTGGACCTTCTTCTCCTTGTAGGTGGACAGGAAGGAGACGTCACGCTTGGCGTGGATCAGGTTGGGATACATGCCGGCCACCAGCGCTGCCTTCACCACGGCCCAGTTGTCCGAGTTCACGTTCACGTCACGGATGTCGCTGCCCCCACGTGCCCGCACGAAACCTGGGGAGCAATCCTTCATGACTCTGCTGCTGTGTCACCTCAGGCTGCATTCCATTCTAAAGGTGTTATAACTAGGGCTGCAACTAACGATTACTTTCATTATCGATTGGTCTATAAAATGTCACAAAATGTCAATCACTTTTTCCACAAAAACCAAGAGGACATCCTCAAATGTCTTATTTTGTCCTGACCAACAGTCCACAACCCAAAGCTAATCAGTTTACGGTCATAAAATATTCACATTTAAGAAGCTTGAACAAGAGAAAACAAAAAAAATCTTAAAAAATTATTAATTGATCAATTAAAAAAAATCACACCCAGGTGTTGAAGTGGTGCAGGTTTGCACACAGATCGGACCCTTCAACCCCCACCCCCCTTTATCTGGCACTGTGTGTGTGTGTGTGCGTGCGCGTGTCGTGCGCGCGCGCGTGTTTCAGTGAAGTAAAGTAAAGGTAAAGTCCCACTGATTGTCACACAATGTGTGAAATTTGTTCTCCGCATTTGACCCATCCCCTGGGGGAGCGGTGAGCGGCAGCAGTGCCGCGCCCGGGAATCATATGGTGATCTAACCCCCCAATTCCAACCCTTTTGATGCTGAGTGCCAAGCAGGGAGGCAAATGGGTCCCATTTTTATAGTCTTTGGTATGACTCGGCCGGGGATCGAACTCACGACCTCCCAGTCTCAGGGCGGACACTCAGACCACAAGGCCACTGAGCTGGTCGCTGAGTGGCTCAAAGGTCCGCTCTGGGTTTTACTGCGGCTCAGGAAATCCAACTTGATTCAACAAAAAGGAGCAAGTGGGCAATGTTTGTTCTCCGTCTGTTCTCTGTTTCAATTTTTGTCCCACTGATGATGTCATAGGGATTGTGACATCATTGATGATGTTATCAGTGATGTCATCAGTGGTGGATGGAATACTTTTGCTAATACATTGCAACACTGCTCTTAAACAGTGATCAGTGACACTAAATTACACAATTATCTGTAGTGAGTAATGACTGTACTAATGAATTGTTGTAATCAATAACTAATTGTATATTAACGGTGTTTTAAATTGTTACTGAGTTTTCTGGGAGCAGTTGTGTTGAAACAAGTCAGTGAGTCAAGGCCGCTAAGCTTTGGAGATGCGACCACAGAATTAGTTTCAGAATGTACTGATCCAACCGATGAGAAACCACGTTTATGTGATAAGTGACATTACTGGACGCTCTTGGAACTGTCACATACGTTTGATGACATTGGGTAAAACCAAAACGCTAATTATAGCATGCGATTTGGTGATCTTGGGTAGTATTACACCCTTGGGTAGTCCACATGGAATGGAAAATAGGAAATAGGAGTGAACTGTAACTGACCAATGGCACGGAGCTGTCCCAGCAACTGTGTCCTCATGCCAAGGATCATGTCCATGGTGGCCTGGGACAGGAAGTTCTTCTCACAGAAGGACCTCTCCCAACCATCACTGCGGGCCTTCTGCCATGCCTAAGACCGGACAAGACAAACAGTGTCAGAGGGAAGAGTACATCAGCTGGATTTCCATCCAAATATTTGTATGTTAATTATGAGGTGTCAAATAAAAAATTGGCTATTAGTCGTGATACAAACAGGAATAAATAGTGCCGTAGGCTTGGTTCAATGTCACTGCACAACAGTTCCAAAGTGGCTTTGGACATTGAAATGTAAAATATCTGTCCACTAGAAACTTCCAGAAACATCATATCAACTGTCATCATCACCATGTCTGCTTGTAGGGCCATGAGCTGAAACATTAGATTGTCACTTGTGTTGTTTCTTCCATGTAAAAGTCTATGTCATGGTTCTATGTAAGGTTGACAATCAACCTTGATCAAAAAATTGTTTAATCAATTTTATCAATGTTATGATGATTCCTTAACACATTGAGTGCCACAGCGCTTCAGTAAAATTGTCTGCAGCCTGTGCCAGATTCACTTCCATTCAGTTGAAAACAGCTATAGAATTTTTTCTATTATGGCTATATTGACGGGGCTGGACTTTAATGAAACATTGAACACTCCTGCTTCTTCCAAAGAAGAAATTTTGTTTCTAGACAGTTCCATTATGAAATGACACCCTCTGAAAAAAGTGCACTTTCAAGGGTTTTCTGTCGTTTTTTTTTACTTTCCAAGATATAGTCACTTTTATGAATACCTTTTGCACTCTAATTTCGAGCACATTCACTGACTCTGGCTGGTGTTTTCTGATGTGGTGGCGTAGTGTGGTTTCTGTGCAGCCTGCAACCCCCACCCCCCCCCCCCCCCCCCTCTCCACCTCTGAGCTGCGGGCTCCTCCCACACGCACAGAGTTTGTTTTCTCGACTCCGTTTTTGCCCCGGACGGATCCCAGCGCGCATCAAGGAAATGATGCGCGCTGGCAAACGCGACTGAACGAAAAGGCTTGGCCGTTCGGCTTCGGATGCTGGCTTTCTGGCAGGAAATCGTGTGGAGATAGATAGAAGCATAAGAGCTCAGTTGTGAGCGCGGATGCAGCCGAGCCCACTCTCCGCTGCAGACAGAGCAATCTGTACGGCTCTGGCTGAAGCATGCATCGGTTTCCTCTTTGATCACGGCTTTCTCCGCTTTCTCCTGCACAAAGTAAAGGATCTGAGGTGGGTGGCGCAGCTTCCGTGACGATGTTTAAGGTGGCGCCGTGTGATCCCTTGAAGGGATTCATGCTCACTGGCTAGGTACTAGGGATGTTCATCAATTATCGAAAATCGATAATCGATCGTTAAGGATTGGAATCGATCCTGTGGCATTTGGATCGATTTTTTAATTATTAAAAAAAAAAAAAAAAAACACACATGCGCCGGGGACAGCAGTGTTGGAGAGGAGACACATTGAAATAAAGAGTTCATTGAGGAGAACACGTTGTCTTTCGTATTTTCTGCCATAGGCATTCATTTTGTAAAAAAAAAAAAAAAAAAAAAAAAAAAAAAAAAAAAATTGAAAATATTGAAAATTTTCTAAGTATTAATAAAATCGATAATCGATAATTGATCGTTAATTCTCACCGATTATCGATTTTGGAAAATTTTCAAAATGAACATCCCTACTAGGTACGACCTTAAACAGCAGAATTATGGAATAATATGAATTATGATTTTAGGACGTCCACAGACGTCCTTGGCACTCCTCGTTACTTTTTTTTAGGACGTGCACAGACGTCCTTGGCACTCAATGTGTTAATGACTCCTTAACGATCTGATTGGAAAGTTCTGCAATTAAGGTCTATACAGGTAATACATACTTGAAAGAAACCAATATGCGAATTGCCTTGGCAAAACTTGGATATTGTTATGGAAAATGGAGATGGCCAAATTGACAGGCTGACAGCTAATATGAAAGCAGCCTAGCTACCTGAAAGGCTCGCAGCAGGGCCATGTGGTCACTAATGTGAAAGCAGCTCAGCTACCTGGAAGGCTCGCAGCAGGGCCATGTGGTCACTAATGTGAAAGCAGCTCAGCTACCTGAAAGGCTCGCAGCAGGGCCATGTGGTCACTAATGTGAAAGCAGCTCAGCTACCTGAAAGGCTCGCAGCAGGGCCATGTGGTCACTAATGTGAAAGCAGCCTAGCTACCTGAAAGGCTCCCAGCAGGGCCATGTGGTCACTAATGTGAAAGCAGCTCAGCTACCTGGAAGGCTTGCAGCAGGGCCATGTGGTCACTAATGTGAAAGCAGCTCAGCTACCTGAAAGGCTCGCAGCAGGGCCATGTGGTCACTAATGTGAAAGCAGCCTAGCTACCTGGAAGGCTTGCAGCAGGGCCATGTGGTCACTAATGTGAAAGCAGCTCAGCTACCTGAAAAGCTTGCAGCAGGGCCATGTGGTCACTAATGTGAAAGCAGCCTAGCTACCTGAAAGGCTCGCAGCAGGGCCATGTGGTCACTAATGTGAAAGCAGCCTAGCTACCTGGAAGGCTCGCAGCAGGGCCATGTGGTCACTAATGTGAAAGCAGCTCAGCTACTGTCTTCGCAGCAGGGCCATGTGGTCACTAATGTGAAAGCAGCCTAGCTACCTGGAAGACTCGCAGCAGGGCCATGTGGTCACTAATGTGAAAGCAGCTCAGCTACCTGGAAGGCTCGCAGCAGGGCCATGTGGTCACTAATATGAAAGCAGCTCAGCTACCTGGAAGGCTCGCAGCAGGGCCATGTGGTCACTAATGTGAAAGCAGCTCAGCTACCTGAAAGGCTCGCAGCAGGGCCATGTGGTCACTAATGTGAAAGCAGCTCAGCTACCTGGAAGGCTCGCAGCAGGGCCATGTGGTCACTAATGTGAAAGCAGCTCAGCTACCTGGAAGGCTCGCAGCAGGGCCATGTGGTCACTAATGTGAAAGCAGCTCAGCTACCTGAAAGGCTCGCAGCAGGGCCATGTGGTCACTAATGTGAAAGCAGCTCAGCTACCTGGAAGGCTCGCAGCAGGGCCATGTGGTCACTAATGTGAAAGCAGCCTAGCTACCTGGAAGGCTCGCAGCAGGGCCATGTGGTCACTAATGTGAAAGCAGCTCAGCTACCTGGAAGGCTCGCAGCAGGGCCATGTGGTCACTAATGTGAAAGCAGCTCAGTTACCTGGAAGGCTCGCAGCAGGGCCATGTGGTCACTAATGTGAAAGCAGCCTAGCTACCTGGAAGACTCGCAGCAGGGCCATGTGGTCACTAATGTGAAAGCAGCTCAGCTACCTGGAAGGCTCGCAGCAGGGCCATGTGGTCACTAATGTGAAAGCAGCTCAGCTACCTGGAAGGCTCGCAGCAGGGCCATGTGGTCACTAATGTGAAAGCAGCCTAGCTACCTGGAAGGCTCGCAGCAGGGCCATGTGGTCACTAATGTGAAAGCAGCTCAGCTACCTGGAAGGCTCGCAGCAGGGCCATGTGGTCACTAATGTGAAAGCAGCCTAGCTACCTGAAAGGCTCGCAGCAGGGCCATGTGGTCACTAATGTGAAAGCAGCTCAGCTACCTGGAAGACTCGCAGCAGGGCCATGTGGTCACTAATGTGAAAGCAGCTCAGCTACCTGGAAGGCTCGCAGCAGGGCCATGTGGTCACTAATGTGAAAGCAGCTCAGCTACCTGGAAGACTCGCAGCAGGGCCATGTGGTCACTGAAGGTGGAGGCAGTGAAACGCTTGCGGCAGAGTAAAGCCGCCTTCTTCTGCGAGGCCTGCGTGGGCAGGACGAAGGGGTCCCGGTAGGCCAGGGTGCAGGCAATGGTTAGGATGGGGTCCAGGCACTTCAGCACCACGCCAACTAGCACCATCTTGCCTAGGTGGGGCTCCACGGGCAAGTCAGCCAGGTGATAGCCCAGATCAGTCAGGTCTTCAAAAGGGTCCATGGCATCTATCGTCTGGAGGGAGAGGTGGATGTCAATACAAACTCAAAGCATGTTTGAAGTTAGAAATGGCCAATATCAATGCTAAAGGATCAACAGGGAGTCCCAGGACACAGTATGGCCAATAGAAGACCAATAGCTTTTAAGTGCAGAACATCACCAAAACCTATAGTTCTAATCAAAATGTGAGGCCATTTACACCTGGCATTAACATGCGTTTTCTGCCATCAGATTGCAATCAGATTGTGCTTGACCACATTAGCCTGATTTCATTTACACCTGGCGTTAACATGCGGATTGCAATCTTGATCAGATTGCAATCTGATTGCAATCTGATCACCCAAAATGGGTGTCCTCTCAGTCCGCATACAGTTGCTGTATCCAGATTGAGAGGACACATTGCATTTAGACTTGTGTTCAATGTGTATACAATGCGTCTCTGACCACCTCCGGAGGTGGTTTGGCCGATCAGATTGCAATCTGTCTTCAATGTGTCTTGGGGGCGTTTACACCTGTACTTTCAAGTGGTCAAGCACAATCTGATTGCAATCTGATGGCAGAAAACGCATGTTAATGCCAGGTGTAAATGGCCTCTGTGAGTGAGAAATAATAATTGAAATGAGAACCAATTAATCCATTTGGTTTAGTGAAACACTACACATTTCTGAAAATCAATTACAAAAATACAGTAAAAACGGAAACACCTTGGTTGGCTATGTGTCCACACTAGGGATGGGCATTTTAATAAATTTCCCTAATCGAAATTTGGGGTAAATTAACGATCAATTATCGATGATCGTATAATAATAATAATAATAATTATTATTATTATTAATTTATTTTTTACTCTGATAATAACGTTATGCATTCTCGGCCGGCTGTGGCGATGCCGCTGTGTAGTGGCTCAAAGAATATCAGACAACGGTATAGCGCTGAGACTGTCTTATGAAGTTAGATCTCATGTTAGTCAGTTGTGCAATGGAGAGGGGAGAGGAGGGAAGAATTCCACCCAAACCTAGGCCGCAAAAAATAAATAATAATAATTCGATCAAAATTCCACATGATCAACATGATTCTTTAACCTAGCCAACAGCATGCTTCATACTGCTGTTGGCTAGGGTAGGTAACTGGTGATTTGTGTCTTGTTTATTAGTTTGTTAGCCTGTTAGCTTGTTTTATTCTGGATTGGGCTTCTAAATGTGTTTTTCCTCGGATTTTGGCACAAGGGATAGTAACATCTTGTCCTGTGTATTAATTAATACGATCAATTATCGATTTTCGATTATTGATGCCCATCCCTAGTCCACACCCTTTATAATGGGAGTTGCAATTGTGCTCAAGTTTACCCAATCACCAGCCAAAGCATGCATAGAGCTGATCTGCCTTCACCTGTCACCAATCTGATGTGATTAGATCAGCGCTTCCTGTAGCTTTTGCCAGCTGCTTTCTTTGTGTCGTAATGCATGTCAGTATAAAGAGACAAATACAGGCAACAAGGCGCTAGGCAAAGCTGTCCGGGATCGAACTGTTGAAAGGTCTGTCAAGGGACTCAATGGAGAAATACATTGAGTGTTACACATTTGGTTTTATACAAAGTGTGAAGCATGCCCTTTTTATGGCCGCACAACTATCTCCATTCTTAATGTGCATACCCCAGTAATGTTTGGTGTCAAACAAATTAATAATTTGCTTTGGATTATCAATGTGTTATTATGTATCCTATAAACATAGATCAATTCAAACGGAAGCTGTAACACTACAATCACATGCACGCCTTTATTGAAATAAGCAAATGATGAAAAAGTATGTATTCATTGAAGTATTCTTGACTGATAAATCGAATAAAAAGATGGAACTAGTGTCATCACTAATGATGTACTAATTTATTATAAATCCAGATATAATTGATAAATGACGAATAAAAATGAATTGATGATCAAATCCACATTACAGTACGCAATTACAGTCAGCCATTCCCTATAGATGAAAGATTCAGATTTTAAATTAACACGTTCACTGCCAATGACGTATTAATACGTCAAAAATAATCCAACGGTTGACTGCCAATGACGTATTAATACGTCAAAAAAATGATTTTTTTTTTTTTGACCGTGGGATGTGCATCTAACCCTTTTACATCTCTTATATAATTATTGGAGCCACCGAACGTTTACAACCCATTCCACCGACCCACTAAGTGGTGACAGTGCTCTCCTGACTAGAGGAAGGCAAGCAAAAAGCAGCCATTCTCATGAAAATGGATGGGGGAAAACGCTTTCGTTTTCGCGCTGATTGCTGGCGATGCGGGATTGCAAATTTGCATAATAGATTACAGGTGGAACACACTTTGAAACACGCAGCATAAATATGACCAGAATCGCAAAAGCTTCTCTCAACCAAAACTCCAAGAAGCGAGCGAGTCCAGCCAGACTTCCTCAAACAGCGGCCGCGCAGACAGGCAGCAGCAGCAGCAAAGCAGTGAGACTGGTGACAAGCTTGTGACGGCCGCTGCAGCCAAGAAGAACGCCCACGGAGGGAGGAGTTGGAAGCAGAGGGGGGTTTCCTGCTGTTATGGAGGAAATTACTGTTCAAAACTATTGTTTAGATGTCTGACGTCTTACTGATGCCAAAAATGAATGGTTAAAGTGACTGTTCTATCGAATTTCACAAAAAGCCGTTTATCTCTGAATAATTTTTCTGACGCTGAAACCATGCTGTATTCAACTGCTAATGCTTACATAACTACTAACTCTACAAACTAACTCTTTTAGACAGAGAAAGCACACATTCTATTAGTTCTTTTGAGATATTGTGTGTTCACAAAATCTTAGCAGAAAAGAATCCTCGGGTCTTGAAAGATGAGCCAGAATCCTCAAAAAACCCCTCTGGCAGAAGCTAACTACAGTAAAAAAAAAACGTCTGGCAGTGAATGTGTTAAACTGGACAGACAAACCCCGTCTTTATTTTGTCACAAACACCCTTTGGCCTGCACACTATAGCCACTGCCTCATTCAGTCATTTCCTATAGACGCCCGCATGCTCAAATATGGACTTAGGGAAAACGAAAGGGGTTTCACATCACTGTTCTTGTGACAGTCTACATTTAATGCAGTCTGTTTTTACCGACGTATATTCTTAATGGCACTGGGTCCCATGATTTCTGTAACCGTTTTCTAGTCTAAAGGTGCGTTCACACCGAGATATTTATTTTTCGCTCTGTCGCTCAAGTCAACCCTTTGGAATCGCTCTGTCGCTCTGTTTAAATCGCTCATCAACAGGCACACGAAATGACGGACATGTGGGGGATATAACGTTACGCAATGTCATGATATTTGTCCACTACGAGCCACCGTCATTGTTTACAAGCTAAAGCCTATCAGCGTGCTCCTAATGCGAGCTCCATACTGGTAGGACAGACTTCACTTCATGTCAGCTGTCAGGCTGTCAATGTGGTTTGTTGCCACACAATAAACCAGCGGTTTGTTCCAAGCCAGTGTCATCCTTGACTCACTCTTCACACGGCAGCCAATCAGCGTTGAGCGGCGAGCGACTGATGCCAGCGTATTGTCGCTCGAGTTGGGATATTTCATCTCGAGCGACGAGCGTATTTTCTCCCTATCGCTCTGTCTCTGCCGCTCGGACGCCCAGCGATTTTTCTCCCAGGCGAATATACGCTCAATCGCTCGTTTGCATTGACTTTGTATGTAAACTCGACGCCAGCGAAAAACTTTAATAGGTCGGTGTGAACGCACCTTAAGCAGTATTTTTGCTAGCAACAAGCTAAACACTTGAGAGCATATAGTTTACGTCACCTGCTGGTGCCGGCAGCCAGTAGTAATTAGGCTTACACGTTGTCACCATATCGTACAAGAATGTGCGAATAGGAATCAAGTGTGACCAATCAGGCCATTACGTCTCACTATATATATATATACGTATATATACGTGTATATATATATATATATATATATATATATATATATATATATATATATATATATATATAGCGGTGTGCATAATGGCTGTGGTCGCTTGGGCGTTTGATGCATCTGGAGAGGGAGAGACCTTTGTCTATCAATGCCCTGCAGCCCCTAAGCTGGGGTTTGGAGGAAGAAAATCGTAAAAAAATAAAAATAAATAAAAATACAATCCTCTTTGTGTGTGTGTGTGTGTGTAAGGATGAGACAGAGGTATTTCCAATGTTTCAGAAATGTAAATGTAAAAGCTCAATGCCAACCCATGTCCAAAATACTGGTATCAAAATGGTTAAAAAGCCTATGTAATGGCTTTTACATGGCACATTGATGGACCACAAAAAATAAGACTTGAGGCGTGTTATTTTCTTCTTCTTCTTTTTTTAAACCCGCACACGAGTGATCTTGCAAAGTTGTGTGGCATTTTGCTAATAGGTGCAGCAGCAGCATCAACAACAACTCTGTGACACAATGTCAACACAATGAATGAAAGCAAGAGCACAGAGGTTCTCACCTTGAGCATCTGCACAGCGTTCCTGACGACATGGATGGGAGGAGGGTCTGGAGCTTTGGACAGGTACTCAGCGATGGGACAGGCGACGGGGGCCAGCAGTTTGGTGTGGAGACACAGTTCCTGGCGCAGAAAACATGCCCACAAACACTTTGATATTTTAACTGAGTATGTATGTTTAGTTGAGTTTCCTAATTCATATACATGTATAGAAATAAAATGCAGAAACAACAAAATGTGCAGGTGACATTTAAAGAGAAAAGAACAAAAAAAAACACACACTTAGATAAAGATCTCACCTCAACATGACAGACAACACAAGTAACCTTGATAAGAAACGGGAAGTAAAATGTAACTAAATAAAAGTAAGGTTATTAAAACAATAGAGAGCCAAAGTGAAACGTCACTTCCTGCTTTCTCCCTGTACCAGCGCTGCGAAAAATATGAATGGCGGTGAACGGAGAATAAGGTTACTTTTCTTTTTGTCCCGTTTGAATTGTGCCACGGGGTGCCAACGCTAATTTTGTCAATTTAAAACATAACTTTGCATGTAAAGAAAGTCAGTTTGTCGTCAAACCGAAACATAGGGGTTAGTTTCGTATAAAAACTACATCGCTTGTGGAAGCTTGTGGCATGTCGCCGGTCTTCAGCTTTGCCGGTAGAGAAAGTGACGTCACTTAGGCGACAGTGTATGTAGTGTTTCTGTTTTATAACTTCTAGTGCAACAGTTTGGCGACTGTGCGTGTGTGTGTGTGTGTGATATGTGTGTGCGTGTGTGTGTTATGTGTGTGTGTGTGTGTGTGTGCGTGAGTGTGTGTGTGTGTGATATGTGTGTGTGTTATGTGTGATATGTGTGTGTGTGTGTGATATGTGTGTGCGTGTGTGTGTTATGTGTGTGTGTGTGTGCGTGTGTGTGTTATGTGTGTGTGTGTGTGTGTGTGTGTGCATGTGTGTGTGTGTGATATGTGTGTGTGTGTGTGTGTTATGTGTGTGTGTGTGTGTGTGTGTGTGTGTGTGTGATATGTGTGTGTTATGTGTGTGTTATGTGTGTGTGTGTGTGTGTGTGTGTGTGTGTACCTGCAGTGGCATTCGCAGCAGTTGTGGGACCTGGAACTCCATCATGTTTTGGAAGCGGAGGCGACTGAAGAGGCGGAAGCAGATCCCTGGCCTGCATCGCCCAGCCCTGTGGACACATTCACTAGATGAGAAGACTGACATTACAGCTGGGGTAGGCCAATTTGTCCACAACCATTCTGATAATAGATATGCATTTGAAAAAATGACAATGTGTAGACGCATGCATTGCTGTCTGTTTTCATGATCAGAACATAGTTATACATGCAGAAATGTATTCTAAGAATCATCTGTAATGAATCATTATGTAGAGGATATTATGAGAATTATAAGGATCCCACTGTAGCATAATAGTGCTGCGCACTGATATGGTTGATGTCACTGTGTGGAGGCGGAGTTATGTGGTGATGCAGCCCAGATATAGAGAGCACCAGAGTGCGCATGTGTTGGGCTGTTGTTGTTTACAATGTGCTCGTCATAAACACGACGCGGAGGTCGTTGCAGTTAAAGTCAAGTCTCCTGGACATTCTTGACAGATACCAAGTCCAGTGGTCATGAGGAACTATAACACCCACCAATCTAAAAAAGAATAAGGACATCACCTTCCCTTCCTCTGCAGAGCGCTGGCTTTGGAGATCCAAACCATCTTCAGCATGGTCACCTGACTGATGGCATCAAAGGACTTCTACAACAGGGAAATCATTGCAGTATATTAGTTGATTCATTCACCACCTTTGAGAGATGCTAGCCCTTATTTGAGCCTTTGATTTGATTTTTTATACCCAAGTCCACTAAAGAGCGATCGTACCTCTTTGACCTTTCCTGCGTCGACAACAAAGACCACATCATTGACAGTGATGCTGGTCTCAGCAATGTTAGTGGAAAGGATCTGAAAGGAGGAAAGTCACCATTTACACACCATTACAACAAGATGGCGCCGGGGAGTGCGGCGGCCGTCATACCTGCTCCGGTCATTTTGTTTGTATATTGTTTTGTTTACGGTTATACTCAACTTGCTAGCTCCGCCTGCACTACCACACGACAAACTGTTTGGAGGAGACTGTAAAATACTTGGCAGGTGATTGGATGAACGATCTGTCTATCACAGTCCATCACAGGCTAAGTTCAACCGCTTAGGACCGCCTCCTCCTTCCTCGGACGCTGATTGGTGCAGAGTCAAACGCATGTTTAGTAGCGTGGCAAGATGCATTTCTTGGGTGATCGTCATCTCGTGAATCCAGCTGCCTTGCAAGGTTACCAACTTACCACAGTAGTAGACTAAGCAAAATGCTTTAGTATGAGTGGGCAGCAGAAACCTAGGCCACGCCCCATAGAGACACTGCGGAGCGCGTCATCATTCAGAAACCACGCCCAAAACGGGGGAAAACACGAACTCCCGTCCAATCCTGGCGTTCTCCTATGGCGCCTGCATGATCGGGTCGTGCACAGAAAGATCGTATATACAGAAGATGAACACTAGGGCTGCACGGTATTGGAAAAAACTGACATTGCAATATTTTTTTATTCTGCAATATATATTGCGATATGAAGAAATACAGGAATTTTCACCAAAAGTCTTGAATAGGTCTATCAAGCCTTGCCCGTTTAAGAAGATGGCCTAGTGGGTAACGTGCACGGTTAACGTAGTAGGAAGTGAGTGTGTTTTTAGCCACAGCCAGGGTGAGTTGCAGGATCCTAAGTGAGTAAAAGTACTATAGTTAGTAGGAAAAGAGCTTAGAACGTCACAGAGAGGGCGTGCATAGGCTATGAGTTAATTTGCCTTACTTGACATTGCATGCTCTGCGATGTGACTATTGCGCATGTGCACATTGCGATGACGATGCTGAAACGATATATTGTGCAGCCCTAACTCCAACTTACTTCATTGACAGCAACATCCACATTTTTCTTCTCACCAATTCTCAATGGCTTCCTTGTTTTCCTCAGGAGTACAAAAAAACTTTAACTGGCGATTTTTCACATTTGTTGTCTGCGCAGCCCCACCACACAACAGCTTTTAGCTATGTTTAATTCAAGGAAAATTACGCTGGTGTGTGGAAGTGAATGGAGCTTTTCCCCCGTGATGGGCGTGGCATATTTCATGCAGTGTCTCTATGGCAGAATGGATGCCGAGGGTACGTAGCAAAGTTCACCTTACAGTGGTCGCGTTAACTGAATATTTTCTGTCTTTTACCGATTTGAAGGCTGTCATTTTAACACAGGTAATAATAGATTATGACAGAATTTAAACGAGAAAGTCTAACGGCCACATTCCACTAGGTCCGTGTTCGGTCCGTCTGCACTGCGGTACGGCTTCGGAGCCGATACGTTTCCACTCTAATTATTGTGTCAACTCCCACCTACTCCGCTGCGTTGCGTGTCTACTCCGTCCCAGCTCCGACAATCCGGAGCTCTCCGAAAAAGATACGCAAGGCTTCGATTTTTCATGGATGTCGGAGCAAAACTGCAGCAAGTTGGGCGGAGCCAGGCATGGAGTCAACAGGGCAGAGGTGTTTACAGCATTCAATATCAAGCCAGAGGACAAACATGTATGAGGAAAAGTTAATAATTGAAGTGGAAAACCACAAAATAATATATGACACGACACATCCTTTTTACAAGGACAACACCAAGCAAGTCCACCCCTCCTCTGCTTCTCCAGTTGGGAACAATGATCTTCTGCCTGTTTGTTGTTGTATTTACCCACATACAAATTGTCTCGCTCGATTTCACCGCGAGAACTTGTCGGTCTCGTCACTCTAGCTGTCTGGCGGAGTGGAGCCGTGACGTGCTCTGCACGCAGCCGGTTAGTGTTGGCGGAGCACAGAGCACGTAGCAAAACCGGAGCACAGCCGCAACGCAACGCAAATGCAACCAGTGCGATTACCCAGTAACGCAACCTCACTAACGAGGCAGCAGTGGAGCCTGTGAGTGGCTGAGGAAAAAGCACACTAACAGCAATGCAAAAAACCTTTAATAAGGAAACTTACTTCTGAGTGTTTACGGTAGGAAACATGCATGCTTGTTAGTGGTCCGAAAATCACTTATTGCAGCTTCAAATGAGATGTTAAGATAGAAGACTCACGATTTTCCTGACACCAGGTGGAGCAGCCTTCATCACTTTCTTCTGGTCCAGTGTCTGCATGTTTGAGTGGAGGGTGAACACCTGATACCTGCAGGCAATATACATGCTTGAGACACCCACTTAGACGTGTTATGCTGCTCCTATAATGTGGCTTAGTATAGTGTGTACAGTAGCAATACATCACAGAAGGTGAAGTCATAAGGAAACACCTTAGCAAAAATGCTATAAGCACAAGAACAAGACATGCAATTACAATTTGTGCAGATGTTGTTGCAGAATGGAATCTAACAGCCAAAAAGAATACTGAGCCATCCTGAGACTTGAAGTGGTCTTACATGAATTTAGCTACATATATATCTGCAAAGAGATGTATTTACCTACATATATCTCTGCAAAGCGATGTATTTACCTATATATAGCTCTGCAAAGAGATGTATTTACCTACATATATCTCTGCAAAGCGATGTATTTACCTATATATAGCTCTGCAAAGAGATGTATTTACCTACATATATCTCTGCAAAGAGATGTATTTACCTACATATATCTCTGCAAAGAGATGTATTTACCGTAAATTCCGGACTATAAGCCGCGGCTTTTTTCCCGTTTTTTGGCCCCTGCGGCTTATATAACGGTGCGTCTTATCTATGGATTTTTTCAGAAAAAAAAAAAAAAATACAAATAAAATCTCTCTTTTTTAGCACTCTTTCTAACTATAAATCCACTTCTGTTTTAATTTCCTCTCTTGCCCTCTTTTCACCACACCGCGGACACTGTGTGCACTGTAAAAATAAACAACGGTGGTGTTGTGTTATGTTGTTTTGTTGAAATGTTACGGTAATACGGTAAATGGGAGCTTCCTCAAACAGCCATCTCTTTCCCGACAATCCCCTCTGTGCGTGACCACTTACATATGGTAATTACGGTAAGCAAACGGCCACTCTGCCATCAACTCCCTCCCCCGACTACCAGGAGAAAATCACAAACTTCGGCGAATTCACACAAAGGAAGATCAAGGAATATTCCATCGAACCGGAGCAGATCATAAATATGGATGAAGTGCCTTTGACGTTCGACCTGCCACTCACTCGGACTGTTAACAAGAAGCGCCCTGGAGGATTCTTTCACCAAAAAAAAGCTTTGCTCGTTCTCGACAGCATGAGAACGAGCAGTAGAAGCAACACTCTCACTTACCATGGGGAAGGTACGCAGAAATTCACACGACGCAGCGTTCAAGTTGAAAGCAGTCAATCTCGCATTAAAAGAGGGAAACAGAGCAGCCGCGCGTAACCTGGGCATCGATGAGTCAATGGTGAGGCGTTGGACGGTGCAGCAGGAGGAACTGTCTCAGCACGGAATATTATAGGAGTGTGAAAACATCCACAATCACCAACGGGTTCCAAAACGCTGGACTGCTGCGGGATGAAGAGGTACGCCGCCACAGCTGGCGCTGAGGGCCGTCAGAGGCTTCAGAGGCTGTTCGATGCCGACAGTGATGAAGAGGAGTTCGTTGGTTTTGAGTGACAATGAAGGAGAGAGGAGAGTGGTTGACGAAGCCACCCTGAACCTGTTCGTTTCCGACACTGAAGATGAGGACTTTGGTGGTTTCAGTACGCAGGAAGAAGAGGAAGACGAGGATTAGTGACTTGACTTCTCTGGTTACAGGTTTGCTGCACATATAGCCTATTGTTGTGTGATTTTGTCTGGGGATTAGTGACCTGACTTTTGTTTTGTTTTGTTGAAATGTTAATAAATGGGAGCTTCCCCAAACAGCCATCGCTTTCCCGACATTCCTCTCTGTGCACGAACCCTTTCATATGGTAATTAAACATCAAAACACCCGCGGCTTATAGACCGGTGCGGCTTATAGAAGAAAAAAATAGTCAATTTTGGTCCCGCGGCTTATAGACCGGTGCGTCTTATAGTCCGGAATTTACGGTACCTATATATAGCTCTGCAAAGAGATGTATTTACCTACATATATCTCTGCAAAGAGATGTATTTACCTACATATATCTCTGCAAAGAGATGTATTTACCTACATATATCTCTGCAAAGAGATGTATTTACCTACATATATCTCTGCAAAGAGATGTATTTACCCACATATATCTCTGCAAAGAGATGTATTTACCTATATATAGCTCTGCAAAGAGATGTATTTACCTACATATATCTCTGCAAAGAGATGTATTTACCTACATATATCTCTGCAAAGAGATGCAAAGAGATGTATTTAGATTTACCTACATATATCTCTGCAAAGAGATGTATTTACCTACATATATCTCTGCAAAGAGATGTATTTAGATTTACCTAGATATATCTCTGCAAAGAGATCTATTTACCTACATATATCTCTGCAAAGAGATGCAAAGAGCATCTGTGGGGCAGTGGTGGCCTAACGTTAGAGAAGCGAGCTTGTGACCGGAAGGTTGTCGGTTCAATCCCCAGGACCGGCAGGATAAATCTGGGTGGGGAAAGTGAAAAGGCAGCGCTTGCCCCTCCCTCATTACCACCACTGAGGTGTCCATGAGCAAGGCCCTTAACCCCAACTGCTCCAGTGGAGCTGATCAGTCACCAACAGCTCAGACTGTGTGTGTGTGTGTGTGTGTGTGTGTGTGTGTGTGTGTGTGTGTGTGTGTGAGAACAGGGCACAGGGAGACTCCCCCTGTATAAATAAAAGTAAAAAACATATATTTACCTACATATATCTATGCAAAGAGATGTATTTACCTACATATATCTCTGCAAAGCGATGTATTTACCTACATATATCTCTGCAAAGCGATGTATTTGCCTACATATATCTCTGCAAAGCGATGCATTTACCTACATATATCTCTGCAAAGCGATGTATTTGCCTACATATATCTCTGCAAAGAGATGTATTTACCTACATATTTTGTATATCTGCAAAGAGATGCACTCTTGTGAAAGCATACAGGTTTACAGTAATGATTTATGGAGAACAGAATCCTTTATAGCCCTGTAGTGATACAATCAGTATAACACGGCTGCATGTGACTCTGTCGACAGCAGAGGGCAGAGTGGAAGGGAGAGCATGTGTGTGTATGTGTATTGGATTCATGTGTGTGTATTTACAGTAGTAGGCACCGATTCGCCGCCCACCCTGCAGCTCGCCGAGTTGGCCCTGCTGCGCGGCCTCGCCCGCAGCTAACCCTAATAAAATACTGTAGCTCTAAAGCAGGAAATGAAGTCATATGGGGAAATGAGCAAGGTAATGAGTTGGTATAGTGTGTGTGTGTGTGTGTGTGTGTGAGAGAGAGAGAGAGGGAGAGAGTGAGTGAGCGAGAGAGAGAATTTGTTCAAAAAATAATTTGTATTGAGTCACTGAGTCAAAAAGATTAGGCTTAATACCACCAGCGTCTATGTTCATTTTTGAGTGTACTGTACACAGCATTTAACTCTTTTCATTATGAAAGTTTAGTTGACCCCGGCTTTTGTCAACAAACCTATCCAGCTAACTCTGTTATCCACATATGAGGAGATCCTTAGCTTATTGTTCACATTTACCTTTCAGAGTGGTTGGCAAATCTCTTATCGTCATAGAGGATGCGGTCCCTGAGTGAGACAATCTCATCGTATCCAGGCAGGAAAACCAGAATTCCACCTTAAGGCCAGCAGGGGAGGGGGGAATCACAATCCAATCAATATGAAATATCATCACTGTTCATCAATTGTTTTGGTGGAACAAATGTCTAAATCCCCACAAAAGAAACAACATATAGAACAGTGGACAACACTTATATGCCATATCATGATATCTAAAGACGATATCTAGTCTCATATCACAATATCGATATAATATCGTTATTGCTCAGCCCTTAGACTACGCTACACCACTTATAGGTGTGGCTATACCATCTTAGTGCAACCAAATTCATTTGTTACTTGTGTTCAAGGCTTAAAACAATCAAATATTATATACATTTATAAAACGGCTCTCTCAAATCAAGCAATCTGATTGGTTCACAGCCATTGTATAAATCCAATAACCCACTCCAATAACCCATGGCCATGGGTTATTGGTTGCCATTGCAACTCTCTTACTAAAAGCCTTTGGTTACCTCAAAAAAATAATACATACATACAACAACTGATCAGCGGGATATATTTGCCACAACACACTAGCTCTCATGCTATATTGCTTAAATATATATATACATATATATATACATATATATATATATATATATATATATATATATATATATATATATATATACATATATATATATATATATATATATATATATATATATATATATATATATATATATATATATGTTGAGCATGTAAAACCTGCCATTTTCAGCATGCAGGTTGCTGGCTCACAGATTGTTGTTGTTTCAGGTAGCGACGGGTAGGCTACTTTTGAAAACAGGCCGATAATGACAGAGCTTATAAACCGCAGCCTACTTCTGTTGAGTCAGACTATGTTCCACAATGCTAAGTGAAGAGGTCCAGTAGAAAGCAAGTTTACTTCATCATTTGGGTTGTTGTTTTTTAGAATGGGAGGGGTCGAGCGGCATATTCAAACAGACTATTATGATTATTACTGTCGCAAAATGCCAACGGGTGACAATGAGCGACAGTTACTGGGACCTGGCATGATGATTATGATGCCACGGAATATTCAGGTTTCTTCGTGAACTGACCAACTGCTCTAAGAGGCTGTCAGATTGATCAATTATCCAAATGTTTTGCTGTCGCCTTGCAGCCTACTGCTCTCTAATGAGGCTCTATTGTAAGTGTGCAGATGATCGGTGGCCCTCACCGTCGTCGGAGGTGGAGCAGATGTTGTGCAGCAGATGCATGATGAGGTCCAGGTCCACGCGGTCGTCGTCGAAGCTGTGGTGGTAGACCTGCAGCAGCTCCTGGTCCTCGGCGCTCAGCTCCGCACTCCCAGACTGCACCAGGGCCGCCTCATCCGCTCTGCTCACTTCTTGCAATGGGCTGGACGGTAGGTGTGGAAGGAGAATTAATTTGACATTATCGTCGCTGTCGGCCAGAAACATTGTATCTCCAAAAAAGCAATTTTTCACAAGGAAGAAAAAACGTTCCCATTTTAACATAGTGTAATCGAAATAATATTAATAACCAGTAATATAACATCTTCCGCTGGTGAGGTTTCCGCCCGACAGGGACGATATTGGACATTTGGCAAAAAAAATTATGCAGAGCAAAATCCAATGACTACACAGCAGTAGATTAAAGGGCTTTAGTGCCCGTACAATATTCCTGCAAAGGATGCACGATGAAATCGACATTGGTATAGAGCTAGCCAGCCTGACGTCATGCCTTGTTCTCTTGCATTTTCACAAACATGGTGCTCCTCCCGCTGATCTCAAACAAGGGTACTCAACAAGCATGGTGCTCCTCCCGCTGATCTCAGCATAGGGTACTCAACAAGCATGCAAGCTCTATCGGCCCAATAAAGGCTTTAGAATGAAAGATCGGCATCGGCCGAATCTGACATTTCTGCCAATATGACAGGCCGATGAAATGACGCTTAAATGACGCTAACCCCTAACCCAGGGAGAGCATCATCCAAGCCTCTTTAAGTAGGATGAATCTTACAGTTTTGTTTGAAAGAAAATGTGACATCACATTTTTTTTTAAAGGCGTGTTTTACATAAATGGTAAATGGCCTGCATTTATATAGCGCTTTTATCCAAAGCGCTTTACAATCAGTAGGTACATTCACCCATTCATACACCGATGGTGGCAGGCTACCACACAGGGTGCTGCTGGCACACCATCGGGAGCAATTTGGGGTTCAGTATCTTGCCCAAGGACACTTCGACACGCAGACTGGAGGAGGCGGGGATCGAACCACCGACCTCATTTATCCAAAGTGATTAGCGGACGACCCGCTCTACCTCCTGAGCTACAGATATGATTTAGAGAAGTCCATCCACATGGCATAAATGAGATGTTCTATGCATCATAAGCACTCTTACATGTAGGATTCCAATAGATCCAAAGCTTCGGCCTGCTGGAAGTGCTTGGCCCAGTCGAAAGCAGTCCTGAAACAAAAAACACTTTATTTAAAGCGGTCCTGAAACAAAAACACTTTATTTAAAGCCGTCCTGAAACAAAAACACTTTATTTATTTACAGCCTTGGCCAAACTCGGACACACGCTTTTATGTGGTTTCCAGGCTTTTTTTCATTTATTTTTTCCCTTTTTTATCCCAAATGTACTTAGCCAATGTCCCCTGCCTAAGGGCTTGTGTCCATATAGCTTCTAATACCCCGTTCAAGACAACTGGGACCACCGGGAAAAATGGTTCCGACGATGGTTCCGACATGTAAAAAGTGAATTGAACGGTCGTCCTGGCCGGAATTACAGTTTGGAAATTCGGATGTCATTCAGAGCTCCGCTTTGTCCGACTTGACACACATCTCATCCAAAATGTAGCATTACCGCCTCCACTTCCCAGAACCCTCTTTGGTTTTTCCCTGTGTTTTCCCTCCGACCGGGAAGTGCAGCGTGAACGCAAATATGCCTGGGGCGGAGGTTCCGAGTTGAAACTTCTGGCGGTCCGAGTTTGTCATGAATGCGGTATTACTTAGCCAATGTCCCCTACCTAAGCTGTCCCGGTCATTGCTCCACCCCCTCTGCCGATCTGGGGAGGGTGTTGACGCTCACATGCCTCCTCTGATACATGTGCAGTCGCCGGGCGCTTCTTTTCACCTGACAGCGAGGGGTTTCACCGACAGGACGTAGTGCATGCAGAGCGACACGCTATTCCCCCCGGTTCCCCTCCTCGCTGAACAGGCGCCCCGACTGAGGAGGCGCTATTGCAACGACCAGGACACATACCCTTGTACGGCTTCCTCCCGCAGACACGGCCAATTGTCTCTGTAGGAATGCCCGAGCCAAGCCAAAGGTAACAATGGAGGCTCGAACCTGCGGCCCTAGGCAGGGAATAGACCACTGCAACACCCACACAGGCGTCTCTCTTTCCAGGCTTTTAAGGGAACCTCGGCAGGCTACATGAAGACACTGCTGCCCAATGGAATGAATCAAGAGATTTGTATGTGAATTATAGCACATAATAGCAATGTCTCAACCGTGATGTTACTATATTGAACACAGTGGTGTATAATGTAGGGATGTCACAATATATCGTCCCACAATATATCGCGATATCAAAACGTGACAATATGTATCGTTGAGATGAAATCTCATATCGCGAGAAAAAGAAGCTGAACATGGTGGCACTGATCTGCATCTGATTGCATGCTCGCTCTCCTTTTCATTGCTTTGTTTGAACAGACGAGGGACGTTACAGACACGGAGGATGAAAATGGTGAAATGACTCAAATTAGCGTGGAGGATGCCCCCTCAACTTACAAATCGATCGCAAAAAAATATTGTTAAAATATCGTATCGTATCGTTATCGTGAACCCAATATCGTGTACCGTATCGTGAACTGAGTGTATCGTGACACCCCTAGTATCATCTGGTGGCAGTAGTATAATATAATGGACGCCCTACCAGCCATTTGATGCCTTCATGTTGATGCTGGCCCCCATGTTGAGCAGCTGCTCCATCTGCCTGAGGAAACCTCTGCCTGCTGCCACCATCAGAGGTGTGAGACTCGTCCCACTGTGCATGTAGTCCACTGAGTATATAAATATACAAGTACAACTCAGTACAACCTAAATACACACTAAACACTCACTGTGCATGTAGTCCACTGAGTATATAAATATACAAGTACAACTCAGTACAACCTAAATACACACTAAACACTCACTGTGCATGTAGTCCACTGAGTATATAAATATACAAGTACAACTCAGTACAACCTAAATACACACTAAACACTCACTGTGCATGTAGTCCACTGAGTATATAAATATACAAGTACAACTCAGTACAACCTAAATACACACTAAACACTCACTGTGCATGTAGTCCACTGAGTATATAAATATACAAGTACAACTCAGTACAACCTAAATACACACTAAACACTCACTGTGCATGTAGTCCACTGAGTATATAAGTATACAAGTACAACTCAGTACAACCTAAATACACACTAAACACTCACTGTGCATGTAGTCCACTGAGTATATAAATATACAAGTACAACTCAGTACAACCTAAATACACACTAAACACTCACTGTGCATGTAGTCCACTGAGTATATAAATATACAAGTACAACTCAGTACAACCTAAATACACACTAAACACTCGCTGTGCATGTAGTCCACTGAGTATATAAGTATACAAGTACAACTCAGTACAACCTAAATACACACTAAACACTCGCTGTGCATGTAGTCCACTGAGTATATAAGTATACAAGTACAACTCAGTACAACCTAAATACACACTAAACACTCACTGTGCATGTAGTCCACTGAGTATATAAGTATACAAGTACAACTCAGTACAACCTAAATACACACTAAACACTCACTGTGCATGTAGTCCACTGAGTATATAAATATACAAGTACAACTCAGTACAACCTAAATACACACTAAACACTCACTGTGCATGTAGTCCACTGAGTATATAAATATACAAGTACAACTCAGTACAACCTAAATACACACTAAACACTCACTGTGCATGTAGTCCACTGAGTATATAAATATACAAGTACAACTCAGTACAACCTAAATACACACTAAACACTCACTGTGCATGTAGTCCACTGAGTATATAAATATACAAGTACAACTCAGTACAACCTAAATACACACTAAACACTCGCTGTGCATGTAGTCCACTGAGTATATAAGTACCGTAAATTCCGGACTATAAGCCGCGGCTTTTTTCCCGTTTTTTGGCCTTTTTTGGCCCCTGCGGCTTATATAACGGTGCGGCTTATCTATGGATTTTTTCAAAAAAAAAAAAAAAAAAAAAACTCTCTTTTTTAGCACTCTTTCTAACTATAAATCCACTTCTGTTTTAATTTCCTCTCTTGCCCTCTTTTAACAACATAACATAACATAACATAACACAACACAGGTGGTGTTGTGTTATGTTGTTTTGTTGAAATGTTAATAAATGGGAGCTTCCTCAAACAGCCATCTCTTTCCCGACAATCCCCTCTGTGCATGAACCCTTACATATGGTAATTAAACATTAAAACACAAAAAAAAAAAAATACCATTAAAACACCCGCGGCTTATAGTCCGGTGCGGCTTATATATGTAAAAAACAGTCAACTTTGCAGGTGCGGCTTATACTCCGGTGCGGCTTATAGTGCGGAATTTACGGTATACAAGTACAACTCAGTACAACCTAAATACACACTAAACACTCACTGTGCATGTAGTCCACTGAGTATATAAGTATACAAGTACAACTCAGTATAACCTAAATTAGGGATGCACCGATCCACATTTTTTCACTTCCGATCCGATTCCGATGCCTGAATTTGGATATCTGCCGATACCGATATTATGCCGATACCGATATTTTTCTTGAATATACAGTATAGGCAAAGATTTGGCCAATTAAAGATTTTTTCAAAGTACAACACAAACTGTCCATTTTGCTGCAACTCGACAGTGCTGCTTAATCCAGGACCTTACTCCTTACTTCCTGGAACTCTTGAGAGTAGAAAACTGGTCCATTGGAGTGAATGGAGATGTTGCGACTCTTCTATATACACAGCTCTGGGTCTGACCACGTGAGACTAGTTGAGCAGTACCGGCTTGCCATTCATTCTGCCTTGAAGTGGTGTGAAAGAGCAACATGATCCTAAACATACATAAAAGCTAAGGCACTATGAGCGTATTTGACGGGAGACATACCGTTAACATCTTCATTGAGGATGAGGTTAAAGAGCTGAGTGAAAGCATCGGCGTCTTGGTTGAGGAAAATGTTGGAGATGCAGGAGTCCATCTCCTTCAGGATCCACGGGTCCACATTCACCCTCTCCTCACTCTGTGATCACAAAACAGCACACGGCCTCAACCTGACTGGACGGGTTTATAATGTGATCACACATTAGCAGATGTCTTCAAAACTATTAATAACAGCCTTATCATTAAAAAAATATTGTTACCATTACATTGTCCTTATTGTGTCATGAGATATACTATACTAAGGGTTTAAAATAGGTTTGATATTTCAGATTTTATTTTAGACCATACATTTGATACCCTAGGTATAGTTTTTTTTTAAAGTAATATTTTCTGCTGATGTAATTGACTGACAAACACATTTTCCAAAGCAAGGTCTATTATTGATTGATGATAATGTTTATGCAAAGAATTCCTCCTAAATAATAACTTGCCTAATGAGATGACATGATGTCCCTAACGTACTTAAACGTCCTGTGGCTCAAACAATGTCCTTTGTACCCTGCTGAAGATGAAATGCCTAATAAAACCTGATCCTTTTTTGCATGTGTATGATAAAAAAAAAAAAATCTTAAGTTTGGAAATGCAATCAGCTCCTCTTCTTTTTTTAATATATATATTTTTGGGGGCATTTCTGCCTTTATTTTCATCAGAGAGGACAGTAGGCAGACAGGAAAGGTGGGGGGAGAGAGAGGGGATGACATGCGGCAAAGGACCACGGATCAGATTCGAACCCGGAACGGCCACGCGAAGGACCGAGCCTCCGTGGTACACACGTGCTGCCAGGTGAGCCACCACCAGACGCAATCAGCTCTTCTTCACTGCTGTCCACGAGCAGCATGCCTCCAACATGGCTGCCAGAGCGCGTGTAGCGCTACCTGAACGCTCTCTCTCTCTACAATCTACATCAGGGGTGTGGCCCGCGAGCGCCCCCTGTGTGGCCCGCGCTGCAAGAAACCCGCTGAATAGGTCATTCTGGCCAATACTCCACTTCTGTTATAACATTTCTGTCTGGAATATGGAATGTCTTTCAATAATCTTTATTATGACTAAAAGGCTCAAAGTAATCTCATGTGTAAGAAATGACTGTTCTACATTGAAGTAAAAATTTAAATAATTAACTCATTGGTTTTGGATTTATTTAGCTTCAAGAGTGCATTTTTGTTCTTGTGAGACCCTCAACACAGGCTTTGAGAATCCCGGGCCACTTACTGATACTTGTGCTTAAATTAACCCACTCATATTCTGGTTTATTTCAAGAAAAACATTTTGGATAGTGGAAATTCTAATTGGCTGGTAACTTTAAAATCTAGCAGCCATATTGGCAGGTGGTCAAAAAAGTTAATTTCAAGCCCTGCAGGGAGAGCAGGTGGTGACATGAGTGAGTGAGAAAAGGATCAAATATTGGTGGTTAAGACTGAATAATGACATCACAACTGTTCATTTAAAATGAGTTATTCCTCTAACCCTAACCCTATCCCTATCCCCTAAAATCCTTTGCGCCCGCGCCGTTCGGCCCCCAGCAAAATCTGGCCCTCTGGTAGCGAGGAATTTTTTTTGTGGCCCTCTCTATCATCAAAGTTGCCCATCCCTGATCTACATACTGTACAGTCAGTCAGCATTCCTACACATTTTCAATTAGAAAATTACAAACTTTTTCCAGACTTTGATTTGTTTTGAAGATTTTGTCTGGTGTTCAATATGATTTAGGCAGATAGACTTCTTGGCCCTGCTAACTAGGTCATATCACTGTATATAGACAAAGATTGTTCTTAGGATGCAAAGCGGCGTTAGCTGTCATGCTAACCTACCGTAATATAACACAGCTCTCAAGAGCAGCAGACCACCCTCGACCAGCAAGGTATTTGCAGCACAACCGACATATTGCTCTGCTCTACAACATAAAAGCTAGAATTATGAACCACAACATTTTCCATAGTTTTCCAGACATTTTTTTTCTCCAAATTCCCAAACTATTCAAGACCTGGAAATGAATTTTTAACACTTTTCCAGACGTTCCAGACCTTGAATCAAGCATCATAGGGAGTTGCGCTGCTTTACCGAATCACCGAAGACGCTGTTCCCTGCCCCATCCAGGTCGGTGTTGTCCTGGGAGACACCAGACGCCGACGTCTGGCTCCTCTGCTGCTCCTGGGGAGAAGCGTCCTCCACGGCTTTACACCACTCGGTCAGAGATTTCTGCTTCTTCTCCTCTGAGCACCACAGCACATGGGATGCACAAACACGCCTTATTTAGACATGGCCATTTAAACATGACGCTTTTGTTCATTGTCACTGGCCAGAATGATTTTAAGCAACAAGACAAATATAGGATTGATGGATATAAAGGTGAATACTTCTCTGCATGTCCTTCTTGTATTTCATCATGTCCTTATTGGCATAGCCTGTCATCCTCAGGATGTCCTCCAGAAAGAACGGTTTCACCTCAAACAGTCTTCCTTTGACTATATTAAACAATGGGAGAAAAGAACAATTGTACACTTTCTGATGTTTTATTATTTTGTCTTGAAGTCCATTCAAAGCTGTGTGTGTGTGTGTGTGTGTGTGTGTGTGTGTGTGTGTGTGTGTGTCGGTGTCATGTACCAAAAACACCCGCACTCCATTTTGACACCTTCACTTTCCAGTATCTCTCTGAGCCTTACCAAGAACAGGCGGTTTCTGCTCATTAATATGAATGATCCCCCCCAGCTCTGACTGGGGGATCCCAAGGCGTTCTCAGGCCATTGTGGAGATATAATCTCTGCACCTAGGCCTCGGTCTGCCCCGTGGTCTCCCCCTCCCAGCTGGAGGTGCCTGGAACACCTCCTTAGGGATAGCCTGGGTAAACCCATCCCCCACGTGACCTGCTCTCAGACCTGTTCTCAGTCACTATGGGTACTATGGGTACTATGGACTGGGAACTGAGAGAGCAGGTCACGTGATGGCTGGGTTTACCTAGGCTACCTTAGGGAGGCCACCAGGTGGCCTCCTTACCAGATGCCCAAACCATCTCAACTGGCTCCTTTCTAGGCAACGGAGCAGCGGCTCTACTCTGAGTCTCTCACGGATGACTGAGCCTCTCCCCTTGTCCTTAAGGGAGATACCAGCCATTCATTTGATATTATAGACCTAAATTCCTGTAACATTAACAGTGGGGCATTATTTTCATGGTCGATTATTTTCTTGATTAATAGATTAGTTGTTTGGTCTATAAAGTGACAGAAAATAGTGAAACCATTGCATCTAAATGTCAGCTGGAGTAGGGATCTTTTCTATTTCATCTAATATAATCAATTGGGATATGGTTTGGATTAATATCATTGTATCTTCCAGGAACCCCAATCACCAATTGATTGATTGATTCATTATAACGCAAAGCCCTAACTGTACATTATGCCCTCTGGCAACCCCTGGAAGCTTTATACACAGGGTCTGGGAATGCTCAGCCGTTTCTTTATTTTGGAGAGAAGTTGGCAGGAAGATGTCCGTCATGTTGGAGTCACTGTTCCTTGTTCTCCTGTTGTTTTGTTGTTGAATGATTTCACTGGGTTGAATGGATCCTTGAGGCAGAGAGGCGTGGCTGTTGCTGGGCCTTACTGCCCCTCAGTCTGTCTGTTGAACAATGGGCTTCTCCAGCTGTGGACCTGGCTGTCATGAAGATGTCGGTGGCCCATATGCATGGCTCTAAATTAAAAAATATCACCATGTGGAATGCATTTGTTGAAGCCGTGCGAGGGGACCATGGACGTCGCCATGATAGCTAGGTTGCGTTTGTCTTTTTTTCTTCTTTTTTTTTTTTGCGTGGTGGAGACTGTCCACTTATTGATCCCGTCTGGGTTGATATGTCCTGAAGGGCACATATTATATTGAATATATATATGCTGTGAGCTAATATCTTTGTTGTTGTTGTTGTTGTTGTTGTTTTTTTGGGGGGGGGGGGGGGTCCTGCGGGGGGGAGGGTTCTGTCTGAATCTGGTTGTGTATGTAGGTTTTATGTTTTGTATTTTTCTTTCTTGTAAAAAAAAATCGACTCAATAAAAAATGGATCGACAGGTGACAAGTGTCAGGTGTCAGAGGGCACTCTGTCTCATGCCTTCAGGTTCTGCCCTTCACTGACAGGATTCTGGGCCAAAATAATTTGACAATGGCCTACAAAATAACCCTTCAGCCGGAGGCAGAACCCGCCATCTTCGGCTGCTCGGAGTCCTCTCTGAACTTCCCTACAGCTGTGCAACAGTCTCTGACACTGGGGACAACTGTTGCCAAAAAACTCATTCCGAAGGAATGGAAGTCCCCCTCTTCACCTCCTTTTCAATTGTGGTTGACGGACATGATCTCTGTTATACGGATGGAGAGGCTCAGGTTCCTGAGAACCAACTCAATTAAAAAATGTCTAACTATCTGGGACCTGTTGTGTACCCCTTCGCCAGCCAGGGTGACTCGCCTGGCTGCTTTCTCATGGACCCCTCGCGCAGAATCCCATGTACATTTCTTATAAGCACATAAGCGCCTTATGTAGCTGGTAGCACCACGTTGTAATATTGAATTTTGATGATGTTTGCATGTTTTTTTCTTTCTTTTCTTTTCCTGTGCCTGAGCCTGTGTGTTTTGACTTGTTTGTGTACTGTTATATATAAGTATTGAAGATAAAATATTGAAAAAAGTGAAAAATGTCAGAAAATGCCAGAGCCCAAGATGACATCCTTAAATGTCTTGTTTTCTCCACAGTCCAAATATATTCATGAGTAAAGAAACCAGAAAATATTCAATATTTAAAGTCCCTGGAAACCAGAAATATTTCTTTATTATTTAGCATTTTGAGTTCATCACATCACAGGAACCTATGTTAATAAGCCACCAGCCAAATTTGAACGATGATGAAGGTCGCAAAGTATATAAATTTAGGTTTGACAGTCATGGCAAAAGTCATGAGAATCAATTACTCACATAAGACCCTAAATGTAATAGTTAGAAGGTTTTTGTGGATTTTGGTTTCCAGGGACTTTAAATATATTTGAGAAGCTGAAATCAGATCATTTTGACCTTTTTCCCCTTAACAAAATTAATCGATTATCAAAATAGTTAGCGATTCATCTAATAGTTGACAACTAATGGCTTAATGGTTGCAGCTGTAATTAACAGTCGGTAAAGTAAGTCACTTGGATCGGGGGGTTACTGGGCCTTACTGTGGATAACGGGGCAGGAACCGAAGTAGCGAAGGAAGAGGTCCACATCCATGGCAGCACTGGAGAGGATGAGCTTGAGAGTGGGGATCTTCTGCAGGACATCCCGCATCTTGGTCAGCAGGAAGTCAGTGAGCCCGTCGCGCTCGTGCACCTCGTCCTGGTCAAACACCAAGCAAGTGACTTCAGCATGACACACTTACTCTCCTTTCACATTTTGTCATAACGATAAAGCCCTGAGTTTGGACTGAGGCAGATTAAAGGTCCCATTCATGCTCTTTTTTTTGCTGTATCAAACAAGTCTGATGGGTTTTTACAAAGAAGGTTATGAATTCTGTTGCCTTTTTCCCCCAAAATCTAGAGCCTTCTGTTGGACTTGTGTGTGCTGTCTCTCCCCTCATTAATTATGTGCTGTTTTGAGGGGGCGGGACCTCTGATAAGATGATCTATTAGGATAGATCCATCTGTGGTGCAGTTGATTGTTTTCTGAACGTTTTTCCATGCTATGCAGCTATGCTACAGACAACATGCTATGCAGCTATGCTACAGACAACATGCTATGCAGCTATGCTACAGACAACATGCTATGCAGCTATGCTACAGACAACATGCTATGCAGCTATGCTACAGACAACATGCTATGCAGCTATGCTACAGCCAACATGCTATGCAGCTATGCTACAGACAACATGCTATGCAGCTATGCTACAGACAACATGCTATGCAGCTATGCTACAGACAACATGCTATGCAGCTATGCTACAGACAACATGCTATGCAGCTATGCTACAGACAACATGCTATGCAGCTATGCTACAGACAACAAGGTTAGTCTTCCGCATTCAGTTGGCGGGGGCAAATTAAATGTTACTTTGTGATGTCACAAAGTTAAGGAAGTAAAAATGGCTCGTTTGGAGGCACTTTTTCCTTACATGGCTCGTGTGGCTTTATCTGAGGACCATGTGTTTTGAGACCATGTTTCTATAGCACTCCCTATAGTCCACTTCCCAGTCTATCGCTGGGATCATGCTTAAAGAGTAACTAAACCCCAAACTCACATTTGTGGTGAAGCTATCTAATGGTGAAACGTAGGGTACTGAACTGGCCTTCTGCTATTGGCTGGTGTTTTGTGCCAGGTGATGTCATGTTTGTTTTGGCCCACCATGGATTTGACAAAAAAAGATATTAAAAAAAAAACGTGGCTGATATTACTGTATTTCGGAGGCTGTGGTGGACAAACTTTTAAAGCTAGTGTGATTTTCTTATAAATATGAAACTAGAAGATCTAAGGAATCGATTGGTACCAACCATGTCAACCTACATGTAGGATGTCAGTAAGGGGGTTGAGCAGCGCTCCAAAGTTAGGCTAATCTTTGGCGAGGGGAAAAATGGGCAAGGATTGGAGCTACGCACCTTGAGTTGCATGCACTTTGTGTCAGAAAGGTGTCTTTCCCTTTGAAAATGTTTAAGCCCCCCCCCCCCCCAATCAACTCTAAATCTAACTCTAATAAAAGTTGTTAATAAACGTTCTAATAACATTTAGATTATTTTGAGAATTTATTTTAGATTTAAAATGTAAATTGTCTATACATTATAATACATTTTAATAAAATGCAATTTTGCATAACATTTATTTTTTGGCCCACGGCCATCCATCCAGATACATTTTTGGCCCTTCATAGGAAAGAATTTGGACACCTCTGTTCTGTAGAGTACAGCAAGTACAACAGGTGGTGTTGACAGCACCTGGCACCATAGACCAGCCAATAGCAGACTGCCAGTTACGTTTCACCATGGGGTTAAGTTACTCTTTAATCTGTTGCAGGAAGGGTTCGATGCAAAGATCCTGTGATTAAACTGCTTAGGCTTCATTATGTGGTGATATCATAACAATTATCACTGCAGCAGAACAGTATTAGTTTGTGTGTTATTCATGCATAGGCAGAAAGCAATCCAATACATGACGTGATCCCTCTGGAGCAATGCAATGCTCCTGCAACAGAATGACATCCTCTGGAGCAATGCAATGCTCCTGCAACAGAATGACATCCTCTGGAGCAATGCAATGCTCCTGCAACAGAATGCCATAGGTCAGGGATTGTCTCGTTAGCAACAAATGGACTTCCATCAGAGGGTAAAGCAATTGACACAACAAGTGAAATCCTGTCATTAGACAAAGCCAACCCAGTTATTAGAGATTGCATGTCCTACTCATATGCCACTGGTCGGGGTGCTCACCACAATGACATGTGTGACGGCTGACAAGCTGGCATCTCCACTCATAAGCGTTCTGAGGAACACTCCGCTGGTGCAGAAGGTCATTAGTGTCTTAGGAGAGATCCTATGGGATTCAAAGTTAAAGAGCGTGGTGCAGGTTAACTTGTTCATGAAGTTACATTTTGGGCTCATGATTATTACGAAAATAACCCCTTGATGTTTGTCAATTTAAAAGACTAGGCATGTCGTGCGCGCCTAGGCTCGGCCGTTGCACGGCCTCGGCTTCGCCTGACCTATTGCCGCGCGCGGGTGTGTGTGTGTGTGTGTTGCTCACTAAATGTTATTGCATCAGTGATGTCACAATGCCTCCTTGTGCGTGTGTGTGGTGTGTGCCCCATTATGATATCACTGATGACATCATCTATGTGTGTGTGCCTCCCTATGACATCACTGATCAGTCTTGTCACAATGGCTTCAAAATTTTATATAGATAGATAACTTTTTTCAAGAAAGTTGCAGTATGTCATAAAACTGTCGTAAAAATTATAGTAAATTACAAAACTTCTCCAAAACAATCCAATGTTAATTCCAAACCCTTTCCAGGCCTAGAAAACAGTTTTTCAAATTCCATAACGTTTCCAGGAATGTCATGACCGTGGGAATCCTGCTTTGAGAACAAAATGAACAAACAAACTATGGAGGGACAAATCAGACTACGGTAATATGAATGGGAAACACTGGGCTGCGTTGTGGGAGTGTCTGGTAAGGGTCTCTGTCGTGGAGTTTACCTGCTCTCGAGTCTGATCTGATAGCCGACGGTCTGGCCCACGCTCTCGCCGCGCTCCGCTGCCACCCTCTCGGCCATGGCGATGGCGGCCAGGCGCCTGGGCTGCGTGCAGAAGATACGGCAGGGGGTCCCGTTCCTACTGCAGTCATCCAGCAGGAACTGTGGGATCTGACAAGCACAAGTTTGAATCAAGTCAACAGGTATTCTATTCAGCAAGGAAGCTTATGTGTTCACCATCACATCAACAGCATAATTAAAGCCATAACAAATATGAACTCTATACTTGGTGGTAAAAAAAAAAATTGGGACAGCATATGAAATGTATTTATTTTGTTCGGTGGAAAAAACATGAAAAATAGATCTTCACGTTGGCAAACATGTATAATGTACATACGCGTGATGACCAGTGTGTTTTTACTTTGTGCCAATTATCTACCAAAGTTGCCCCTCTTCCTACACAGAGAATAATCCATTTTGCTGCCATTTATGTGTGTACAATATGAAACAAGCACAGATCCAAAATTAAGATCAGGATTATTTAACATGATTTAACTTTGGGAACACCATGCATTTATTGAACTAAAAAACAAACAAACAAACAACAAAACTTTTGAACACTGGATTTCTTTGAACGGTCATGTTCTACCAAGGAAGGTTTGAAATAAATGGGCAAACTGGCTCTTCACTCGACGTTTTATCTCGATATTTGATCTTCTTGTTTTCAGGATTGTGGGAAGCCAAAATCCTGACCGTGGATTGATAGTCGATTAATTGTGCAGCCCTATATAATTGATTAACATCTTGTTAGTGTCATGGCGTCTCCTCAATGTCCTACCTGCGTGGTTTTCCCAGAACCAGTCTCTCCCACCAACAGCACCACCTTGTTGTCCCTGATGAGCTGGACAATCTCCTCCTGGCAGTCATGCACGGGCAGGGAGCGGCGGAAGGCGTCCAGCTCTGACGGACTCCTCCTCTGGGGCACCTGGGGAACGCCGCTGCTCAGGCAGCCGCTCGCCCTGCTCTTGTTCCGGGCGTTATCTGAGTGACGAGAAGGAAGGATCATGTACGCACGATATCGATTTTTTTTTTTGCCGATATCCGATATGCTGATGTTTCCCAAATCTTTTGACCGATTGTCGATGTCGATATGCGTGCATTTTTCCCACCTAATTTCAGAGAAGCGCAAGTCTCTGCGGTAGTGGAATTAACACGTTATTATGCCTACGCTTATCGTGATGGCCCACTGGCAGATGCAGACAGAAATACAATGCTTTTCAAAATGTACACATTCACTAGGCAAAATAAGAACACGACTTCAACTTAGGTCATGTAAAACATGCCATACTTTAATTTATGTAACATTTTCCTTCAAACAGAACTGTAAGATTCATCCTACTTAAAACAGCTTGGCTGATGCTCTCCTCATGTTCGTTTCAGGCTATTTTATTTAAAGGTCCCATTCCGTGCAAAAGCTGTTTTTACTTGTAAATGCATATATACTGCTGTCAGCCCTCCCTGTAATGAGTGGTCACACGCTCAGAACTGCCACAGTTGGATTTGTCCCTATCCAGTGTCCCCCTGCAGTCTCCTCCAAGCCACACCCCCAAACGCTTTGTTTGCCCAGAGGGGAATTGGGACGTCACTAGCTTCCTCCTGCATACTGCGCGGGTCTCTCTCACACAAGCTACCTGCACCATTTTGTCTATAGCCACAAAATTAACACTTCTAGTTGGAGCGACGCCAACTGTACGTGATCCAGCAACTGCAGGGGTGCATTCGGTAAGTCTAGGCATTTTGAGATGTCCTCTTTAGC
Source organism: Poromitra crassiceps (assembly GCF_964638095.1). Classification (NCBI taxonomy): domain Eukaryota; kingdom Metazoa; phylum Chordata; class Actinopteri; order Beryciformes; family Melamphaidae; genus Poromitra; species Poromitra crassiceps. The sequence goes on from NC_139627.1 coordinate 14,697,135, forward strand.
GTAGTACCGTTAAGTTAACGATAACTCGCAACCTAGCGTGCTGGTCCACAGACGCTAATCTGATTGGCCGCTGGGAGCCTGGGGCGGGCTCTCCCTCAGCGGCCAATGGGAACTGTTAGTTCTGAATATATTATAGAAACAGGCCATTCTTGGGAAGCGACAAGATGAGGAAGTGAGAACTCCGTCACAACAAACGGGGTTGCTATATTTTCGACAGATTAATCCAGAATCATGTTTTATGGACCAGAGACACACGTTTTTAACACGTTCACTGCCAATGACGAGTTGACTCGTCAAACACAATCCAACCGTTCACTGCCAATGACGAGTTGACTCGTCAAAAAATAAAAAATAAATTTTTTGACCGTGCTACGTGGATCAATGTCCCCCACGTCTCCTATAAAAATATTGGAAGTATTGAATGTGTATAATCTATTTTACCGACCAACTAAGTGGCGACAGTGCTCTCCCGACAGAGAGAAAGCCAACCAAAAACAGCCGCGGGAGCAAGCCATTCCCAAGGAAATGGCTTGGCGATTTTACAGTCATCAGTCACCAGACCCGCCCGAGAGCGGCCGCGCCAGCAGCAGCACACTGAGAGCGGAGAGCGGTGCTGGCGTGGGGGATTGCAAATTTGCATAATAGATTATGGGTGAAACACACTTTGAAACACCCGCAGAAAGGCCAGAATCGCACGCATTCCGAACGAACGAGCCTCATTCTCATACTGTAGGCGAAAACGCTTTCACGCTGCTGCACACCGGCGCACAACGGTGTGGGGTTCCAAAAATAGACTGGGTGGGCAGCATAAAGCCTAGAATCGCACAAAGCTTCATCAAAGCTCTCAACCGAAAATCCAAGAAACGATTGAGTCCCATCCACAGTCCACACTCGCCGACGAGGGGCCGCCAGAGAGGGAGGCTGCTCACTGCTCAGACAGGCAGGAGAAACTGGCTTGTGACAAACGCCACCAGACACGCCCACGGAGGGAGGAGTTTAAAGGAGAGGGTGTTCAGAACTATATTGTTCAGATGTCTGATCTCTCACTGATGCCAAAAATAAATGGTTAAAGTGACTGTTCTGCCTGTTTGATTGAATTTCACAAAACTGCGATTATCTCAGCTTTCACTCTCAGACAGCTGAAACCATGCTGTACTCAACGGCTAATATCTACATAACTACTAACTCTACAAACTAACTCTTTTAGACAGAGAAAGCACACATTCTATTAGTACTTTTGTGAACTTTGTGTTCACAAACTCCAAGCAGAAAATAATCCTCGGCTCTTGTAAAATGAGCCAGAATCCTCAAAAAACCCTCTGGCAGAACCTACCTACAGTAAAAAAAAAAAGGCTGGCAGTGAATGTGTTAAGAGGTTACAGCTGCACGAATTGGGACCTTTAAGTATTTATCGGCCGATACCGATGACGTGCTGATATCATCGTGCATTCATACTCCAGACCCCCCCCCCCCCCCTCCCCTGATTTTTCGATCCCATTTTTATCCCCACATTAGTGCTAATTTTAATGTATTTATCCTGGTTGCTACTCCACCCTCTGCCGATCTGGGGAGAGCCGAAACTGGCTCCATGCTTCCTCCGAGACATGGGCAGTAGTCAGCTGCTTCTTTTCACCTGCAGGGGAAGCTTCACCAGTAGCACATACAGTAGCACGTGGGAGGATCACACTATTCCAACGAGTTCCCCTCCCTTCGAACAGGCGCCCCGAACGACCAGAATAGGCAGAGAGTTTTATGTGGTTCATTGAAACACTATTTGCTTGAAATATTTTTTGTGTACTGTACTGTACTGTAATGTTTTGATTTGGACGAGCCCACCCGGGCGGGGGGGCGCATCCATACTTTTTAACAAAATGATTACTCACAAGAATAATCCGTTGAATGGCTGACAATGGAAAATAACCGTTTATGCAGCCCTAACTCTAATAACGCTGCGTTCAGATGAGCAGTGGTATTTGAGTATTTTAAGGATGACAGAGTCCCTAGTAGTTTCTGACCCAAACGCAGCCTCACCAGCTTCCGCGGTCATGGGCACGGTGCTCTCCGTGTGGGGCTGCAGGTCTGAGCGCTCCTTAGAGGTGAGGGGAAACCTCTGCAGCAGGCTGCGCGCGGCGTGCAGGGAGGTGTGGCAGAGCGTGAGCGGCATGGCAGGCCGCGGTTTCTCCAGACCCTCCTTCTTTCTGACGGTGAGGAAGCGGTGGTAGCTTTTCCTGAAACAAAGATGAAAACGGCAAATCAGAGACACTCATTCTCGGCGCGACGTCCGTATCGGCCGATAAAGGCTTTCAAATGAAATATCGGCATTGGACCCGAAACTAAGATTTCTGCCGATATGACAGGCCGATAAAATGAGGCTTTAATTATGTCCAAATGCTGGATGCTTACCTAAATACAAATATGGCATGTTCTACTTAACCTAAGTTGGAATAGTTTTCTTATTTTGCCCAGTGAATGTGTACATTTAGAAAAAAGCACTGTATTTGTTTTCTGTCTGTATCTGCCAGTGGGCCGTCATGATAAGAGGAGGCATAATAATGTGTTGATTCCACTGCAGCAGAGACTTGTGTCTCTGAAATTAGAGGAAAAATTATTCTGAAGGAATGGAAGTCCCCCTCGTCGCCCTCTTTCCAGCTGTGGTTGACGGCGAACCCTAACCAGAGGAAAGATTGGCACGGACTAAAAGTTGACCAGACAGAAGAACTTACCCTCTGCTCTTGGAGATGTAACCCAGAGACTGTGCCATGCGATGAACGAAGGCCCGCTCGTCAGCGTAGAAGGAGGAGGGAAACTCCAATTCTGCTCAATGGAGGGAGGAATAGTTCAATATAAGAGAACAATTGTGACATTTGAGCACTATTACAAAAACAACAAAACACTGTGCAGTGTGTGCACTCTCACCGTTGTCCTCGCTGTACTGAAAGCGCTCCAGAGCCAGGGTCACGGCTATCTTCACTTCTTCACCTATGCAGATGTCTTTGAGTCCTTTGGAGCCCCCGGACGATCTGCTGTGACCTTTAGGCGCTCTATGCGAGGCTGCACCATGATGTGACATGATGCCCTGCAAGACAAAAATGGTTCAAGTTACCACTGTGACAGACAGCAGGGTCCACCCAGTAGGGACGGGAATCATCAGATGCCCCACGATACGATATTATCACGACACTTAAGTCACGATACAATAGTATTGCGATATGCTAGTATTGCGATATATTGAGTATTGCGATATTGCAATATATTGTGATTTATTACCTTTTTAATAACGCTGCATTCAGATGAGCAGTGGTATTAAGAGGACTATAACGTATATATATATATATATACAAGTAACAAATGAATTTGGTTGCACTAAGATGGTATAGCCACACCTATAAGTGGTGTAGCCTAGTCTAAGGGCTGAGCAATAACGATATTATATCGATATTGTGATATGAGACTAGATATCGTCTTTAGATATCATGATATGGCATATAAGTGTTGTGCTTTTTCTGGTTTTAAAGGCTGCATTACTTGTGTAAAGTGATGTCATTTGACTGGCCGGTTGCACAAACTGGTCTTACACTGGTCTTAAGCTAAATTGGTCGTAACTTTACGACCTAACAGCTACGCCGGTTGCCTTCCCAAATGTTGCCGTTAATTTTTTTAGAATTTAATACATAGAATTGGGAACGTTACATTCAATTTCATTCAGACTGTCTGTCGGGCTCAATCGCAATTTTTCCCCCGGAGCGAGGGAGGGTGGGAGGAGTGTAGTGACGCACTTACAGTAGTGGCCACTGTAAAAAAACAACAAAGCAAGTTATTTTCGCGGGGGTCAGTGAAATAGCAGGGCGCGAGGCAGTGAAATAGCAGGGCGCGAGGCACACCAAAATCTCATTGTGTAAATATTTTGTGAAAGCACCAATAGCCAGGGAAGGAACCCCCGTCTTTGCATTTTATTTTGATCACAGTCTTGTTTTAATAAAAGTGCTTGTTGTGGCTTCTCACATGTGGCATGGACTTGCAACTGAACATGTTTCCATTTTAAAACTGTTAAGCTTACAGCTAGCACTTTTCTGTCAGTTAACGTGAGAGTGAGAATGAGCGACTAGCGTTAGCATGGTTTCGGTTTTGTAAAGAGTCACTCGACAACAAATGGGCCGTGTTTCCCAGTCCGCCGATAACCTCAGTAAGTTAGACACTGCAGTTACTAATAGAATTGTTTCACATGTAACCTTGTCATGGAGTAGAAATGCAAGCCTAACCTGAAAGCTCTTGACTGTGAGCGTGACCACCAGAGCGCTGCGACTGCTTGCTACCTCCTCTCCTCCTCTTCCTACTTCTTCTTCTTTAGTTTTGATACTAGGCAGTTGGCAAGAGGTACATTAGCGCCACCGGGTGGACTGGAGTGTGAACAAGAGCTTGATGACAGGAACCCAATCTCGCGTCACTTAAGCTAAATTAGTTTGGTTAAAACTTAATAATGTCACAGTGGTCACAGTATATCCTGCCTGGTGTTTTAGCCAAGAAATCTGCCATTGTAAAGGCATGGTGGTTTGCCCATTTGCCATAGTGACTGAATACGATTTCGTTTCTTCCTCATAGTAATGGTTTACGGTAGAGACTTTATTGATATGTCGTTTTAAGGAGCGCATTGATAAGGAACATGTAATAATTTCGCTTTCGGCCTACACGTTTAGTGGATAAGGATTTTGAGGCGCTCGGCTTGAGTTTAATATGGACTACATTTGGAGGCAGTGGACTACAAGAGAAAGATGGCGGCCGCAGTGAGCAGCGGCAGCAGCGATACCTCCAACAACGGGGAGGAGGAGGACAAGATACGGCGGCTGTTTAAGACCTGCGACGGGGACGGAGACGGCTTTCTCAACCGGTAACAAGTGACTGTGTAACGTTACTCTACTCACTCTATTATTCCTTGTGTAGAGACGAGTCTGTTTCCCCCCTGACTGTGTACAGTAGACTGCGAACTGCATTCAGCCACAATTAGCCATGCTATGACCGGAAGTGACGCAATGATGTCTTCAAAATAAAAGCGGACATGTCAAATTTGGGAAACTGGATTAAAGGATAATTCCTGTTATTTTCAATTGTCAACAATTATGAACAATGATCATGTCTCGTGAGTCCATTTGATACTTTATGCTGTGTTATTTTTAATAAATGTTTATGTAGGCTAATGAAGAAATTAGGGACATTCACGGATAAAATTAACAATGGTGGAGTTGGACAGTTGCTAGTCTCGCAGTGCCAGCCGTAGATAATATCTACGTCTGGGGCACAACTCTCAAAAGTGGTTAATCCAGACTGTAAAATATGTTTAATCCTGTTGTAAAGATGGGCATTTTAACATGGGGGTCTATGGAGATTGACTCACTTTTGGAGTCAGCCTCAAGTGGCCATTCGAGGAACTACAGCTTTTAGTATCACTTCCGCTGTCAAGCTTGATGCCTGGGTGAACAACAGTGCTGCTAATAATACCCAGGTTGAAAATAATAGGAATGATCCTTTAGGGAAGAATTGAGGTTACGTTTCCTCTGTGGGGTTTCCAGGACTTGGGGTGCCTGTGAACAGTCTGCTGGCTTTGAAGGTAGCAGTGATTCTTCATCTACTCAGTCTTAACTGTGCATTTGTCTCGAAGGCAGGATGACCAGTTGGGTTGCCTCCTACAACAATTAAAAATATACAAATTTATTTTAATCCGCTGCAGATTCCTTGTTACCAATTATCATTCAATTATCATTCGAAACAGTTGACGCTTGACAATACTTGGCTTTATTTTGAAAAAAGCTGACCGGAAGTGCTGTTTGTTATTGTGGCGGACTTGACACTGGCAGCAGACTAGGAACAAATTCCCAAACTTTTGGTCCACCAACCACTCCCCGACATGCTATTGTCAGCTGGACTTGACACATCTGGGCCGTAGAACATCTGCATGTATGCACATACATGATGAATCTGTTGGTATTTAACTTTGATAGAGGCTTTGGTGCTCCAACTCTTCTTCTAGCCACCCAAAGCAGCAGGCGTCAACAGCGCAGCAAAGTTATGGCTGATAGTTCCACTATAGTTTCTTATGCTAATCATACATTCATGCAAATATAACATGTCAAACGTCTCATTTCAACATTGCTTTTCTCCTATGGCTAGTTTGCATTGTGGGAAGATATACTGTTTAAATAACGTTTCTAGACGTTGCGTCATTTTTGTTGCTAACAAGACCATTGTTCTATCCTGGCACTAGCCTATATGGCTTAAATAACCTTACATTTTTCATCAATTCACCCCTACAAAATCCACGTGAAGGTATAGGATAATTAAGCGAGGTAATGGAGGAGATCCCATCAGAACGACTCCTTCAATACCTTCTAATGTCATGGAAAAATTGAGGGTGTCATGAGAGGGATAGGTCACATGTTTTAAAGTCTATCCCTATTTGCTTTTCATGAAACATGAAACATGAAACGTATTTTGTCTCAGTCTACTACCGTAAATTCCGCACTATAAGCCGCACCGGAGTATAAGCCGCACCTGCAAAGTTGACTGTTTTTTACATATATAAGCCGCACCGGACTATAAGCCGCGGGTGTTTTAATGGGTTTTTTTTTTTTTTATTATTATTTTTTTTATTGTGTTTTAATGTTTAATTACCATATGTAAGGGTTCATGCACAGAGGGGATTGTCGGGAAAGAGATGGCTGTTTGAGGAAGCTCCCATTTATTAACATTTCAACAAAACAAACACCACCTGTGTTTCTTTTTTACAGTGCACACAGTGTCATACAGTGTCATACAGTGTGGTGAAAAGAGGGCAAGAGAGGAAATTAAAACAGAAGTGGATTTATAGTTAGAAAGAGTGCTAAAGAAGAGAGAATTCCGTTTTTTTTTTTTTTTTTTTTGAAAAAATCCATAGATAAGCCGTTATATAAGCCGCAGGGGCCAAAAAAGGCCAAAAAATGGGAATTTACGGTATGTATTTTGTTTTTGTTTTTATATTTTCTTATTTATAATGTTTCTGCTTTCGTTACCTGCCTCGGGACTACGGATGTAAGTTAGCATTTTGCTACACTCCGGCATGTTTACCTCTTGTATTTTTATACTGATGTTCATTAACATGCTCTGCATTGCTCTCTCCATATCAAATACATAAATAAAGCAACCAAACCCGCATCCTCCGTGTTGGGCAACTTACTTAGGAAGTGTAATTAGTTACTTATAACTGATTACTCCTTTAAAAAGTAATACAATTACTTTATTTATTTCTTTGTATCAAAAGTAATTTGTTATGTGACTCCTTACTTTATGACTATATTACTTTTGCTATTCCCCTTCCGTAAAAGTGACGTACAACCAGTTTAGCCAGCTCCTTTTAGAAGGGAATCCACTTTATTGGAACAATAATTAAGCTTACAGGAGGAGTCAACAACAATCAGCCAAACTGCATTATGTTTTATGTATTTGCCTAGGACAAACAAATTAATCACGTTCTGGCAAGTAGTTCCGCGGTAGTCTCACAGACAGACCTATCTTCTCCACAACTTATGCCAGGGCTGGAGAAAGTAATGCAGTAACTTGAAGTTACTTGGATTCATAACTGTAATATGACTTTTTGGAAATTGCAATCCCTTACATTACTGGAGAAAGTAATAAAATGACAGTAACTAAGTTACTATAACTAAGTTACTTGCCCACACTGCCCACCCCTACAAACACTTGGTCGTTCTCTCCGCCTGCAGGAATGACCTGCTGCTGATGTGCCGGCAGCTGAACATGGAGGAGTCGGTGGCGGAGGTCATGCAGCAGCTGGGTGCAGACGAGCGCGGCCGCATCTCCTTCCAGGAGTTCAGCCGCTGTCGCATGACGCTCCTCCAGGAGATCAGGAGGGAGGAGGACAAGCTGTACCAGCAGGCCTGCGACTCGGACAGGAAGCCCCGGCATGGCGTCTCCTCCTTACCCACCAGCAGCGACAACAGCCTGGGTGGGTGTCACCTTCTCAATGTGGGGGGTGGGGGGGGGGGGGGGGCAGGGGACCACCAGGGACTGCCCCTGGTGCAAGTACACACTTCGCAAGAGCTAGCTCATAGTTCAGTTCACACAGATCAAATGAACTAGTTCACAATTTTGAATTTTGAACTTACAGCCCCCCCAAAATTAGCAGCAGTTCACATTCATTTCTTCCTCCACTTTTTTTTTTCTTTTTTTTTACTGATCCGAGCAATAATGCCACTCAATGCCAGCCAATGCCACCGTCCCGGCTCATTCAGGTTAATTGGCTCTCGTCTCTCCCGGAGACGAGAGCCAATTAACCTGACCAAGAACCTAACCAAGAAGACATGTAAAAAGTCCAATGGCGCTTCATCATCACACCAGGCAATAGAAACTGAAACTAAAATTGTTACTGCTGCACATCAGAGAACAATATCTTAAAATCAGGGTTGGTGAAAATGTCATAACACCCTTTTCAGCCATGAGTCATTTGAATGGTCTGAGAGAAGATCAGGCCTCTGCGATCGCCCTGCCTCTCTTTTCAGGCTCTCCAAAATCTCACCGCTCCCCGCAGGCTAGCCTGGATGAACCCAGCCTTCAACGTGACGTAAAAATGTAGACGCATCATGCAGCAATGAATGCGGTACACGTTGCTTTGTCCAAAGATCAGATATTGCGAACCGCCACATTTTTGCTGGTTCACTGAGAGTTGCCGCCTGTACATGTCCACCAAATCTGGTTATGATATAGTTAAAGCATCCATGAGTTATGGACATTTTTGTAAGATTTGCCACATCTGCAACATTTGGCCAAATGGCAAGGAATATAAAAAATAAATCCATTAAATAACTTTTGTGCAGGGCAGTCCAGATAGGTTGTGTGCCAAATTTGGTGAACATTGGATAAAAAAAATTTAGGAAGGTAGTGGATAAACAGATTTTTTTATTATTTTATTTTATTTTTTAGTGGGGGGGTAGGTGAAAAACCTAGTCAAGAAGGAAATGGATGGATACGTATATGGATGGATGCGTAATGACCCAAGGAATCCAATTGAAATGTCTCTACAATGTAAAGTTGCTTGTTATAGCATAACCATGACCATTCTTACTCATTATTACTAAGCAAGTAGAAAACATTCTATTTGAAATTTGTTTTGGCTTTTATTTAATTGGCTTTTAGGCTGATCTTTGGAGACAGTACATATCCTGAGGCTGTCCGACACCTCAACTCTAGCACAAGAGCACAGGCACTTTGTGCTAGAAGGGTCAACACCTGCTAGGCTTTTTTGCACTTTATGACCAAAAGCACTTTAAAAAATAGTTTAGCACTTTCTTTTTTAAATAGTTTTTAAGCACTTTATCGAGCATTATTTTAGCTTTCTGTGGCACTGCGGCACTCTGTTTTTTTAACAGGTTCCATGAATTGCTTTTTTTTTTAAATGTCGTTATTATCCTTTTTATTACTTCCTTGTTTTTGTATGTATGGAACTCTCTGCATCTATGTCTCCTGTGATTCTATGTGATTCTATGCGAGCATTTCTGCACCAAGACAATTTCCAATCAACCATGTGTTGAAATGGCAAATAAAGTTCTATTCTATTCTATTCTATTCTAATTTGTTGACATAATTACCAATTCAATTCAATTAATTTATTTGTTCGATAGGGGACAGGTGTACATTAATGAACATTTTAAAAAAAAATGTAAATGCACAACAATTGCAGTCACAGGACAGAGGAGCCTTTTTTCTCCAAACATCACCAAATGCCAGTAGAAGCTAAGACGCTTTCTGGCCTCTTCCGGATAAGTTTACGCGCTCTTTAAATAAAATTCTTTCTACATATATTACCACTTTTCCCTTACATTATATATGTATATATACATGTTATATGGCCAATGGAATAATGTAAGGGAATTACCTTTGCGCTCCTTATTCTTGCTTGCTTGTATGGATTTAGCTTATCCTACTCAGTCTGGATAAAAGTGCTAGCAAAATGCCTAAAAGTGAAAAATATAAATATATCCATCCAATACTGAAGCCATCTACAACTTGTATCTTTAGGTACTTTATCAGGACCCAGAGAGAGTTGGGAGTATGACTCCGGAGCGCGGGACCTCCAAAGCCCAGATGTCCAGCCCCAGCAGTCCATCCTGCTCCAGAAGTTTCTTGAACAACCTGCGTCTGTCCTCCACAAGCTCCTGGCCCAGAGGAGTGCGTGGGTACCCATGGAAGGAAACTACCTGGAGCTTGCCAACACAGTGAGTACACCCCACACGTGCCTGATTCATTAAAGCAACATGAGTGAGTGCCAAGCCCCAACCTCCTAAGAGATGAAGCTAACGCGGAAGTACCAACAACTGCTGTTCCTCAAATGGCCACTTGAGGCTGGCTCCGAAAGCGAGTAAATTCCCATAGACCCCCATATTAAAATGCCCAACTTTACAGCAGAAATAAACATGTTTACAGTCTGGTTTAAAAACGGTTTTGGTCTCTAGAGCTAATTTCTCTATTCATGACATCTGTTTGACATCTTGTCATTTTTACATAACACACATGTGTATACTGTTTATGGCTGCAGAAGTCAGATTGTATAGAAGTCAATGGGGAAATGACCCTACTTCTCACTTAATGTATTACTGAGTATTATTTAGTAAATCCTTTCCTAATGAGTTTATGATCTCGCTAGTCTTCAATACAGCATGATGTTCATTTTGTGAAGTATGGTCCCATTTAGAGTAAAATAAACAATAAAGCCGGCTATACTTTGGGCCGTGATTGACAGGTCACCTGTCCAATGATCGCGCAGTTCACCAATCAGAGACCAATAGCAGGTGGCGGCGTGGCGTGTCTGGCAAAAAAAAAGAAAAATGATGTCAGTCAAAATACCAAACTCAAGGCTTCGAATTGGTGGTCCACAAACCAATAGGTGACATCACAGAGGTTACGTCCATATTGTTATGCTATCTATGGCAGCCATTCCTAACCTGTGGGCCGGGGCCCACCGGTGGGCCGTGAAGGTATTGCAAGTGGGCCGCCAAATCATTTGCAAAACATTATGATCTTGATGGATTTAAAAAAATATATATATTATGTATGAGAATGCATTTCTCCATTGTTGAATGTTATTTAATTTGTAATCAATTATTTGTTAATTAGCCTATTTCAGAAACCCCTCAATTTTAGTTTCTGATTTCTGTGTGGTGCTGATGGACAGCTCCTTTTATTGTTAACAGAAAACAAAGTGCTGCATTATTTGGCCTCTGTCTGTACTGTTTACGGTCGGATGTGGGCTGCAAACATTTTTGACATTTTCAAATTTCAAGTGGGCCATGAGTCTGCTAACAGGTTGGCTAGTGGGATGAATGAAGTTAGCATGACAGACACGACAGACTCACTTGTGTGTGCTCTGTGTGGGACAGTACGTTCACTTGTTTGTTTGATGGAGCAGGTTGCCGCTGCTGGCGGGTTATCAGACCTGCTAGCCAAATCTTTTCCACGTGATAGAAGTTATGTGATACGACATCTTCATTGTCGCCATCACTCACTGTTGCTTTTCTTCACCACACTGCTCAGTTCTACGTCTTCTTGCTAATCTAATCTTAGCTCTACTTACCACTTACTGTATTATCCTCTCCAGTGTGGACTCTCTTGAGTAGCTGAGCAACGTTATTCATGCCATGTGATTTCTTCATGCCATGTGATTTCTTCATACCATGTGATTTCTTCATGCCATGTGATTTGCTGCTGCTGTTTTATGTTTGTATGCACCTTTCTGTGGGATTGGCTGTAGGCCTTACGTCATTTGTTGGGTGATTGGCTCTTTGTCTAATTTTTGTGTAGCTTATGTTATTCTGATTATTTAGTTTATTATTATTATTATTTATTTAGTTATTCCTACTATTTAGTTTGTTGTTGTTATTATTATTATTATTATTATTTTAATTATTATTAGTTTACTAGGTATCACGCACGCTCGATTTGACAAATTAGGGAAAAAGTTACCAATGTGTCACCAAGTTATTGGACCAAACAGTGGAGATAAAAGAGAGGATTTCCTACAAAAATGCGTGCGTGCGCGTGTGTGTGTGTGTGTGTGTGTGTGTGTGTGTGCGTGCGTGCGTGTGTTGAGACTCCTGTCAGCTAGCAGCTAGCGCTAGGAGCGATGCTAACGCTAGCCAGAACTCTTGTCTGATGCTGTTGAATGCAGCTTTGTCTCCCATGTACAACACCTTCGTCTGACGCATTCTATGTGACTTGTGTCATGGCTTGTTAGCCAGCTAGCTAGCTGCAGGCTACAGGGCAGACAATGTCTGAGGCTGGCTAGTGAACAGAGTCCTGCCCTGTCTGCGCATGAGCCAACTCACACCGTGTATGGGTGTTCCATGTCACGTGCCATGGCCAAGTCGACCAGTGGTGGAACTTCATCACTCACTCACTCCCTAACTCCCTAACTCCCTCACCCACTCAATAACTCACTCACTCACTCACTCACTCACTCCCTCTCTCTCACTCACTCAATAACTCACTCACTCCCTCCCTCACTCACTCACTTCCTAACTCCCTCACTCACTCAATAACTCACTCACTTCCTAACTCCCTCACTCACTCAATAACTCACTCACTTCCTAACTCCCTCACTCACTCAATAACTCACTCACTCACTTCCTAACTCCCTCACTCACTCAATAACTCACTCACTCACTTCCTAAATCCCTCACTCACTCAATAACTCACTCACTTTCTAACTCCCTCACTCCTCACTCACTCAATCACTCCCTCACTCACTCCCTTACTCACTCACTCACTCAGACAGATAAATATAGATAGATAGATATATAGATAGATAGATAGATAGATAGATAGATAAAGATAGATAGATAGAGATAGACAGATAAATAGGTAGATGGATAGACAGATAAACAGATGAGAGAGATAGAGAGAGAGAGAGAGAGAGAGAGAGAGAGAGAGAGAGAGAGAGAGATAACTATTGAGTGACAGTAAAAGAGAAGCAGGACGAGAAGTGGAGTGTACTGGAAAAAAATACTGTTGGAGACACACACACACACACACACACACACACACACACACACACACACACACTCTCTAGCCCCGGGGGAATCTCTCCAAACACACTCCAGCCATGGAGGAAGCGTATGCTGATGACAGGGCCAACGGTTAAGGTGTGTGTGTGTGTGTGTGTGTGTGTGTGTGTGTGTGTGTGTGTGTGTGTGTGTGTGTGTGTGTGTGTGTGTGTGTGTGTGTGTGTGTGTGTGTGTGTGTGTGTGTGTGTGTGTGTGTGTGTGTGTGTTGTGTGTGTGTGTTGTGTGTGTGTGTGTGTGTGTGTGTGTGTTGTTGTGTGTGTGTGTCCGTGCGTGCGTGCGTGCGTTGCCGTATTTTCACGGAGTGGAGTAATGGCCTTACGCTGGAGTTGGAAATGGCTGACAAACGCAGTCGGTGGATCTGGGAGCTGGAAGGATTTTTGAGTCGCTGCAGTTTTCATTTCACGAGCTCTCTTCTCTTCCTCCATGACTTTGTTGTGCACACGGGGCTGCTGTGGAATGTTAATCCAGTTTGGGAGCTCTGGGAATCATGAGCTGTTCTGTGGCGGCTGTGCAGTCCGGGAATGACTCGCACAATGAGGGTAGCGAGGTAAGACGCCTGTGAAGTTTACGTCGACTCTTTTTAACATGTCTCTTATCCAGTCATGCGACAGAGTCTTATGCTGTCAGGGTTCCTACGCAGGGCTGGAAATCTGGAAAAGTATGAAGAAATGATTGGATCATTTCCAGGTTTTGAATACTTTGGGAATTTGCGGGTGGGGGGGATGTCTGGAAAAGTATGGAAAATGTTGTGGTTCAGGTCCGATACACACACACATAATTCTAGCTTTGATGTTGTTGTAGAGGCACTTTGAGTCTCTTTGTGTTGATGTGAAGAATAATGTTCAGATAGAGGGATGCTCTTATTACCCAGCCACTGTCAGCATTACACCAAATATGCAAATCACATCCAGTCACACAAATATGAATCAAATAGAATAAATATGGAGTTTGAAAGTGGAAAGCATGTGGAACCCTGCATGCCAATCCTCTCACATATTCTGATATGTGTGGCTGTGAAGAACAATCTTCATCTATACAGTGATATGACCCAGTTAGCATGGGGCGAGATGTCTTTCTGCCTAAATAATCTTGAACAGACCAAATCTTCCAAACAAAACAAGGTCTGGGAAAAACGATGGAACTTTTTTTTATTGAAAATGTATACAAACCCTGAGTCATGGCGCAACAGAGTCTTATTCTGTCCATGCAGTATCTAAAGTGTGTGAGAGAGAGAGAGAGAGATGGAACTTGGGGGTATATGCTTCTAGTCAGTGTATTGATTTGCTATGAGATTTGCTAGATGTTCGGAAACTTGTTTTTTGTCCACATTTCAGTCCATGTAGTCTGACTTTACCCCCCAGTAAACACCTTCACCCTCTACAGGGGAAGCTTGCAGCTCACCCACTTTCAAGGACTTTTCACAACATCTTAGTCATCAGGGACATATTAAAACCAGCTGGAGGCCAGTTAGGTTCAAGCCAAATATCTTCCTCAACAGGGGGCAAGAAAGGGAGGGGGTCGGTGAGATAAGTGCTACACTTCTTCTTCTTCTTCGCAAATTATGGCGTATTGCTGAGTGGAAACAGCCAATTTAAATGTTTGTGGCCAGTTAATAAATAGCAAGATACAGGTGTTGAATAAATAATCATGTAGAATGGGCCCAGTGTTTCCCCCTAGAAACATTTTCAGGCCTGGAGGGATTTCGAACCGTACCTCGACTGCAACGGCGGGGGCTCCTCGCTGCCGACGCTAAACTTTTAGCTCACCTGTTCGCATCTATGTTGGCAATGGCATCCCAAGTATCATCATACTATTATGGGATGCGATGCGAACAGTTGTATTATGGGATGTGCGTTTCCCAGGCAACGAACGACACACGTTGACATGTTTTGGAACAGCGGCGCACGCGGCACAATGCTCCTAAAAGCAAAATGCTTCTTGTTTTGAATGATTTGGCACCTTCTATTACTGTCAACACTGTCAACATCAGTATTGCTGTATTGTAATAATATGCCATGAAGGTTTATTGAAATTTGGGGAGAGCAGAAAAATAAATAAATAAATAAATAAATATATATATATATATATATATATATATATATATATATATATATATATATATATATATATATATATATATATATATATATATATATGTATGTAAGGGATAATGTATAGTGAGCCGGTGATTACTGGGGAAATAATGGCCGACAGGTGAATGATTGAGCCCGACGCGCAGCGCCCACATGCTATGTCCTACCGGTGAAGCTTCCTCTGTCAGGTGAAAAGAAGCGGCTGGCTAACTGTCCATGTCTCGGAGGAAGCATGGAGCCAGTTTCGGCTCTCCCCAGATCAGCAGAGGGTGGAGCAGCAACCAGGATAAATAAATTAAAATTAGCACTAATGGGGGATAAAAATGGGATAAAAGAAATGGAGTTTCTGTCCTGCTTGTATGATCATATTAGTTGTTTCATTTGAAAATTGCCAAATGTATTCAATTCAAGGTCCCAGCACGTCAATATGCACCCGTTTCACATTTTCTGTGACATTCGGTCAATCATAATGTGCTTTATTTTTATTTTTATGTAAACATCAATACTTTGCAATTCCAGCTTCCAGACTTCTTGGATATGGACAATCTGAAAAGCGATGAATTAAATAAATGCATTTCCTACGCCCGTTACAGCGCAATTTAGAAAGACTGGCTGTTTCAAAAAGGTGTTTTCCAAAAACAGTCATAATATGTGCAAACAACAAACCTGTCTGAAGCTGGAGGCATAGAGTCACGGTGACTTGCAACAATGACAATGTGAAGTGTGAACTCCAGTCCCCAGAAGGGTCAAATCAAATCACCCGCACGCTATGTCCCGCCTCTCCACTCTGTTCCAGTCAAATCAAATCACCCACACGCTATGTCCCGCCTCTCCACTCCCAGAACGGTCAAATCAAATCACCCGCACGCTATGTCCCGCCTCTCCACTCTGTTCCAGTCAAATCAAATCACCCACACGCTATGTGCCGCCTCTCCACTCCCAGAACGGTCAAATCAAATCACCCGCACGCTATGTCCCGCCTCTCCACTCCAGTCCAGTCAAAGCAATGTTTATTTTCACTCGGAAACGTCATCACAGATTACGTTGTGTCCAACGGAATCTACAGTAACTGGCGGAATATGCCAACAGAAGGTGGTGGTGGGGGGTGGGGGGTGGGGGGGGTGCATTACAGCACTCCTCTCCTCAAGGATGAGATCAAGCTGCATCAATCCCATTAGAAATAGACAGAACAATACTGGAAGTTAGGCGATTGTACCTTCAAAATAAAAGTATTAATTTATTACTCTGTAAAATAAAACATATTAGGCTATGTATGCTGCTGGGTGTACAGAACAGTCGAATCACTACAGGTTAAAATTGACTTTTTGAAGGCAGCAGATAAGCCTCAATAAGGTCATGACTTTTATTTAAATGCCATTATTTTTGAAGGTTCAGACCGGAAGTTTCCGTTTTATTCTGGCTGACTCGACGCTGTTCAACCATGTGTTATTATAGCCTACCGGTGTTGTCGATGGTAGCAGAGCACATCCCCAGCCAACGGGCGGAAATCTACCAATTCAGTGTTGCTGGTGGATTTTATGAATTAGTATTCAGGAAAGTTTAATGTATTGAAACAATGTCATGACAATCTACTGGTTTAAAGGTCCGCTGAAACGCACATTAAGTTGTCAGGGATGTGACACTCATTTGACATCTCGTCGGGAAAAAACGGCAATGTGAAAACATTGACAACATCAATGGCCTATTTTTAGTGTTTAACATCCTGTTTACCTACATTTAAAAATAGTGCATATAAGTGGGCTTTTTGATCTAAAAGAGGTATTAAAGAGTAACTCAACCCCACCTGATCAAAGTGTGTGAGCAATGTGGAGGAAGTGTTTGATTTGTTGTTTTATCAGTATTTAGTTTGAATTGGTGCAGGTTGTGTGTGTGTGTGTGTGTGTGTGTGTGTGTGTGTGTGTGTGTGTGCGCGTGTGTGTGTGTGTGTGTGCGCACGCGTGCGTGTGTGTATGTTGTAAGGCATCTGGTCTTTAAAGTTGTATTGTCACTGTATGTTGTGTATAAGAAAAAATGACAATAAACATATTGGGGGGGGGGGGGGGTGGAAACTAAACCCCACCTATAAATCTGTTGGGAAGCCTGAAACCTATTGGTGAAAAGTGGGTACTGCACTGGTCTTCTGCGATTGACTGGTCTCTGTGCTCTGTGTGATGGGACCCTCTTAGACCAGTGGTTCTCAACTGGTCTACCCTCAGGACCCACATTTGTAAGCGGCGCACACAGTGACTTTGTGTGTTCCTGCCGAGATGTGTGTGGGGTGAATTGTGTGTGCCGAGAATCGCGATATTTTGGGGGAGACTGGCTCGAGGCGACAAGGAAAGGGGTAATGTAGAGTAATGTCTCATCTCGAGGAAGTCGGTAATGCACACACGCTCGACACATTCACGCACACGCACAGTTGAAGATACAAATTCATTTCCTCACTGGCGAGACTTTGGCACGCTATGGGGAGAGCGGCTCGAAAAAACACG
The DNA here is from genome assembly GCF_964638095.1 of Poromitra crassiceps. NCBI lineage: Eukaryota > Metazoa > Chordata > Actinopteri > Beryciformes > Melamphaidae > Poromitra > Poromitra crassiceps. The sequence goes on from NC_139627.1 coordinate 14,714,820, forward strand.
CACAAGCCGGTGGCGCACGCGCAAGCATGCACACAGAGCACGGATTGGCGCACGCACGTGTCGGACATGCACAAAACTGCATCGCTTACTTCAACACCTGGGTGTGGTTTTTCTTTAGTCATTAAGTCGCGACCGAAACTTTTCTAATTTATTTCAAAATAAAATAGTGCAGTAATACACAATGCCTTCATGCACTTTTAGAAACATGAAATAAACAAAAATGTGCAACTAGTGCTAAAAACCCAATGACGTAAAAAGGCAGACTAATCTTGAAGTACAGGCCTATATGTTGTTTTTTGCTTTAAAGGTTAGGGTAAAATACCAGGGTAAGCCAATCAGAGGCAGAGTAGGGCGGGCCATGCCTTTGTAGGACGTGCTTCACTGTATGTTCTTCAAAGTAAAAGCACAGCGTCAGATTTGATTAGATTTTTTCCCCCACGGGCATCCGCGAACCACTCAAAAACGGCCCCGTGGCCGACATTTGGGCCCCGACCCAATAGTTGAGAAACCCTGTCTTAAACTACCATTTCCCTCTTCTTCATTTTCCATTTAGGCATTTTAATTTTCAGATTCCAGTAGTGGATTTTTGTAATAAAAAAAAGAACAAAAATATATATAAATATAAATTAGTTCATAGTTGTAATTTCCTCTCTAAAGAGAGAAAGAACATCCTCCAAAAAGTGTTAGCTTGACTTTGGTTTTTAGCTCAGGAGGTAGAGCGGGTCGGCCAATGACGCAAGGGTTGGCGGTTCGATCCCCGCTCCCTCCCAGCTGCCGTCGCTGTGTCCTTGGGCAAGACACTTAACCCTCCTTGCTCCCGATGGTGTGTAGGCACCCTGCGCGGCAGCCTGCCGCCATTGGTGTATGAATGGGTGAATGTAGACTATCTACTCATTGTAAAGCGCTTTGGATAAAAGCGCTATATAAATGCAGACCATTTACCATTTTTTACCATTTTGATTTGCCTCCAACAATATAGCCTGTGCTCTGTTTTGAGGTCATTTGTGTAAATGTAATGCACAGGTCAGCCATAAGCTCTACACAATGGACGCCGGGGGTCAACTTCCCACAGGAAGTCTGGGGGGAAGAGATGGGCCGTGGTCTTCTTCTAAGTGTTTACTTCCTGTCCAAAATGCCACTGGTAAAAATGATGGCAAAAGTAGTTAACAACTGCAGCTATACAAATTGTTTTGTTGGTTTCCCCACCAATTAGCAACCAATCGGTTCTGGGGTCTTGGTTGGGTTGTTTGTGGTTTGGACTTTGGAGTCATGTGGTTGAAGAGAGAGGCCACGATTTATTGTATACAGGGTTTCCGACAATATATAAGTGTCAAGGAATATACAAGGAATTTGACTCTGGAATTTGACAAGTACCCAGATTTAGATAGATACGATAGATAGACAAGATAGATAGACAGACAGACAGACAGACTTCAGGGTGCTGGGGTCTGTGGTGCGTCTGTGATAACAGGATTAGCTCCAGAGAGACACTAGATAACGTTAAGATCAGTCTGTGGTGCTTCTGTGATAACAGGATTAGCTCCAGAGAGACCCTAGATAATGTTAAGATCAGTCTGTGGTGCGTCTGTGATAACAGGATTAGCTCCAGAGAGACCCTAGATAATGTTAAGATCAGTCTGTGGTGCGTCTGTGATAACATGATTAGCTCCAGAGAGACACTAGATAACGTTAAGATCAGTCTGTGGTGCGTCTGTGATAACAGGATTAGCTCCAGAGAGGCACTAGATAACGTTAAGATCAGTCTGTGGTGCATCTGTGATAACAGGATTAGCTCCAGAGAGACACTAGATAACGTTAAGATCAGTCTGTGGTGCGTCTGTGATAACAGGATTAGCTCCAGAGAGACACTAGATAATGTTAAGATCAGTCTGTGGTGCGTCTGTGATAACAGGATTAGCTCCAGAGAGACACTAGATAACGTTAAAATCAGTCTGTGGTGCGTCTGTGATAACAGGATTAGCTCCAGAGAGACACTAGATAACATTAAGATCAGTCTGTGGTGCGTCTGTGATAACATGATTAGCTCCAGAGAGACCCTAGATAACATTAAGATCAGTCTGTGGTGCGTCTGTGATAACAGGATTAGCTCCAGAGAGACCCTAGATAACGTTAAGATCAGTCTGTGGTGCGTCTGTGATAACAGGATTAGCTCCAGAGAGGCACTAGATAACGTTAAGATCAGTCTGTGGTGCGTCTGTGATAACAGGATTAGCTCCAGAGAGACACTAGGTAAGGTTAAGATCAGTCTGTGGTGCGTCTGTGATAACAGGATTAGCTCCAGAGAGACACTAGATAACGTTAAGATCAGTCTGTGGTGCGTCTGTGATAACATGATTAGCTCCAGAGAGACACTAGATAACGTTAAAATCAGTCTGTGGTGCATCTGTGATAACAGGATTAGCTCCAGAGAGGCACTAGATAACGTTAAGATCAGTCTGTGGTGCGTCTGTGATAACAGGATTAGCTCCAGAGAGACACTAGGTAAGGTTAAGATCAGTCTGTGGTGCGTCTGTGATAACAGGATTAGCTCCAGAGAGACACTAGATAACGTTAAGATCAGTCTGTGGTGCGTCTGTGATAACATGATTAGCTCCAGAGAGACACTAGATAACGTTAAAATCAGTCTGTGGTGCATCTGTGATAACAGGATTAGCTCCAGAGAGACACTAGATAACGTTAAGATCAGTCTGTGGTGCATCTGTGATAACAGGATTAGCTCCAGAGAGACACTAGATAACGTTAAGATCAGTCTGTGGTGCGTCTGTGATAACAGGATTAGCTCCAGAGAGACACTAGATAACATTAAGATCAGTCTGTGGTGCGTCTGTGATAACATGATTAGCTCCAGAGAGACACTAGATAACGTTAAGATCAGTCTGTGGTGCGTCTGTGATAACAGGATTAGCTCCAGAGAGACACTAGATAACGTTAAGATCGGTCATGTGAGCGTATGCATTTTTACTGCTGCTCTGCTAGAGTACCACAGGGACTACGTATTTTCGTAGGTTTACCCAGAAGTCCCTGGTTCCTACGTGTAAAACGCATAAGGTCTGTGGTTAACAAATGTTTATGAAAGAGGAAAGTTTTTGTTCAGTACGATAATCTTTGAAAATGTAGGAACACTTTTATTACTTTTGAAGTGTAGATGCATGTGTGTTTTTTTTTTATGTGATTTGCAGAAAACGCTTTTATCTTGCTGAACAGAATCTTCACGGTTTCATAAACTTGTGTTTAACCACAGACGTGATTTCGTGCATTTAACCGAAATCCCCATTCTGAAATCCCACTGACTTTCACACGTAAGAGGCGGCGGTCCAGGGTCTTCTGGACTCATTCTAGATGCAGACGCCCTGAGCGTGATGTGATGTGATGTGATGTGATGTGATCTGGTGATGTGATGTGATGTGATGTGATGTGATGTGATGTGATGTGATGTGATGTGATGTGATGTGATCTGATGTGATGTGATGTGATCTGATGTGATGTGATGTGATGTGATGTGATCTGATGTGATGTGATGTGATCTGGTGATGTGATCTGATGTGATGTGATGTGATGTGATGTGATGGGGCACATGGACGACTCATTCATTAGCTCATAAATGTGGGAGAATGTGATGGATGTGTTTTATTGTTTTCATGTTGGACGACGTCATCGTCCTGGAGCGCTAATGTGTACACACACACGCGCGCGCAAACACAAACACACACACATACACATACACACGCGCACGCGCGCAAACACACACACAAACACACACTTCCTCAGACACCTCTCTTCCTCTGAATCCACATTCCAGACCCTGCTCTGGACAGTGGGGGTGGGGTTGTGTGTGTGTGTGTGTGTGTGTGTGTGTGTGTGTGTGTGTGTGTGTGTGTGTGTACTTTACTTTACTTTACTTTACTTTACTTTACTTTATTCGTTTATTTGGGAGGGACAAAGCATAATTAATGAACACGTTGAAACATGTAAAATGATACAAGTGTAAAAAATTACGGATTTAGCACGAGGCTAGTTTCCATCCGTAGTCTCCAACATAAAACAACATAAGAACAAGGATATAAAAACAGAGCAACAACACAGGAAACAAAGTGCATTAAAACAAAGTGCATTAAGAGCATTAAGAGTGCATAGAAAAACCATAAACAATTTACAATATTGTGTATCAGTGTGTGCCAGCGTGGAGATATCATCTCTCCACCTAGCCCTCGGTCTGCCCCGTGGTCTCTTAAAAACTGATCAAATGAGGTATGGCAGGAATATTATTTTAAAATGTAAGGTTTGTTTGACATCACCATTCAGTTCAATGAGATGAACACTGATTTTGCATACGTGAAACATATGATATTGATATTGAGAAGAATCCTTATGATTATCATATTGATTTCAACCCCATTGTCCAGGCCTATATTGGGTATAGCGCCCTCCCTGGACAAAAATGCACCAGCCGCTACTGGCTTCAGCTATGCAGGCAGGCAGGTCCGGTGCATCACAGAGGAGGGACGCTTACTGCTGCGCTGCTGATCCATGTCAGAAAAAGTGAGACATAGGCCTAGCCTAACTTTTGTGGGGAGAAATACATTGAAAACTAGTCAGATATGACTTGAATGCCACTTATAAAATAAATCACCCACAGTGATTGACGACGGTCCGACCACTATTTTGACTGGGCGGCTTTATGTAACAAAGGCGGAAGCGCTCATTTTTGGCACATTGCCACCCCTCGTGGTCGGAATGGACCCTCAGTTAAAACGGCATATTTTTGAATGGAGTTTGGTTAAAGATTCGCTAAAGCTGTTTCAATTTAGCACAGCGCCGACGACGACTCACACGACAACTATTTGCCTTCTAGGGAATAACGTGCATGGTCCCGCACCCCCTCCCCCCGCCCACTGGCAGAGAGAATACCGACCATTTCCAGCTGTTTCTAAACAAAGACCCCTCATGTTTAAAAAGGTAAAACCGGAAAATATCCTGCTCTGGCTACCCAGACATGATCCAGACTTCATGTTTAAAAGCCACTTTAGAGGAATATCTCATTTTGAGGCTGGCATCATCATGGTCTCTCTCTAATTATTGTTTAATAAGAATAAGAATGGAAATATAAGAAATATTAGAATATGAGTAGAATTACAGAACATTAATACTCATTATTGGATGTTTAGTAATGTAATGTATATTATATAGTGCTTCACTGTTCACTGTTGCTAGTGACCGTGCTCAAAGACACTTTACAAATACAGGATAAAACAACTTTAATAAAGAGAGAAAATATTAAAATAGATGAGAGAGAGGGGGAGAGAGAGATAAATATTATAGGTCAAAAGCAACAGTGAAAAGGGCTTTTTTGGAAAGATGACCTGGTGAGTATGAAAGACAATGAATTTTGGTCTGTCAGATGTGACTGGGGAGGGCATTCCAGAGGGAAGGGGCGGCTGCAGCAAGGCCCTGTCAGAGGCCCCCCTGTCACAGCTTTAGCAAAGAGATACCTGTGATTCTTGTCAAAGTGGATATAAATTGTATGATCATATTCAGCCAGACAGTCAGATGGAGATTTACAATGGTGAGTAATTATTATTATTATTTATTTTTTTACGACTTATTAACTCCGCCCATGATATTTACGGTAGTGTCCCCTGCTACTCTGCCTTTGATTGGTTAGCCTCCTTGCATTCCATACATTCCAAAGTAGCACAGAGCAGATGAAAGATTTGGTGTGAAAGTCCTCCAGCTAAAAAACCTCGGCCACACTGATTGACGAGCAGATTTGAAAATGGCACTTTCATAACAAAAAGGTTGCCGACCCCTGAACTAGCCAATTCAATTATCGATGACAGGTAGGTAAATATCACCATCGTAGTCCCCTGACATCTGTGCAGAGCTGTCTACTAGCCTAGGTCTACAAATATTGCGCGCTCCCCGCATTCATTTCTAGCCTGCAACTGGTGGATTGGAAGGTCTGGACAGACATGGATGTAAACTGCAACTTGACTTGTCGGCAGAGGCAGACAATCGTCAGGCGGTTCTTTCTAGTTTGTTGTTAATTCCACAAAATTCCGTAATCTGGAAGTGATTCTCTTCTTGCAACACCCCCCCCCCCCCACACACACACACACACACACACACATACACACCCACACACACACACACGCACGCAACAGGCTATTTGGACAGGAAGGAAAAGGGCGATGCTTCAAACAACAAAAGAAATAGAAAGCACAGAGTCACAGCCTGAGCAGCATAGAGGACTAACACTAACAAGACTAAAGCACAGAGTCACAGCCTGAGCAGCATAGAGGACTAACACTAACAAGACTAAAGCACAGAGTCACAGCCTGAGCAGCATAGAGGACTAACACTAACAAGACTAAAGCACAGAGTCACAGCCTGAGCAGCATTCGTTCGTTTATAACTCGGAGGTCGCAAATTGCCATTTGCTACTTGCAGAAATCAAATATATATTTAACATTTTCTGGGAAACGGAAGGTCGCATCGCGATGCCTTAAAAGAACTATATGTATTTTTGCACCCCGAATCCAAATGCCGCCATCCTTGAGTCTCTACGAGTTACAGTTGTGGAGATACGTCCACCCTGCCTGCAGGACTACAGGAGAGAGATAGAGGACAGTTGGGGGTTGGGGGTTTCAAGTCACTGACCAAACACTCTATTTCAGTGATTAGCCTACTGTCAGAATATAAAGCAATTTAACACTTATTTTAACACAAAAACATCGCTAAATGCAGCTTTAAACCATACAATGAAACGTTAATGTTGTTATTAGCTGTTAGCTGTCTAATAAGCAATGCTATTAGCATCCATGGTTTTGCAACTTGAAGCCTTGAAGCTAGGTCGGAGATGACGCGTTTGCCACTTGCCACCTCCGGCCATACACGAACGCAGCATTAATGTGTGCATGTGTGTGTTGTTGTGTTTGTATACACAGTGTGATCAGGACCTGACCGCCATGCGCTATGAGGAGCGCATCACTCATGTGTGTGTTGTTGTGTTTGTATACACAGTGCGATCAGGACCTGACCGGCCGCCATGCGCTATGAGGAGCGCATCACTTGTGTGTGTGTTGTTGTGTTTGTATACACAGTGTGATCAGGACCTGACCGCCATGCGCTATGAGGAGCGCATCACTCGTTTGTGTTGTTGTGTTTGTATACACAGTGCAATCAGGACCTGACCGCCATGCGCTATGAGGAGCGCATCACTCATGTGTGTGTTGTTGTGTTTGTATACACAGTGCGATCAGGACCTGACCGCCATGCGCTATGAGGAGCCCATCACTCATGTGTGTGTTGTTGTGTTTGTATACACAGTGCGATCAAGACCTGACCGCCATGCGCTATGAGGAGCCCATCACTCATGTGTGTGTTGTTGTGTTTGTATACACAGTGCGATCAAGACCTGACCGCCATGCGCTATGAGGAGCCCATCACTCATGTGTGTGTTGTTGTGTTGCATCACTCATGTGTGTGTTGTTGTGTTGCATCACTCATGTGTGTGTTGTTGTGTTGCATCACTCATGTGTGTGTTGTTGTGTTGCATCACTCATGTGTGTGTTGTTGTGTTTGTATACACAGTGCGATCAGGACCTGACCGCCATGCGCTATGAGGAGCGCATCACCGAGCTCCATGGAATCATCGCTGAGCTAAACAAGAAGATTGAGCTGCTACAGAACAACACCATCAGGTATACATGAATGCACACACAGACACACATTCTCTCTCTCTCTCTCTCTCTCTCTCTCTCTCTCTCTCTCTCTCTCTCTCTCTCTCACACACACACACACACATACATAGGTAAAAATGTCGCAAATTTGAAAAGACTGTGTGAATGTATCGCTACTCGCTCGAGTTTGACCGCGTTGCATCTTGCATATAACATACATTTTGAAACTGCTGATCAATTAAATTGAAACTGAATATTGAAAAACGGAATAAAAAACTAAATACAAATTAAGTGTCAACAAAAAAAGATTCACGTCATAGCATTCAATCTCACTGATCTGGGCAGCAATTAAACCCATCCCAACCCAGTAGGTTTGTATATGAGTAAAAATTTTAAAAAGTAAAAACTTTTCTTTAAGCCTCACACGTTGTTAAGATGCCTAGACAGGTAACGACCAGACAACAAGCACAAGAAGGAACCAATCGCAGGGATGCAAACTAGTTTTAGTGGTTTTGTGTCTGCCCTGGATCTGTTACCTTTTTCACTCTCCATGACTTTGCAACTCTGAATCGGTTAGGATGACGACAAGGATGGCTTTGATTCACATCATTTTTAACCATCACAGAATAAATTACATTGAAGTTCCATGATCAGTGATGTCTTCATGTGGAGGACATTTCACATGAATTCCATTGTGTTGATGATATAGGTATAGGATAACAATATTTATTTCATTTTCACTTACAAAAAAAATATGATTATATTTATTATTATATTACAGTTTATTATTATTTTGTGCTGGGCTTTGCTATGTGCTCTAATTAAAAAGCAAATTCTATGTGCTAAGAATTGATCTCGCTCTCTCTTATTTGAACAGTTGTCCACTAAATAGAAAGTAGCCTCTTCTCGTGATGTAAAAGTAGTAAGTAAAGTATATGCCTTAGCCAGGTACATTAGCGGGAACGTTTTTAAACGTCACTTTGGTCCCGAGAGTGATACAGGCTTATGCGACCACGTGGCTAGCAGGTGTACAGGTATACACCGTCACAGTTAAGCAAGGAGTGTCGCTTTAGGGGAACACATTAACATGACCCTAATTGGTACGGATTAATACCGATTTAAAACTCATTCCAACGACCACGACATCATTCAAATGCGAGGGGAAGCCACCGTGTACTTTGAGTGGTTTTTTCGGAGGTGTCAACGGTCACTGGACATCTCTGAAGAGGTCTGGGCTCAGAGATTGGAAGGTGGTGGTGAGCTAGTTGGACGAATTCCCCTACCTCCCGGTTTATCAGTTAGTTAGACATTCTATACCCGTAAAAAAATGTCCATAAGCTAAAAGTTAACCGCCGATAGGCTAACTAGGATCGCCTGAAAGTAAAAAGGCTTAGGAGTAGTAAAACCGGGTCGGTATGCCCTTCCTTTTCTGTGGTCTCAACTCACACGCAAAAGGCAGTGAAACAATTTTTTTTATTGCACATAAATGAGTAATACAGTTGATATGAGAATCAGAATGCAGACACATTACTTACAAATTCACAACCCATAATTAAACATCTAAGCACATCCAAAGCTACTGTACCATTGTCTCTGAGCCTCAAACAAATGCTATCATTATTGGTCATTCTGGTTACAAACAAGGCTGTAAGATTAAACACATCAATGCAAAACTAGTCTTCCCTGCTTCACCTATATGCCCCCCCCCCCACCCCTCCCAACCCAACCACACCCCACCCCCCTTTAGGGAAGAGGACGAGCTTTCGGAACTGAGCCATAGCCAGCAGGAGGCCAGTGAAGACATGCGTAGCGTGGACCAGGAGAGGCCGCCATCTTCCCTGCCTGAAAACCACTCCACACTGGTCTCTGCTGACATGGGTAAGAAGCAGTGTGAAAACTACTTCCCCTGGTGTCTGCTGATGTGCAGTGACCCTAACCCGCCTTGCTGTCCCTCCACAGACGGCTGCAGTGACCTGAACTCTGAGCTGCAGCGCGTGCTGACGGGGCTGGAGAGCGTGCTGTGTGGCAGGAAGAGGAACGCGTGCAGCCTGTCCGTCGCCGAGGTCGACCGCCACATCGAGCAGCTGACCACCGCCAGCGAGCACTGCAACCTGGCTATTAAGGTGGGAGCTCGCACCTCGGGCAATATGGAGAGCTCTTTCTGCCTCAAAGTGTGGAGGGGAAGGGCTACGCACAGCGCGTACCTCCGCAGCTCCCGGGGGGAGCGCTGCGCTTTGTAGGAGGAGCAGGGAGAGAATCGCAAGGTTTTGAGTGAAAAGTAATGCTCTCTCTCTCTCTCTCTCTCGCTCTCTCTACACACACACAGCCCAGCCTGACGCTACCAGATGGTTTGTTTTCACATAACCATCTGTTAACGAGTCACTCGGGAAACCGTTTAAAAAGGGCAGGCACTTTCCAAAAATACCTGGCAGGTGATTGGATGAATCATCTGTCTATCACGGGCTCGCTTCTCGCTGGCGTCACACCTAAAGCCCGCCTGCAGGTGCCTCATAGGACACTGATTGGTGTGAACCAGAGCCTTGTAAGAAGAGTCGCGACATCTCCATTCACTCCAATGGACCCGTTTTTTACTCTCAAGAGTTCCAGGAAGTAAGGTCCTGGATTAAGCAGCACTGTCGAGTTGCAGCAAAATGGACAGTTTGTGTTGTACTTTGAAAGTTTTTTTTTCTTGAATCAAATTGTACATTATCAGCTTTATTTTAGCATCCAAAGTAGCGCGAGACCCATTCCTGGCTGTTCATTGGCTAATGAGTCTCGCATTTTGGTCCTCCGCTGACGCCACTCTCTCTCTAGAGCAGAGGTTCTCAAATGTTTTTCAGCCCAGGACCCCTTACAAGATAGAAAATATACCGGGGACCCCCTCATTCTGATTTGTGATTTTGGGCTAAGCTTAATTGTTTCCACGTAACATGCTTGACTTTTAAATTGATAGGTTTGTTAGATTAGAATGTAAGACATGAAACATTTGAGATTTAAAGCATACAATGTTTTCGTTGAACTATGAAGCTTTTGCACACACACAAACATTTTTATTTTTATTTTCCTGAAAACTTTTCGCAGACCCCCTGGCAAAGTGCCACGGACCCCTGGGGGTCCCCGGACCCCCATTTGAGAACCACTGCTCTAGAGGACACTAGTGTGAACCACTGGTGGTTCAGATTCAAACCAATAGATTGGAGCATGACAAATGCTAACCTCGCAAGGTTACGGCCGGTTCACACACACGCCTAGAGCGACGCTTTAAGCAACGCCTAAGCAACGCCTAAAATTTAGGCGTCCTTGTTAACAGACGAGAGCGTTCACACATACCGCTGCCACGCTGTGCTGAAGCCACGCTCGCGCTGCGCCTACGCTGCGCTGCATTTATCGTTTAGGCGTCTGTTCTATTTTTCAGCTCTAGGCGCGCTGAACTGTCAAGCTGGCTGTTGTTTCTGGTGGACTTGGGCCATATTTTCTACCGAGTTTGCCCAAAAGGGAGGGTGGAGCGCGAATTAACGAGTGCATAGTAAGAGAGCTGTCCTTCATGTGTTCCTCTATTAACGTCTTTTCTGTCAGATGTATATATACCCCCCCTGTCTCAATGCATGTATCACTCATGGTGTTGATGACTCATAGTCACATGATTACCCGAGGGAAAATAACAATTACAGCCGGCCAGGAAATAGACAGACATCCTCACTTGCACATTACAATAAAAAAGAGGACTCACCCATGCTATAAATCAGATCTGAAAAGTGTAAAAAAAACGCTGCTCATGTGTTCAGCGTAGCGCAGAGCGTGGCGTCCTGTGTGAACGAAAATAGGCGCCAGGCGTGCATGAAGCAATGCCTATATGCGTAGGCATAGGCGTAGGCATAGGCGTAGGCATAGGCGTAGGCGTGTGTGTGAACCGGCCGTTAGCCTTGATGCCATGCCATCCCCTGTGGAGCTCAGTTTGCCTGTGCTGTGTGTGATGTTTATGTCCTCTTTGGTATAATGAGCAACTTGGTCAGAGTGGGAGGACTGTTTATTTAGATTTTTTCTATCATTTAGAAAATAGAAAAAGTAAAACTAGAATCAAATAGAACATTACTGTAATACTGTAATGTAGTCTCTAAAACAGACATCACAAAATATGACAAGAGATAAGATAAAATACAAGTTAATGTGAAAATAAATAAAATCTAAGTTTGTTTTTAAACCCTGCCTTTCCTGTGATGGAACGAATGTCACCTGGAAGACAGTTCCATGAGACTATAGCCCTATAAAAAACAGCCTTCCTTAAATAGTTAGACCTAGGTCGGGGTAAAGTAATCTGTCCTCCAGTTGCTCTTCTGGTGGAGTGTGTGTGTATATTTGAACTATAAATTATGTTATTGTGAAGAAATACAGGAGTCTGGGTTAGAATCACTCTATGAAAAAAAATGAGGAGGTTGGCAGAAAGTCTTTCCACAACACTAAGCCATGAGAGACGTGCATGCATATCAACCACACTAGATCTGCGTGAGCAGCCCAGGACTAGTCTAGCTGCCTTGTTTTGAGCTACTTGTAGCTTACCGAGTAGACCATTGGATGCAGATGACCATACTACAGAGAGCAGTAATCTAAATGACATAAAACCATAGAGCAAACAACTTGACGAAACAACGCACGTGCATGCATGCGTGCGTGATGTTATTTATGAAAGTGTATGTATATTAAAATGTTTTGCCTCTCAAATCTGTATAACAGCGTATGTCACTTGCCTTTTGGCAGGGAACTTCAAGGTTTGGCTACTATTCCTTTTAAGCCCGTGGCACACCAATCAAACATTATCCGACAACTGCCGTTGTTAATTGAATGTGTGTTTGGTGTGCCACGGGCTAAACACAGACAAACAAGGATTGACCATGTGGAATCTGACCAAACCATCTCCAAACCAGGACAGACAGCCGTGGCACACCACACAAACATCTGTGTTTGTTGCAGAATCTTTGATATATTGGTGTGCCACGGGCTTTAATGACATTGTCCTCTGCAGACTGTAGAGGAGATCGAGGGTGCCCTGGGCAGGGACTTCTACCCCAGCCTGTCTGAAGAGAGGGTCTGCTGGGAGAAGGAGCTGGCCGGCCTCCGGGAAGAAAACGCCAGTCTCACGGCGCTGCTGTGCAGCAAGGAGGACGACATCAGCCGCAGCAAGGCCGCCATGAACGCCATCAGAGAGGAGCGCGACCGGCTGCGACGGCGGGTGGGTGCCTCCAGGACGCCATTTGTCGCATGTATTGTTCACCTTATTCAATGGCAGCCTTATATTTATGTTTATCCACCTTATTTTTGAATGCCCCACTGTACAAATAATTGTGGGTACAAGTTCCGGTTTAACGTGACTTATTGTTGCAGCTTGCCATTTATTTTGTTATACAGTACTCTGGCTGCAGACCCAAATCATAAACCGGAAACTGGAGTACGTTATAAAAGTTATAAATATAGTCACGTTATAAACAACTAACCCTAACGCTGGGGGTCCGTATGGAAACGGTGTTACTCAAAATGGTTAAAAGTTCAATCAATTTGGTCATTTAGTGGCGTTTTACTGCCATGTAACATAGCTAGCTAGCCGCTAACATTAGCCACAGTAGGCTGCGCACTGTGCTCTTAAAGGGATATTTATCGACGAGATTTCTGCCAAGCTGGACCTGATTAGTGATTTGCTCCGTTCGCCCAGACGGGTGTCAAGCTGTCAGCAACGAGGCTGGGAGGATCACACCGGAAGAAAAACGCATAGGCATCATGGCCGCTAGAAATAAGGTGGATAGTGTAGCGCAGGGAGCTAACCCAGAGGTCCCTGCACTTGTCATTGGAAGTCATTGGAATTTTGATATGGGGATTTTTCGATTAAATGCCAGAAATAAGGTCTGTGGTTAACGAAGGTTTATGAAACAGTGAAGTTTGTGTTCAGCAAGATAATCTTCATGAATGAGGACCACTTTTATGACTTTTGAAGGCAATTACTTCGATTGACCGCCGGAATAATAATAATAATTAAATAATAATTCGTAATAATCGAGATACAAAAATAATTGTTTGTCATGTCAATATAATTGTTAGTTACAGCCACAGACACAGTTAGTTACAGACACATGGATATACATACTGTATACTGTATACTGTAGACTTAGTGAAGAGAGAAGGTCTTTGAGTTACATTAGCAGAAGATGCTGGGCACTTTATATACAGTACATAATCAAATCCACCCTCCCAAAGGCTGCTGAGCCTGCTTACACACATAATGTGATGCAGTTAGCTCTCACATGCATCAGGGCCAAAACTGTTGTGCAATCTCAATCTCCCCCTGACAGTTTTGAGAAATGAATGATGTTGCTTCCATAGGTTGAGGCGATGTCTCGTCATAGACGCTGGGTTAGCTGGCTCAGCCTGGCTGGGGGCGTGGTCAGGGTGGGGTAAATCCCCCGTTCTATCCATTCAGCAAAGTTAGAATTTAGCTGATAGCCCAGCCCAGGCAGACACGATCGGGGATTTAACCACCGCAGTAAACGCCCGCCAGCCGTTTAACATTTTGTGGGCGTTCCCACCGACTGTCTCTATAACGTGTCTCTTTAAAAAGAGCTGATATGTATGGCATGGTCAACAAACATTATACCATTTAAAAAAGAAAATTCGATGAACAGCCATTCACAAAAAACAACAACCATAAAAGATGTGTCAGTCAGTGTGTGTTTCTGTTGAACCAGAATCCACCCAAAATACTAGGCTTACAGTAAAGTGACAAAGATGACAACTAAATACAATTTCTCTATAATCTTACTTCATTTTAGTACAGTACAGTTCCAATTATAATGTTTTGTAAAGCCTCATTGTGTGTGTGTGTGTGTGTGTGTGTGTGTGTGTGTGTGTGTGTGTGTGTGTGTGTGTGTGTGTGTGTGTGTGCGTGCATGCATGTCAGGTGCGGGAGCTGCAGACTCGCCTGCAGACGTCCCAGGTGGGTGGTGGCTCCGGGCGTCTGGCCGCTCCGCGTCCCCTCAACCCAGAGCTCAGCACCAGCAACAACGACATGCCTGTAGCCAAGGTACATACACACACACACGCACACACACACAAGCACACACCCCAGAGTTCCCACTGGGTCCTTGAACATCCTTGGAAGTTTGTGAATTTGAGGGTCGGGAAATCAATCTAGTCTAATCTAAACCCTAATTAGTGTCTTGATTGCACCTGACCTGTGCCTTTTAGACACAAAATGGGTGAATTGGGTGGGAAGTGAAATAAGCGAATAGACACAAGCCAAGATAGCCTCTAATATTGCTGTTTGACATACTTCAGACTAATGTTACACCACATCAAAAGGCCTGAAGACATTTATTTGTTCCTGACCCTGGGAATGTCTGAATCTCTGAATTATCTCTTTAACCAAATCACACACATTTAGCCTATTCTATGTGACCTTCTTTTGATAACTAATGTAACTAATGTCATACCTTTTTCACTTCCGTTCACTGAGCCTCCCCTGAAACTGTTTGGAGCCCCCCTGGGGAGGCCGAGCCCGCCTCCCACTTTGAAAACCTCTGGTTTAGATCTTTCTCTGGTTTCATAGAGAAGTTTACTAAACCCAAATCTGTGGTGAAGCCTGACATCTAATGGTGAAAAGTGGGTACTGCACTGACCAACTGCTATTTTGGCTGGTCTTTGTGCCAGGTGATGCATGCCACCTTCTATAGCAGACACATTACATACATATCTGCAAAACCCAAACCCTATGATACATTTTAATTAAATATCCTTGTTGTGATGCCGTTTTTGTCAATAAAGAAAGTATGCAATAAATCTGTCAAATATCATAGGGAGAGTAATTTTTGGCAGTTGCAGTCATTCGTCACTTCATAAGAGTATCAGCTACAGTAAATGGCTCAAATGTAAATGTAATCTGGATACAATATACAATGTAAAAGTATGCTGGATG
This sequence comes from Poromitra crassiceps, assembly GCF_964638095.1. Taxonomy (NCBI): domain Eukaryota; kingdom Metazoa; phylum Chordata; class Actinopteri; order Beryciformes; family Melamphaidae; genus Poromitra; species Poromitra crassiceps. The sequence goes on from NC_139627.1 coordinate 14,730,477, forward strand.
CAGCCTGATGATGAGCGTGAGGTTTAACTTCATTAGTATGAAGTTAAACTCTCTTCCTGCCTCTCTCTCTCCCCATCTTTTTTAAATGTCTTTGTTTGTTTGTTTGTTTGTTTATTTATTTATTTATTTTGAGTAATGTTTTGTTTGTGATCGGCAGGTGGCAGAGAGGGTGAAACTGTCCAAAACACGCAATGAGTCCACCTCCTCCACTGAGAGGCCGGTCCTGGGCTCTGAGATCACCACCATAGGGGTAAATGTGTGTGTGTGTGTGTGTGTGTGTGTGTGTGTGTGTGTGTGTGTGTGTGTGTGTGTGTGTGTGTGTGTGTGTGTGTGTGCACGCGCGCGCCCGCGGTACTCCAGGTCAGGTGTTATAAAGTGACGCCAAGGGTTTGAAATGGCCATGTCGTAAGTTTAGAAATGCGATCAGTTGTTCTCCGTCATTATTTCCGTAGAGTGGACCTGGCAACATGGCCGCCAGAGGATGCCTTAGGGGACATTCAGACCAAAAGCGTTTTTTTCAGTCAGAACGCTTCCATTGTGCACAAAACACAGCGCACCAAGCATTTTTTTTTGCGCTCCGTTTGTTTTCCCCTGTAGTCGCGTGCAGTACAGATCAGAACGCAACGACCACAAGGACAGTAGCCAGCTGGTTTTGTCTGTTTGATGTTGTTCACTGTCAACATGAAAGACAGATTATTGCCAATTCTGGCAGAAGCGGAGGTTGGAGGATGCCTCGGGAGGAGAAAAGGTAGGAGGAGTGAAAATGACGATCAGGGCGCTTTTCCTCTAATGTTCAACTTTTTTCAGCTTTAAAACGCCCACAGCGCTCCTCCAAAATCAACAGACGCCATCAGCGCTTAGACGCCAGGTGCGTTCATTAAAAGAGGAGCCCGTCTAGCGCGTCCTTACATAGAGAATGAATTGCAGAAAGACGCTGGCAGCTCCAAAAACGCTTTTGGTCTGAATGTCCCCTTACTCTCTCTTGTGGTGTGTTTTTTTCTGTTTTTTTTTGCAGGTGTCTGGTAACGTGGCTGAGCATTTGGCCCATTCACTTCAGGACTCCTCCAACATCCAGGAGATCTTCCAGACGTTGTACTCCCACGGCTCAGCGGTCTCCGAGAACAAGATACGAGAGTTCGAGGTTGAAACCGAGAGGCTGAACAGGTGAGTGTGGGCAGTGGTGGCCTAAAGTTTAGAGAAGCGAGCTTGTGACCGGAAGGTCGTCGGTTCAATCCCCGGGAGTGGCAGGATAAATGTGGGTGGGGAAAGTGAAAAAGCAGCACTTGCCCCCCCCCCCCCCCCTCATTACCACCACCGAGGTGCCCTTGAGCAAGGCGCTTAACCCAGTGGTGCTGCTCAGTGGCCACAGATCAGACTGTGGTTGTACTGGTCAGCAGATCAGACTGTGGTTGTACTGGTCAGCTTCCAGGTGTGAATGTGAACAGGGCACTCCTGAAAAAGAGAGCATTTCTCTCACTGAGACTCCCTGTACATAAATACAGGTTAAAAAAAAGAAAGAAGTAGATTCGCAACCATGTTTGGCTGGGTGGAGGTGGTGATGAGGCTTTATTATGGATCCCACTGGAGTTGAGAAAGATCGTATATTTTAGTCCATATTAGCCTATTCATAGTAATGTTATTCCATGTCAGACATCTGCATAGGCAAACTTGAAAAGATAATACCTGCTATTCAGAACTGTAATGTGCAGGCGTGAAGTATTTTGAAGAATGGAGAAGAGACAGTCTGGCTTCAGAGACTACATGAATGTTAAAGTCCCTGGAAACCAAAATCCACAAAAACGTTCTAACTATGTTATTTAGGGTCTTATGTTAGTAATTGTGTCCCTCAGAAATTATTATACATTACTTTCAACCCAAAGCCTTAAAATCGACACACATGTGTGTGTGTGTGTTCGACACACGCACTGGATCTCTCTTTCTCCGTTTCCCTCCCCCCCTCTCTCTCGCGCTCTCTCTCTCTCTCTCTCTCTCTCTCTCGGGGCCCTGCTGCAGACCGGACACGCCCACACAGTCCGCGGGAGAAAATACACTCTAAAAACTAATTGATTCTCATGAGTTTTGCCATGGCTGTCAAACCTAAATTTATATACTTTGTGACGTTCATCATCGTTCAAATTTGGCTGGTGGCTTATTAACATAGGGTCCTGTGATGTGATGAACTCAAAATGCTAAATAATAAAGAAATATTTCTGGTTTCCAGGGACTTTAAAGTAACCCTGCTTTCAAAAGTTACAGTGGGGATGTGATGATAATAACTGCAGTATAATCTCACCTACACGAATACCTGAATTGTGTGCGTGTGTGTGTGCGTGTGTGTGTGTGTGTGTGTGTGTGTGTGTGCGCGTGCGTGCGTGTGTGTGTCCTCCAGCCGCATTGAACACCTGAAGTCCCAGAATGACCTTCTGACCATCACTCTCGAGGAGTGTAAGGGCAACGCTGAGAGGATGAGTATGTTGGTCGGCAAGTACGAGTCCAATTCCACGGCACTGCGCCTGGCACTGCAGTACAGGTACATACACGTGCACGTACACATGCACACACGTACACATGCACACACGTACACGTGCACGTACACATGCACACACGTACACGTGCTGAACCAGGAAGTGACGTTCCACTTTGTCTCTCAATAGAGAGGCAATGCGGTACGTCACTGGAACGTCACGTAGGATGGAAAATGAACTAAAAGTAGAGAAAATCCCGCATGACACTGACCTTACTGGTAAACTCTTTATTAGAAGATAAATAGGGAAACAACGTTTCGGTGCTAGACCTTCATCAGGTTTTTGATGAAGGTCTAGCACCGAAACATTGTTTCCCGATACAATTCAACCCGTGCTCTTCATGTGACGCGTGGTTATAACATGGTGACTTCAGTGGACAGACAAAATATAAAACTGTGTTTCAGTGCTCATATGTTAAATGTGCTTCATGTGCTCACAGGTGCACTTATATGAAATGTGACAGGAGGCATATAGAAACACATTGTTGAATAGCATCCTAATCTACTAGGATTCTCCTCTCCTCCATTCAGCCTTGCCTTCACTGCTGCAGCCGATGAGCAAAAGTTCATCCCGTGCTCAGCTCAGCTCCCTCAACATCCTCCAGGGGGCTCGAGGTGTTCCACCCTCGTGCCATGCCCACCCCCACTGCTGGAGGGCAGCCGGTGATCCGGAACCCGGTCCTGTGGCTCCCGTGGCACGGAGTGAGGCGCCACTGTATGTTGCATCCATGTGACCAGGTGGATCAGTACTCCTGCTCCGACCTCGCGGATCTCGCACCATGGTCCACGGGGGCTCTCCAGCAGGATGACTCTCACTGGGACTGCCGTGGGACACGGCATTCTGCCGGGGTTCCTGACGCGGGGGAACCGGCCGGCGGGACCACAACTCCATCTCCCTGCGCCTCCCCACCCCAGCTTTGATTCATTCCACCACTGGCTAATAAGCTTCTCACTCGCCGTGCAGTAAGGGGGTTTCTTAGGTATTCTCCCCCTCCGACCGGACATTATTCTCATCCAAGTAGACGGATCTTTCAAATCGTGGTCTTGAATCTTCCTGCCCGTACAGTCATAAAGCTGCATTCTCATCTCCTGTGCAATTCTCTCCCTTCCCTCGTTCTTTACGACTCTTACATTTCCATCCTCCCTTTGACCGATGGATCTCTCATCTGGCCCTCCTTTTCCTGTCTCCTGTTCAGCTACTGTTTCATTGATCGGCCGTACATGAGTTATCCCTTCATCTTCCACCTGTCTCGGTTGGTTTCTGTAGGGAGTAGGGCCAACAAGCGGAGGACAATTACTCTCTGATAGCTTAAGCACAACCGGGCCCTTGTGCCAAGCTGGGATTCCATAACACACTCTCCCTGTCTCCTTGTTTATCATCCTATCCAGACAGTAGTTTTCTCCCTGAAACACCCTAGTTACATCAGTGAATTGGTAGCCCGGTTCTGCTGCACCGTGTGACGGTTCTCCAGTAAATATGCTGAGAGGGACTGCATCGTGCGGGATCCTCTGAGGCCACACTTCACACGGCAACGCGAGTCTCGTTTGCCATCGTCCCTCCTCATTCCCATCATCACTTTCATCCTCCAAGCGTATGGGTCGTGCCAGACAGAGCGTGCATGTGGGCCCCAGGAGAGGGCTGGTCCAGACAGAGCGTGCACGTGGGCCCCAGGAGAGGGCTGGTCAGAAGGACCAGACAGAGCGTGCACGTGGGCCCCAGGAGAGGGCTGGTCCAGACAGAGCGTGCATGTGGGCCCCAGGAGAGGGCTGGTCCAGACAGAGCGTGCACGTGGGCCCCAGGAGAGGGCTGGTCCAGACAGAGCGTGCACGTGGGCCCCAGGAGAGGGCTGGTCCAGACAGAGCGTGCACGTGGGCCCCAGGAGAGGGCTGGTCAGACAGAGCGTGCACGTGGGCCCCAGGAGAGGGCTGGTCCAGACAGAGCGTGCATGTGGGCCCCAGGAGAGGGCTGGTCCAGACAGAGCGTGCATGTGGGCCCCAGGAGAGGGCTGGTCCAGACAGAGCGTGCACGTGGGCCCCAGGAGAGGGCTGGTCAGAAGGACCTGCCAGACAGAGCGTGCACGTGGGCCCCAGGAGAGGGCTGGTCAGAAGGACCTGCCATGGTTCCTGACACAAGTGGCACATGTCAAGGGCCACGTTTGCAGGTCTTCGGATTGCCCTCCACTCCGGGCCTGCTGGGGTCATTTTCACCACCTGCATAACAAATATATCAATATATCGTGTTACCTTTGTTATCTTATGTTTATACTGCTGTCCTTTCCATGTGTTTCTTATGGAAGATGAGTTGGCTTGCGTACTTATTTTCTGTTGCGTATAACTTCCAACTAATTTGTTTTGTTAAGTTAAGTTATCCTTTATTTATCCCCATGGGGAAATTCATCCTCTGCATTTGACCCATCCTCTACTAGAAACCTGCCTAGAACTAGGAGCAGTGGGCAGCCGCAGTGCAGCGCCCGGAGACCAACTCCAGTTATTTTGCCAGTGCCTTGGTCAGGGGCACTGACAGGAGTATTAACCCTAACATACATGTCTTTTGATGGTGGGAGCAAACCGGAGCACCCGGAGAAAACCCACACGGACACAGCGAGAACATGCAAACTCCACACAGAAAGGACCTGGGACGGACCGGGGTTCGAACCCGGGACCTTCTTGCTGTGAGGCATTTGAATGATTTAAGAATGATCTTACCTCTATGGGTGCAGGTATGTCTGTGTGTCCAATAGGCCCGTGGGTCACGGCAGGTTTAGTAGGGTAAGTGTTGATTATCTTAACGCCACGCGATAAAAACTCTGCAGAACGATCATTGCTGATCGCCTGAACAGAAGTGGAAATAGTCGCCTCGCACCTGGATAGCTCCATTTCATCTGCAAGTGCTTTATTCTTCACTAATGGCTCTTCCCTCAATATCCTCTCATTATAAAGCTTCTCTTATCTCCTACGCTCTCCTCCTACTCCTCCTTTTAGGAGGGGCCTACTTCCTCTCCTGGCTCACCAACAACAACTAGTGTGCTCTAGAGAGAGAGAGTGGCGTCAGCGGAGGACCAAAATGCGAGACTCATTAGCCAATGAACAGCCAGGAAGGGCTCTCGCGCTACTGTTGCATGCTAAAATAAAGCTGATAATGTAGAATTTGATTCAAGAACAAAAAAACTTTCAGAGTACAACACAAACTATTCTGCTGCAACTCGACAGTATGTGTAATATCAAAAAGCAACAAGGAAATTGAATAATGAGCAATAACAATTAAGCGTAAGAGAAAAACATCACTCATTAGTTTTTAAATATATATATAGTGCTGTGATCTTTCTCACAGAGATTCTGAATCCTGGGCCCCTTTCAAGGATGTTCCTCCAATATACCTGCTGATGTTATCGTAGCCATTTGTCTTAAAGAAAACCCATAACCTTGACATGCTGTTCCGACTTGTACCATGCAGTGCTCAGCCCACGTACGAGAGCTTGTCTTGAATAGAGCATTGTGCACCTTATCAGCTGGACCATTTGAACCTTGACCTCTACAGGGGCTGCCTGCATGTCCCCTTGCACAGAGGAAGAGAACTCGCCATTCCCCCCTGTCATATGCTTAAATGAAGAAACGTTTATTTTTCAATTTGAAGTGTAGATTCCTATCAATTGCAGCTCACCCAAGGACCTAGATGTGTATTTCAGGAACAGAACATTTAAAACATAATAAAAGATATATTTGAATTAGCATATTATTGCATTATTTATTTGGCTAAAACCTTCTAACTGTAGATATAACCTTCTTGGTGCTGAAACAATGACATTATTTCAGGAGTTTTTGACCTTCGAACTCCACAGTCCTCTTCCATATTGAGCAAAATCTATGAGTTTTAGCTTGAAAGATTAAACGATAACATCACCCCTGTGGTTGCATAGTTTCACTCCAGCAGGGCCTCCATGCTGAGGTGCCCGCCCCCTGCTGAATCCAATCTGGGCTTAATGAGGAAATGCTTGGTTATCAATTAAAAGGAAGATCTTATCAGGATACCAGGGATCAAAGGAGAGAAATCCCATCAGTGTGCGTGTGTGTGTGTGTTTTCTCTCTCTCCTGCAGTGAGCAGTGTATTGAGGCGTATGAACTGCTGTTGGCCCTGGCTGAGAGTGAACAAGGTCTGGTCCTGGAACAGTTCAGAGCTGCTGGAGTCGGCACCATAGGTAAGGAAGATACTTTGCTATATGAGGCTTGTCCACATGTGCATGCACTACCAGTCACAAGTTTGGACACACCTGGTCCACATGTGCATGCACTACCAGGATGGTAGTGTCCACATGTACCTGGTCCACATGACATGTACGTATATACACTACCAGTCACAAGTTTGGATACACCTGGTCCACATGTGCATGCACTACCAGGATGGTAGTGTCCACATGTACCTGGTCCACATGACATGTACGTATATACACTACCAGTCACAAGTTTGGATACACCTGGTCCACATGTTTTTATTTTTTATTTAACCTTTATTTAACCAGATAAGACATTTGAGATACAAGATCTCTTTTGCGAATGTGATCTGGCCAAGAAGGCAGCAGTTGCAAGCCAAGTTACAGTCAACATAATTACAGTACACATAAAGGAAACATAAAAACAGGGCTATAGAGCTGAAACGTTTCAAAAAAGCAAGGACAACCAAGTACATCACAAATACCACATCCAAGGGTAATAAATAACACATGTGCATGCACTACCAGGATGGTAGTGTCCATGTGGACCAGGTGTATCCAAACGTGTGACTGGTATGTCTGTGACAGAATGTTTAATTATGTTTAAGGTGTCTATGCTAGAAAAGAAAAGGAAAAGTTTACTGTTATTGCTTGTTGTTTCTCTTGTTTTACTGCATCTATATGCCCTGTTATCTTGCACTGTTATACTGTTATTTGCACTATGTTGTAACGGAGTCTACAGCACAAGAATTTCACACGTGATACTTGTACTACGGAGTGACAATAAAAATCTTGAATCTTGAATCTTGGTAGTGTATGTACGTACATGTGGACCAGGTGTGTCCAAACTTTTGACTGCTAGTGTATTATATCTCTTTGCACATGCACTCTTTCACCCAAAGGACCAGGCAGGGCCCCCACGTGGCAAGCATCTGGCCTGCTTTAGTGCCCTTTAGCAAGACATTGAATCACTCCCAGCTATACTGATTGGTACTTGGGGAAAAAGCGTTTTTTGTACCACTATAATTTGGTGCCGAGATATTGTAAAGGTAAAGTCCCACTGATTGTCACACACCTGAGTGTGCGAAATTTGTTCTCCGCATTTGACCCATCCCCTAGTGTTAAGGCTGTTACACACCAAGAGCGATGCGAATATACAGCACGAAATTGCGATGCAAATTTTGACCCACCTGTCAATCACAGCAACAGATGTGCACACGTCGGAAGCGAATTTCTGAAAAATCGACCTTGGCCCGAAAAAAGAAACGCCGCAATAGCGCCCAGCGAAACTTCGCTGTTGGTATGCACTGTTGCATTGACTGATATAGGTTCGGAAAATATTATTGACGTGCGAATTAATCGCACGAAAAAAAACGCTCCCGATGTGTAAGGACCTATAGGCTGATTTTCTGGTCGCTGTAATGAGCCAGGCGTGAGCGAGCGCATGTCCAAATATGGCCGCGCTAGTCGCGTCGGGTGTGAGCCCTCCGCAACCGCTAGCGCGTACCTGAACATGTTTCTAACGTACCTGAACATGTTTCTAACGTACCTGAACATGTTTCTAACGTACCTGAACATGTTTCTAGCAGCGTGCGCTCCCGGGCTTCGCTGCACTTTGCAGGAGAGACAGGGAGAGAAATGAAGACATTGGTCCACTGAGCCAGTGTGTTGACCACATTTCTTGACCCATGTGGTAAAACTTTGATTTGTAATTGTTCATTTTTAGTCATTTCAAGTAGATGTGCTGTGTTGAGAGCGGCTAAGCCAGTATTGACTGTAGGAGGCTCACACAGCCAGGCAGACGGACCAAACGACAAGATGGACTGGAGGCTGAGACCCGACTCACGTAGTCTGGCAGTGCCAGCCGTAGATGATACCTACATCTGGAACACAGCTCTTAAAAGTGGTTAACGCCCGCCCACCAAGACAAAAAAAAAGGATGCGTGACAGACATATGAATTGACCAGCCACGGACGTCGTGGGCGGGGCATTCGGAACGTCGGCGGTGGGTCTGACCACGTGAGACCACGACTCACGTGACGCACCCCCCGTCATTCGCGGGCTCCAGATTTGAACAGATATCCCAGAATGCTCCGGGAGAATCCATTCATCCAATCAAACATTACCTGGAAGCAAGTGCTTCGAGGCTTCATTTTGCGGTATCAAATAACCAATGGGTGACGTCACGCTCAGTATGTCCCTCCTTTTTACTGTCTATGGGCTCGCTAGACCATGAAGCACTGCTGTAAAGCGTGCACACAAGCCATAACTCACCCATGCATCTCAATCAGAATCACTTTTATTGCCACAGTAGGTAATCAGATTACATACAAGAAATTTGACTTACAAAGTAAGTAAGTAAGTATGCAGCCTAGCGGTCACACCAATGGTCAAAAGACCAAAAGAATACACACACTGACAAAAAAATGGAATAAACAGAAGATATCCTTTATAAACCCATGATACTAACCTTTTTACGCTGTTATTTTTTACGGATACTCAGATGCACTCGGCTGCTCTGATCGCACAGAGAGATCTGATCTGATCTGATCGCACAGTGATTCCGATAATCCACCAGATCCAAACCTTCTTACAGTGAAAGATTCAATAGCAGCAGTGAGAGGAGGTTTCACAAGCTGAATAAAAAAACAACTTTTGTTATGTGTTTTGTGTATAGAGACAGTCCGCATGTCTGGGAACGCCCACAAAATGTTAAACGGCTGGTTCGCGAGTGGGGTAAAACCGCCGATATATCTCATGGGCTGACTCACCAAAAGACGGTGCTGCGGCTCTAAACTACAGGTTTGGGGGTTCTAGAGCAGAACACAAGACGTCTGCTCAGATGTGCGTTTACTGCGGTGGTTAAATCCCCGATCGTGTCTGCCTGGGCTGGGCTATCAGCTAAATTCTAACTTTGCTGAATGGATAGAACGTGGGTTTTTACCCCACCCTGACCACGCCCCCAGCCAGGCTGAGCCAGCTAACCAGCGTCTATTGTGGGCGTTCCTAGGGCCTGTATGGGCGTTCCCAGACATGCGGACTGTCTCTATAGACCTTATTCGATTGACGTCACTCACGTACGGGCACGCCCACCGCCGCCATATTGTCGACATAACGCAGCAGCTCTCAAGTGACAGCCTATGTGGAGCAGCGTTTATAGGAAGCTAGCCACTGTTAGCGTTACCTGTATCGTTCCAATTGTGTTCGGCTGGTGACCTGCGTTAGGCATGGCTGTAGTAATGACAGCAATAAAGTCCCCGTGGTTTGTTTCTATCTCTACCGTCCTCAGACGTGAAGGGAGCGAGACGGAGGAGTCAGCAGCACAGGAGAGATGTGTGGATAGTTAGTTGAGACAGGTGAAACTTTCTGACAGCTCCTCACAGCAAAGTCTGTTCACCTCGTTCTTTTGTTTATTTATTACAGGCATTAACGGCTGCCGTCGGCAGCATACAAATAACAACTGTGGGGTTTTTATTGGTGTCATTAGCATCGCTATTTTGTAATGGAACAGAAACGACAATAAGGCTGTTGCTAGTTGTCAGCTGCAGCGCTGTGTGCGCGCAGGAGGACGGTATGCCAACAATATGGTGCGTCCAGGGTTATCGAATAAGGTGTATATTAGGACATGCTTGTTTGTAGACACTTATTGTCCTGTGTTTTGTGTATAGGACATGCTTGTTTGTAGACACTTATTGTCCTGTGTGTGCACAGGGGATGCGTTGAGCGAGGAGAGCGTGGGGCAGATCCTGAAGCGGGCCCACGACAGCAGAAAGACGGCCGAGAACGCAGCCAAGGAGCTCCTGGGCCGGCTGGACGGCAGCTGTGGAGCTGCTCTAGCGGTCAGCGGCTGTAGCGTCCAGCCTTGGGAGAGCCTCTCCTCTAACAGCCACACCAGGTGAGAGGGGAGGAGGACCTGAGATTCGCAAACCTCCAAACCGAGTTTCCGGCCGGAGTGGATTTTTCACTACATTTCGCACCAGCTAGGGTGGCATGATGTCGGCATGCTGCCGATATCATCGTGATGATGATATCGGCGCGTCAACAGTATCGGCCGATAAAGGCTTTAAAGTGAAATGTCGGCATCGGCCCGATAAAATCGCACTTTATTTATGCCCAAATGTGCGATGCTTGACTAAATGCTCAATGTTATTTACATAACCTCAGTTGAAGTAGTTTTCTTATTTTGCCCAGTGAATGTGCACATTTTGAAAAGCATTGTATTTATGTCTCCATCTGCCAGTGTGCCATCATGATAAGAATAGGCATAATAATGTGTTAATTCCACTAAAGGAGAGACTTGATGTTCCCTTGAAATTAGGTGTGTGTGTGTGTGTGTGTGTGTGTGTGTGTGTGTGTGTGTGTGTGTGTGTGTGTGTGTGTGTGTGTGTGGGTGGGGTGGGGGGGGGGTCGCGCATATTGGTATTGTCAGGCAATCGGCCAAAAGAGTTGGAAAATATCAGCATATCGGATATCGCGCCAAAAAATCCAATAGCGTGCATCCCTAGTCCCAGCCAATTCTGCTGTGACTGCAGCATGAGGCAGGATTTGTACAGTGCTGCTTCAGAAGCGTCGACCAATCAGATGGAGACCTTTAAGGCAGATGAAGGGACCAATCAGATGGAGACCTTTAAGGCAGATGAAGGGACCAATCAGATGGAGACCTTTAAGGCAGATGACAGGCGACTGAGTGAGGGAGAGAGAGAGAGAGACAGGCACACAAAGAACAAAGAACCTTAACGCTAAGCAAGAACTCTTAGCAATCCAGAGATGGTACTCTCGATCAATTGCCCCTAAATCTTTTGTCAAATTGTTGTAGAATATTCTACCTGATTATGGATCATAACTGGATTTTTATCCTTGACCTTATTTTGCATATTAACTAGATACGGTGTTCTCCCATGTGTGACAGTTGTATTTCTCTGTTTTTATTGTTTGTGTTTCTGGTGACAATGTTATATGCTGCTCTCTTGGCCACGTCGCTCTTGGAAAAGAGATGTTTAATCTCAATGAGACTTTTACCTGGTTAAATAAAGGATTTTGATTGATATTGATTATTGCCCTAATATTCCAAGATATGATGATATACATAGTCGAAGGTCTCCGATCATGAAAGCCACAGATCGAGCATTCCATCTCCACAATGGGACTTTATCCTGCTAGAATCTGGAGTTCATGTCATACCAAAGAATTAATTGATGGCACTTATATAACGCTTTATCAGAAAGTGCTTCACATATGAGGGGGGTTGTGGAACTCAGCCCATCCACCACCGAGGTGTAGCACCCACCTGGGTGATGCACGGCAGCCAGTTTGCACCAGAACGCTCAGCACACATCAGCTGTCATGGTGGAGAGTTGATGGAAAGATAGTCTCGGCTCCCAGACGTCTGGGACTATCTCCCAGACGTTTGGTGAGCTGCGCCACCAAACGTCTGGGAATTTCACTGTCAGAAACTGTCGGCCGGCAGCAGACACGCCTACATTTATTATTAGAATTTTATTTGGTAGCGGCAATGCAATGTTTCATAGTTCCAATATAGAGCAAGACACCGATGTGCTGCAAAGAGAGTTTATACCTGTTGTTTATTTTACAATAATCTTTCCTACCCGGAAGTGGTCCGCTTGCTACTGTGAGTCATCAGCAGGCTCTGTAACGTTAGCCTCGGGAGTCGGGCTTATCGCTGGGGGAAAGACCTCTAGCCGCCGGGGCCGGATGAAACACGTCCTATTAACAGGTTATGTTTGTTTCTAAGTGATTAATATGTTTCTCCGCAAACGCGGCGATGTTTTGCGAGACACGGGTTCTGCATGAGCGTCACTGCCCCCAGAAAGCAGGCCCGCCCACAACACTCATGATTGGTTCTCCGATGCAAGGCTTCAACAGTGCCACCTAACGTTATGCAAAGATTTAAATAGTAATATTCTCAGTCTTACAGTAGTGAAACGGATTAAGACTGAGGGCTGAGTCTAATGGAAAGAAGGCCTGTGTGTGAATTTAGCCACAGCACTGAGTGCCGATGGGATCTTTAATGACCTGCTCACTCACAGGACAGAGTCCCTGTCTCTGCCCTGGAGCATTGGCAAGATTATTCATGAGACCAGAGGGAAATGCAACGCAATAAACCATCTCATATTCAGAACATATCTAGTCAGAAATGGACAGCTGTCATATCTGCAGTGCAGAAGATTCACTAGTCATGTCCCATGGCAGGATATTGTATAGATAAGACCTTTAACCATGTTTGAAGTCCAAACATGAATGAGTTCTGCTGTCTGGATATTTCAAAAATATTACCAATGTGTTTTATTATAATAATAATGATTAATACGATAAAATAATGAATACAAATAATCAACTGCAACACAACTATTCTTCTTATAGCACCACCAGCTCCACGGCCAGCTCATGCGACATGGACTTCACCAAGGAGGACGAGCAGCGGCTGAGGGACTACGCCCGGCAGCTGAAGAACGACCGCGCAGCCGTCAAGCTGACGGTGCTGGAGCTGGAGAGCGTGCACGTGGACCCCCTCAGCCTGGACGTCAAGCCCCGGGGACACGTCCACAGGCTGGACCTGGAGAACGCCGTCCTTATGCAGGAGCTTATGGCTATGAAGGTAGAGCGGACATAAAAGTGGTCCTCATTTTCTGAAGATTATCTTGCTGAACACAAACTTCACCGTTTGTGTTTCATAAACTTTTGTTAACCACAGACCTTATTTCATGCATTTAACCGAAATCCCCATACAAAAATCCCATTGCCTTTTGCACCTACGAACCGGAAGTGCTAGCGTCCAGGTCTTCCGCACTTATGTGGTACTGTATAATCATTGCTGTTATTATTATTATAATTGTAGGAGGAGATGGCCGAGCTGAAGGCCCAGCTGTATCTCCTGGACAAAGAGAAGAAGGCAGTGGAGGTGCGTCTGAGTGCGCGGGAGGCGCGGGAGCACGCCTACCTGGTGACCATCGAGCACCTGAAGGCCGAGATGGAGGAGCAGCAAGGGGCCAGCAGAGACAAGCCCGCTGGGGCCAAGGTGGGTGGATGGGGAGAGGGTCATCTCCATACAGTAAATACACACTTCTGTTTTCAGTTGTGTGTGTCCTGTGTACACTACAGTATATCAGGGTTTCCCACAGGACATTTCTGTAAGGTCCACAATGTCCTAATAGTAGGGGGAATTAAGGGGAAAAAATGGCCAAATCGTTACGCGGTGGATACAAGCACCAATTTGGTACACACATTCTTTAGGGTGTATCTCACCATCTCAGAAGGGGTGCCCAAAAATTCAGACCCATTAAATGCTTTTTAAAAGGGAAAATCCAAAATGGCCACCAGAAATGACGCATGATTCCTAAGAGGTGATATAATTCTGACATTTTGGCTTAATGTGCTAATTATAGATTTTACATTTATAGTAAATAGACTAATAATAAAGGATTTGGCCAAAGCCACCAAAGAAACATGTGTTAAATATGTTTTAAGCGCCTTTAAACACAAAAAATAGGCTTAAAATGTACTCCGAAAGACATGACCTTCCACATTAATCCTTCTCTGAGTGATATATTGTTAATGCATACACATACATCATTGTTTTTAAAAACTTTTAATAGGCCCTATGAATGATTATCTATAGATAATATATTGTGACAACTTCATATGACCATAGATCAAGCCCTCTAGTGGGTCACAACTTAGTTTTAAGGCGAGACATGGCAAGTGACTAGGGTAAAAAAAAAGAACTAACAGCTATCACAATGAAACTTCTCCAGTTGATTACTTACATTAAGACTAAGATTTTTTGTATTGCAAGTTTTCTGAAATGATATGTTTAAATATGCAAATTAGGCAATATATGCGCTAATTTGCGTTAATTTGCATACATTTCGGGGACATAAATCTGAAGATTGGATAAAGCCAGGTTCAAAATTATTGTTTCATTTTCTTGACATATTAGAGACAAAACAAATTACAGAGAGGATTTTAGATATCTCTTCTTATCACTCCATAAATCAGAAAATATTGTCAACAGGCATAAAAAAAAAAGAAACTATTTTGCCATGTTTTTTTTTTATCATTGCAGCCAACAATTTATGTATAAACACTCAACAGATGTTTGTTACAAACACTATAGACAGAATGCGGGAGCAGACAGGTTCTCGTGCTTGGACTGCGGGAGCAGACAAGTTCCCGTGCTTGGACTGTGGGAGCGGACAGGTTCTCGAGCTTGAAATTAAACAATGTTGCAACTTTGTGCGGGAAAAGCAGGAGATGAAAAAGACACACAAACAAACAAACTCTCTCTCACACTCTCACACACACACACACACACACACTCACACACACACACACACACACACACACACACACACACACACACACAGTGGAAGGGGGTGTGTCTTCTTTATAAGACTTGCTCTGCTTCTCATTTTCTGTTCATTTGCCATTACACTTACTTAGAGTAAAGACGTAACTTGAGCAGCAGCCGTAGCATATTAGATTTATTCAAACAACAGCCTTTTTAAAGGCTTCCAAACACCGCATTGACTTACATTGCAGTCAATTAACTGAAACTTATTTTATTATTATTAATTTGATATGTTGTTGTTTTTTTTTTTGAGAAGGGGTCATTTTAGTTTGAGTCAGCTTAGTTTCACTTAAGCTGTTTTCCCACATGCGCCTTTTACCGCCAAATGACCGGAACGCGGTCTAATGCCTTCATGTGTGAAAGTTGTTGTACCGGTATAAGCGCGACCCCGTCGTCGCGGACATTTCACCAGTTTCGAGCCAGTCAGAAGAGCGGTATGCGCGATAAGGCACACAAGTGTAGAACGGGTCCAGTCATTTGCCGCAACACCGGTCCTTGGGCGAGGTGTACACACGTTGCTTAACGTTCACTTCCAGCGTGCATCATCTAATCATTCGCGCACATCAAAGCAAACTACTTCCACATTTCGCTTCGTGCATTTGCTTTCTCTACATACATACAAGCGTTGGGCAGCTTGCAAGCCTCTGCCATTCTCGCTGTGTCTGTCCTGTGTGGCTGCTGCGAAGTGCGGAGGACTGAGTGAAGGACTGGCCTCTCTCGAGCAGAGAGGGGAGGGGGGAAATCGGCTGTGTTTATTACGCTGGCTTGACGCTGCTCTTAAGTCAAACGAGTCAGCAATATTATCAAAAGAGTGGACGCCGGCTCCATGTTTGTTTGTTGTTTTTTTCTGACTGGCCTCAGTGGCCTGCAGCACAGTTTATACGTCATGACCCCAGGCCACTCTCCTCCGCCCCGCCCGCTCCGCCCCACCCCACCCCACCCCCCAACATACCGGCTATTTGACGATTAGATTCCCACATGCGAGCGCTCAGGTGTGAAGGGAAATTCCGGGAAATGTCCGATATTGACTTACAGGTAATTTTCCGGTATGCATGTGGAAAAACGGCTTTAGGGTAAGATACATGGACTGGAGTGTGTGTGTTATTTGTTCAGAGGGAGGAGGGGATTTGAGGTGTCAACAGTGCAGAAGTGTACCATACTTTCTTTAATTTAGTTAAAGAATTTACAGAATTGGATGGGCAGCTGATAAATATGAGGCCATTTTACAGGACTTTGCAACACTGTTCCCTTATGATGCTCCACTATTCCAAGACCATGATGCCCCAAATTTGCCGGCCTCCTTTGTTGAACATAAATCAGGTGGACACATTTTCTTATCCACTCAGATGACACTTTCTGGAAGATTACTTTCACTTCATAAGATGAATAAGTGACTTCAGCCCAGTGCTTCAGGCACTGGGCATGAGTGTGTCTGTGAGTTTCTGTGTGTGCGCAGAGTGAAAGAGGTCGTGAAGGGAGGGATTGGACTCTGTGAACAGAGCTGTGAAGTGTGAAGGGAGGGGCAGTGGTTGTGTTAGAGGTGAAGAAGGTGCCATGGATGAGTGAGTCTTGTCTGATTAAAAGTGTGGACGGTGGAGCCTGGGAAGTAGGGAAGTCAACAGTTAGAACATTTTCTAAACTTGTAGGCTACACTGGACCTTCTGGCAGCGTCTAACCCGTTAACTGGATGTTTTCTTTTTCTTTTTGGACCGCATTTGCACATTGTGACCAATGCGTCCTTATGTGCAATGTCCTACTGCACTTGTGTGAAAACTTTAACGATAAAGTTATCATCTGTAGTAGCACAGGCAGTAGATGTCCACTAAACTTATTTTTCTGACAGTTAAACGCTGGAAGAGCGCTGAGGAGCGCCGATCCCAGCACACCACACAACATGCAAGGATGCAGATTGAAAACAATGTTAGCAGCGGTAGCTAGCTTGATAGCTAACAGCTAACAACACATACTGTGATAAAAGCACAGCACTCACCATTAAGTTGAGCCAATCTGCTCCCACAATTGAGCCTGTCTGTCTCTGTAGTGATAGTTTCTCCATATGATTAGTTATTGATTTTTCTAAACAGATATGATTTAATATCCGTGTACACGGTGACATCCCTACTGGGAAGCGCGACCTGTTCTACCAGGAAGGTCCAGGTCCAAGATCTGCTAATGAGCATAACTAGAAGCACCCTGATTCAAGCCATAAACCTGGCCACTACCACACAAAGCAGGGCCAGAGAGAGAGTTGTGAGAGCTTAAATACGACAGGACATTTGTCACAGCAACTTACTATTTTGCTGCTTGGAAGACTGAATGTTAAAATGTTACATGATAAAACTGTTCTTCCAAAACCAGCAAACATCATTCTCAAACAATAGACCAGTGGGTAAAAAGGCAACCTTGAAACACAGTCACTGAAGAACTAAATCAAGAAAATGAAAATAAATCAACTGATAGTCAGTCGTTCAAGTCAGTTTTGGTGGAGCACAAAGTCTTATCACTTGTGTTAGTGGTGGAAGGGAGTGGACTTGGTTCAGATCACTTGTGTTAGTGGTGGTAGGGAGTGGACTTGGTTCAGATCACTTGTGTTAGTGGTGGTAGGGAGTGGACTTGGTTTAGATCACTTGTGTTAGTGGTAGTAGGGAGTGGACTTGGTTCAGATCACTTGTGTTAGTGGTAGAAGGGAGTGGACTTGGTTTAGATCACTTGTGTTAGTGGTAGTAGGGAGTGGACTTGGTTCAGATCACTTGTGTTAGTGGTAGAAGGGAGTGGACTTGGTTTAGATCACTTGTGTTAGTGGTAGTAGGGAGTGGACTTGGTTCAGATCACTTGTGTTAGTGGTGGTAGGGAGTGGACTTGGTTTAGATCACTTGTGTTAGTGGTAGTAGGGAGTGGACTTGGTTCAGATCACTTGTGTTAGTGGTAGAAGGGAGTGGACTTGGTTTAGATCACTTGTGTTAGTGGTAGTAGGGAGTGGACTTCAGATCACTTGTGTTAGTGGTGGTAGGGAGTGGACTTGGTTTAGATCACTTGTGTTAGTGGTAGAAGGGAGTGGACTTGGTTCAGATCACTTGTGTTAGTGGTGGTAGGGAGTGGACTTGGTTCAGATCACTTGTGTTAGTGGTAGTAGGGAGTGGACTTGGTTCAGATCACTTGTGTTAGTGGTGGTAGGGAGTGGACTTGGTTCAGATCACTTGTGTTAGTGGTGGTAGGGAGTGGACTTGGTTCAGATCACTTGTGTTAGTGGTAGAAGGGAGTGGACTTGGTTCAGATCACTTGTGTTAGTGGTGGTAGGGAGTGGACTTGGTTCAGATCACTTGTGTTAGTGGTAGAAGGGAGTGGACTTGGTTTAGATCACTTGTGTTAGTGGTAGTAGGGAGTGGACTTGGTTTAGATCACTTGTGTTAGTGGTAGTAGGGAGTGGACTTGGTTCAGATCACTTGTGTTAGTGGTAGAAGGGAGTGGACTTGGTTCAGATCACTTGTGTTAGTGGTAGAAGGGAGTGGACTTGGTTCAGATCACTTGTGGTAGAAGGGAGTGGACTTGGTTCAGATCACTTGTGTTAGTGGTAGTAGGGAGTGGACTTGGTTCAGATCACTTGTGTTAGTGGTAGTAGGGAGTGGACTTGGTTCAGGCGATGTGCTTCATGGATCCGGATCTGACACACGTGGGCCAGACAGAAAGACCCTAAATGCCTCGGGATCCGGGATCCGCCCTCACCTCCAGCTGTGCCTGCTCCGGGGTCACCAGGGCCGTCTCTTCTTCTTCTGTGGTGTTTTACCGCAGTTGGCATCCTTTATGTTGCATTGCCGCCTCCCATGCCTCACCGGCTTCCCACCCGCAGACATGGCCAATTGCGTCGGTAGGAACATCTGACCAAGCTGGAGGTACCGCTGCCGGGAATTGAACCCGAGTCTCAGCGGTGGTAGGCGAAGACTGCTACCTCTACACTACCCAGATGCCCCGGAGCCGTGATGACATCACAATTGCTCGAGTGACATCACTGATGACATCACTACCGCTCGAGTTACATCACTGATTCCAATTGCTCGAGTGACATCACTGATGACATCACAATTGCTTGAGTGACATCACTCAGTGATTTATGACATCACTATGGTAGTCACCAGGGTAAGCCATCTAGAGCTGTACATCTAGTGAAGGACTGGAGAGGCTCACGATGGCACAGGTCAACCAAAAGATGGCAGAGGTGGTGCAGTACCTTCTAGAGAGGGACCAAAAGAAGATTCCCATCTGCCGAGCAGACATTATGGAACATGTGCTGAAAGACTACGGAAACATCTACCCTGAGATAATGAAAGGAGTAGAGCGCATCTTTGCGCAGGTGTTTGGCCTTATACTGGTTGAAATAGACACAAAGAATCATGTGTACATACTGATCAATAAGATGGAGACAGTTGAATGGGCCCCACTGAGCAATCCAAAGATGGGTCTGCTCTTTGTCATCCTGAGCTTTGTTTTCATGACAATTGCATTGTCAAAGAAACCCTGATCTGGAATACGCTGAAGAAACTACACGTTGAACCCGGAGAGAAACATGAAGAGTTTGGTGATGTTAAGCGGGTGGTCACAGATGAGTTTGTGCGTCAAGGATACCTGGAGTATGTGCGAATCCCCCATACAGAGCCCATTGAGCATCAATTCCGCTGGGGTCAACGTGCCGAATTGGAAGTGTCAAAAGTAAAAATCCTGGAGTTCATGGGTCAGCTCCATGACCAGGACCCTCAGAGCTGGAGCCAGCAGTACAAAGAAGCCACCAAAGAAGCCACCAACTCCAACCCCAACTCTGCCCAGGCCAGTACTAGTAGTCAGAGATAAGCCCATATTTTTGCATGATACAACTTGCGTTGTCTCTCACTCAATACCATGCATTCTTAATAAAAGAGGAATTGGTTTTGGGGTACCAATCATATCAGAGTTATTTTTACCCTTTTTAAGTGTGTTTTTGTGTCAGAGATGATGTGGGTTTACTTCCCAGTTTGAGCCCAATTTAAAAAAAAATACAATATTGCCCGACTAAGATTGTTATGTTTTTAAATGTAAATAAAGTTGTTGACCCTTTCTTTCCAGGCTGTATGTTAGTGTTCGTCCTCAGTTGAGCCTCATTAATTATTCATTCATTGTTTCTGTGCAGTTAATTTCACACACAAACACAACGCTGATATCGTGTTTGGGTTTACTTTTTTAACTTTTATTGCCTGGATTTTATGGTGACACTTATATTTTTTCAAGTACAGAAAACAAAATCCTTTTATATACTGTAGATTTAAATACACTAGGGCACAAAATCTTCCCATTTCCCTCACTTCCACGTTTTTCAAAGAGCTGGATTCTATAATTCTATTTTACATCTGGACTGATAAGAATCATAGAATCTCGAAAATCTCTGGTTTCTGTTGCTAGGGTGATATAATTTCACGTTCAGCAGGATAATATGGCTGATTCAGGCAGGCTAAGAAAGTGGTTCTCAACGTGGGGTCCAGCGACCACCAGGGGTCCTTGAAGGGGTTCCAGGGGGTCTGCAGAAAATACTTAACTTACATTAAGTTAACACAATTTGAGAATAGAAGAATGAGTGTTTTGATTGTTATCTCAAGATAAATAATAGTCATGGAATTCTGGGGGGGGGGGGGTTATCAAACCAAAAATATTCTCAGGTTTGGGTCTGAAAGAAAAGATCAAATGGAGTTCCGTGGCAGACTAAGAGACTGCGGTTCCCCTCATTTCAGACAGTTGGGATCTACAGTCATCATCAGATCCTATAGTGTGAGAGCATTTAGGACTTAATGCTGCTTACTGCCCAATCCAGTTTAGGCCAACAGCAGGATTCTCATCTCATTTTCAGCTTTCATCTACTAAAGAGGATTTAGCTCGAGTGACATCACTGATGACATCACTACCGCTCGAGTTACATCACTGATTGCAATTGCTCGAGTGACATCACTGATGACATCACAATTGCTTGAGTGACATCACTCAATGATTTATGACATCACTATGGTAGTCACCAGGGTAAGCCATCTAGAGCTGTACATCTAGTGAAGGACTGGAGAGGCTCACGATGGCACAGGTCAACCAAAAGATGGCAGAGGTGGTGCAGTACCTTCTAGTGAGGGACCAAAAGAAGATTCCCATCTGCCGAGCAGACATTATGGAACATGTGCTGAAAGACTACGGAAACATCTACCCTGAGATAATGAAAGGAGTAGAGCGCATCTTTGCGCAGGTGTTTGGCCTTATACTGGTTGAAATAGACACAAATAATCATGTGTACATACTGATCAATAAGATGGAGACAGTTGAAGGGGCCCCACTGAGCAATCCAAAGATGGGTCTGCTCTTTGTGATCCTGAGCATTGTTTTCATGAAAGGAGGCATTGTCAAAGAAACCCTGATCTGGAATACGCTGAAGAAACTACACGTTGAACCCGGAGAGAAACATGAAGAGTTTGGTGATGTTAAGCGGGTGGTCACAGATGAGTTTGTGCGTCAAGGATACCTGGAGTATGTGCGAATCCCCCATACAGAGCCCATTGAGCATCAATTCCGCTGGGGTCAACGTGCCGAATTGGAAGTGTCAAAAGTAAAAATCCTGGAGTTCATGGGTCAGCTCCATGACCAGGACCCTCAGAGCTGGAGCCAGCAGTACAAAGAAGCCACCAAAGAAGCCACCAACTCCAACCCCAACTCTGCCCAGGCCAGTACTAGTAGTCAGAGATAAGCCCATGTTTTTGCATGATACATACATGAGTTTTTCCGCCTTAATTTGTTTCTTCTTATTCTTCTTTCTTTTTATTTTTTTTATTTATTTTTTATATTTTCTTTTTATTTGTTGAAGATCAACAACATATCACACAGATATATTTTTACCCAGCCTTCCTGCCCTCCTTTTTGGCTGCAGTTAAACTGGTGAGCCATAACTTGCATTGTCTCTCACTCAATACCATACATTCTTAATAAAAGAGGAATTGGTTTTGGGGTACCAATCATATCAGAGTTATTTTTACCCTTTTTAAGTGTGTTTTTGTGTCAGAGATGATGTGGGTTTACTTCCCAGTTTGAGCCAAAAAAAAAAAAAATGATTGCCCGACTAAGATTGTTATGTTTTTAAATGTAAATAAAGTTGTTGACCCTTTCTTTCCAGACTGTATGTTAGTGTTCGTCCTCAGTTGAGCCTCATTAATTATTCATTCATTGTTTCTGTGCAGTTAATTTCACACACAAACACAACGCTGATATCGTGTTTGGGTTTACTTTTTTAACTTTTATTGCCTGGATTTTATGGTGACACTTATATTTTTTCAAGTACAGAAAACAAAATCCTTTTATATACTGTAGATTTAAATACACTAGGGCACAAAATCTTCCCATTTCCCTCACTTCCACGTTTTTCAAAGAGCTGGATTCTATAATTCTATTTTACATCTGGAATGATAAGAATCATAGAATCTCAAAAATCTCTGGTTTCTGTTGCTAGGGTGATATAATTTCACGTTCAGCAGGATAATATGGCTGATTCAGGCAGGCTAAGAAAGTGGTTCTCAACGTGGGGTCCAGCGACCACCATAACAGTTGGCTTGTGTAGCATCAAATCATTTCCACTAGCCTACATATGTGATAGTAGGGCCGCCCTGCCCTGCCAACTTAACAGGTGTGGAGGCGCCCCTGTCAATTAACTGGTGAGGAGGGAGTCATGGGCCGTTTCTCAATAAGCGTTCTTGTGTGTTCTTGCGTTCTTGTGTCCCTGTGAAACGTCATCAGTCGCAGCCCAAGTACTGTTCCAATACAAAGTTCACATTTCGCCAAGAACGCTTAAAATTCCCGGATGTGTTCTCGACACGCCCACTTTACCGAGGATGCTCTGGTTGGTGACTTGTGTCAACTTGGCAAGGCAGATATCCCAGCATGCATTTCGGCATAAGCAGAGGCAGAACGCAGCAGAGAAGACGCCATAAGCTCCGGAAAGTTTTTTACAATTTAAAGTTTTATTTCATCACTTAATTAATTTCTGATGACTTTTGATGCCTACAAGCAGGGTAGTAGGTTTCAATAAGTGCCACTTTACAAACATTTATGGCGATAAATGGCATAAAGTTCCAGAGCACAATTGGCTGCATCTACATCAGCTGAGCTTTTTATTTGTGTAGTACTGCAGGCGGCCTCTGCGCTGGTATTGCGCAATACTCTCAAGAACGCATCGTCTCAAACTGCCAACAGCGTCATGTGTGCTTGTGACCTAGCAAGTTCATTCTTCCAAGAACGACTAGCAAGAACGTTCTCCCCAAGAACCCAAGAACAAGAATGCATTCTTGGTATTGAGAAACGGCCATGGAGCTGTGCACAGCTACCACCTGTGACTAATGAGTAATCAGGCCACCTGTGTTTTATATATAACCCGTGGGGACCTATTGTTCAGTCCCTGCCGCTTGCTTGACTCTTCTGAGCTTTCTCCTTCAGTCCCTCCTTGTTTGGGCTACATGCCTGTAGAGGTAGATTTTAAAGGTTGTGGTACGGTTGAGGCTTTTGATGAAAATAAAGCCAAATGGCACAAGGCATGCCGTCTGAAATTTTCTTCAAAGTTGGAGAAATTAAAAATGCGTCAGAGTCAGAAAAGGAAACAAGACTCTGTTGATGAAGAATTGCGCCAATCCAAACGCCAGTCCACTTCAAATACATGTATTAGTGAGTGCCTGTTCTGTAATTTGAATACAGGTAAACTTCGTCAATTTTTGAGTCAATCGCCAACACTGTAGGTGGCCATTTTCAATTGTGTCAATAATTCACTTCCTGTATAAGATTTGTTTGGGCACCCCTTCTAGGCTATCTTAGCATGACCCAAGGGACATGTGTTCCAAATTGTATGCTTTTTGGAGATTATTTTGGTGTCTTTTGAGTCAATGGTCAACAGTTTAGGTGGCCATTTTGAATTTTGTCAATAACTCACTTCCTGTTTAAGATTTCTTTGGGCATCCCTTCTAGGATGTTTTAGGATGACCCAAGGGACATATGTGCCAAATTTCATGCTCGTATCCACCGCGTAACGACTTTTCCCTTAATTCCCCCTACTATAATCATTTCCTAGAAACAAACTGTTTATTACTTAGGAAGTTTCCTGGAAAGAACCATGAAATGATGTAGCAGTTCTATAGAAAGTGTAAGGGGCAGTCGGGTGGAGTTGATAAGATACTGTAAACATTTTTTTAAAGAGTTTCCTGGAATGAACTGCAAAACTATAAACTGTTAAAACAATAAGCAGAGGTTAATAATCAGAAGCCATTATTCATATAATTGTATAATACTTAATCTTAGTTCTAATTTCGTGGTTCTGGTCTTGCAGCCATTTTGAAATCTGTGTGATCGCTGATCTGGATGTTGTGTTGTGTTGTGTTGTGTTGTGGGTTAGGACTTCGGAGACTCGCCAGCTGCCAGCTTGTCCGACCTCAGGACTGTGAATGACAACAGCGACGTGGCTGCAGAACTCACCAATGCATTCAGACGGTAAGACGTGCGTGCGTGCGTGCGTGCGTGCGTGCGTGCGCGCACGCGTCCATATAGGTTGAGGCCACGTCTTGTCATAGACGCTGGTTTAGCTGGCTCAGCCTGGCTGGGGGCGTGGTCAGGGTGGGGTAAAAACCCCCGTTCTATCCATTCAGCAAAGTTAGAATTTAACTGATAGCCCAGCCCAGGCAGACACGATCGGGGATTTAACCACCGCAGTAAACGCACATCTGAGCATCTTGTGTGCTGCTCTACAACCCCCAAACCTGTAGTTTAGAGCCGCAGCACCGTCTTTTGGTGAGTCAGCCCATGAGATATATGGTCGGTTTTACCCCACTCGCGCGCCAGCCGTTTAACATTTTGTGGGCATTCCCAGACATGCGGACTGTCTCTATAGATGTAAAGTTATAGCGTTAGATTGACTGGTAACTACTGTGAGTACACAGTAGCAAGTGTTGTTTAAAGAACACCTGAAGTCAAGAATGTGTTTTTCTTCTCGCTCCTTTACTTGGATGTCTGAGCGTCACTGTGCAGAATGGTGCCTTTGCAGAGTTTGACACTAGAAGGCTGTTTTCACAATCGGCTGCTGAAAGTGGAAACTTATCTGGGCTCACTGAAAAGGCCGTTTTCAACAAGCAAGATTCGTGACATCACGAATGCTGGAGCCAATCGCTGTCCAGTATTCAGCAGTTAACGCCCCAACACATTCTCACTCCCAAGAGACAACTCGTCATATACTGCAGATCGGTCAGGAACCCTTCTCGTCACTTTGTCACGAGTGAGAATGTGTTGAAAGCCTGTGTTCTGTCTGTCTGTCTGTCTGTCTGTCTGTCTGTGTCTGTCTGTCTGTCTGTCTGTCTGTCTGTGTCTGTCTCTGTCTGTCTGTCTGTCTGTCTGTGTCTGTCTGTGTCTGCGTGTGTCTCAGGGAAAAGAAGCTGAAGTCTCGTGTCCAGGAGCTGGCTGCAGCATTGGACCGTCTGACAAAGAGCAATGACGTCCGCAACCAACAGAGCGCAGAGTTTGTCAACGACCTCAAGCGGGCCAACAGGTAACCATGGCAACACTAACAGGCATGTGATTGGGACCATAGACTATATAAAGAGATGGACAGAGTGTGTGTGACCTCACCCACTGGTTTGAAGCCTCCAGTTTGGCATTTTGGCGGCTGCCAACTTGATTCTCGCGCAGCTCACGCAAGACCAGGTGTTTCCCACAGAGCCACAGCTCCGCCTGCTATAGAGCTCAACAGTCACGTGACATCTCTTGCCCCGGAAGTGAGTTCCCCATTCATTTTCTCCATAGACATTTCCAAAAATCCAAGCCAACCTTGCGACCCGCTGAATCGTGATCATAAAACATTTCACTTGGAGCAAAGAAAAACAAAAAATAACAAGTGTCTTTATTTGTGTTAATGTGGTTCAAAGAAAATGTCTGCACTTCCTAGGCTCTCACCAAAAACAATTCTCCCAAAGCCATGTACTGTCTGTCTTACCTGACACAGGTCTGCCTGAACATAGCCCCACCCCTCGCCATGCAATTCTCAGGTGGAAAGCAAGGTGGGGTAACCAGATGTACACATGTAACATAAGAATATTATTATGAAAACAATCAAAAATAGCAATAAATCTCAATATTAGAATAAAGAGAATACTAACAATAAGCACAATGACTCCAACAACAACTTCAGTCATACTGATACTGTCACACTCGTTCTGAAAAAAAAAAACTCTATCAAACATGATTTAGATGTGATGTGTACAGGCTACTTAATCTGAAAAGATTATGTTCTATTTCAAATAAATATACACCAATAAAAGGATCAATGACAAATCAAAGTCACTTGCAGATCAAGTTTAGGTTGATGATTCATACACATAGCCTACAAATCATTTGTGGAATCCCATGGGGTGAGAGCACCAAGGTGAGCTGTTACAGATTTAGACTGGGGAATAACTACCCCTACCTGGGTACAGTTTAGCTGTGGCCACAACCGTGCGAAGAATTATATTTGAGATTGCTGACATCTAGTGGTAAACTAACATTACTGTAGCTAGACGCTAGATTTCAACTTTGAAATTTGATAGTTAGATCACTGTTGGCACAACACAAACACTGGTGTCTCTGAAATGAATGAGCACACAGTATGTGACATGATGTATGTACACAGCTGCTTTCATAACAAAGCGAGTAAACAAACGGTAATATTTCCTTAAATAAACAATGAGTGTTGGTTTAAGTCCATTTGGCAACTAAAAGACCGATTTATCAGGCTACAAGCTGCACAATATGCACAAACTGCAACGCAAAGGTAAAGCAAGAAAGCGGTGGAAGGAAATGCATTGAAGCTGCACATCTCAAATTATGTTACTGCCAAGTATCACCACTTAAGTCAGGGTTAATGCACGACGAGGTGTCCATTATCAGAAATTAATGGACGACGCGGAGGCGTGAACCGTCCGAGGCAAAAGCCGAGGACGGTTGCTTCCGCGAAGTCCATTAATTTCTGATAATGGACACCTCGAAGTGCATTAACCCGCTTATATCATGGTCACTTGCCAAAGAAACAAAACGAGACCATTCATTTATATTTCCATGCATTTTGCAATCAAAATCTAGTTTTCATAACCTTGAATTATGAGTTGAGGACCGACGAGACAAAATAGTCCCCTCGGCTGCTCAATATTAGGCTATCATTGGATAAAATGGCCGCTTAGTGCCTGCTGCACCTGGCACACTTCTAGAGTCAAGCTAACTAATAATTTGGCCAATTGTATGTAACAACATACAAAATAAAACAGCAATGTCTAAGAATGCAACGCCATGTAACTGGCTCGTTTAAACTCACATCTCAGGGAATTACGTTAACGTTTGCGGGTCTTATAAGACGTAAATGGTGCGAGGCTGGAGGAGACTGAAAATCATCTGAAGCTTTCAGTATGTTGGAGTCCAGGTATGTTTTGTACAAGGACGTCTCTCAGTGTGTTGCTGTTAACTGCCCATTTCGTTGTTTTCTTCTTGTTGATCTCGTCTTTTTCCTCTTCGACTTGATTTGTATCAGTGATAAGAGGCAGCGCGCGCTCTCCCAGAGCGCCTGGCGGCTGCTTGCTGCAAGTTGTAAACAGAGGGTTTGACAGCTGAGAGCCCGGCTTCTGTCAGCTGACAAAAATGAAAATCAGATTTCTAAATAGCCGTTATTTTAATAAACTGAGCACTCAGGGGTAATCTAAATAGTTACTTTGACCGACTACATTTTTTTCTAAACTTATAAAAGTGCCATATTAAGCGTTAACGGTGGTATAGAGCTCAAACGGCTCTGTCGTGATCCTGGCGCATTGATATGAACGGTGAACAGACCATTTAGCTAGGTGTACATTATCACTGTACATTATCACAAATTAATGGACACCTTGCAGCCAATCAGAATCGAGTATTCACCCAGACCATGGTATAAGTTTAGATACCGACCAATCCTTGCCTAACCAAGACCCACACCAGCAAGCAAAGCATAGCAAAGTCTCTAAATGAATCCACGTGTTTATCGAGTACAGTGATCCACATTCTTTCTCTGCTTTACCTCGGGGACCAGAGGCTCTTCAACTGAATCTCTCTTCAGAAAGTTACCCATAGACTAAACCAACTGAATCTCTCTTAAGCTACACACACATACACTAAACCAAGTTTTCTACTAACAAACGTTGATCCTATCAAAATTAGGGAAACATGATATTGGATTGCTTGCTGATACCGATCCCAGCCCATGCATCCTCCCCCGCCCCCCCCCCGCCCTCTACTTTCAGAGAACATGAAGTCTCTCCTGTAGTGGAATTAACACATTATTATACCTACTGTGATCATGATGGCCCACTGGCAGCTGCAGACATAATAAATACAATGCTTTTCAAAATGTGCACATTCACTGGGCAAAATAAGAAAACTACTTCAACTTTAGGTTATGTAAAACAAGCCTTGTTTTTATTAGTCAATGCATTTGGGCATAATTAAAGTGTGTGTCGATACCGATGACATGCCGATGTCGTGCATCTCTAATCAAAATTAATTGGAGGATGATCTTTGGCAGATGTACTCCCTCCCCCGTCGCCCCCCCCACCCCCTTCATTACATGCTGAAGCACACAGTAACTCTGTGCTGCTTTATTTCTAAATGAAAAACAATAGCCTAAAAATACTACCTTGTGTCACCTAGGGGTGGGAATCACCAGATGTCCACGATACGATACTAAAACAATACTTGAGTCACGATACGATAGTATTGCGATATTGAATATTGCGATATGTTGAATATTGCGATATTTCGATATATTGCGATTTCTTACTTTTTCAACTGCAAATGATGTCCCCAAAGGAAAACTTTGTCAACATCTGCTTTATATAAGAACAATTTTCCAGTCTGTTCATCTGACTTCAACCATTTTATTGCAGCAACATTGTCAGGTAGACAGACCAACAACTTTCATAAAGTCATAAAGTCATGTCATAGTTGCATGCACCTGACAAACTGAACTGTTTGTTACAGTCTACTTACTGTACTTGGCATGGCATGGCCTGCAAAAAGAAAAAAGAAAAAACGCAAAAAATAAATAAATAAATATCCATACTTGGCGTCCAAATATCGATACAATATCATCAGGCAAAATATCGCGATACTATGGTGTATCGATTTTTTCCCCCACCCCTAGTGTCACCTGGTAAATGTGGTTATAATCCCCCCCTCCCGTTCTCTTCCCACGCAGTAACTTGGTAGCTGCCTACGAGAAGGCCAAGAAGAAGCACCAGAGCAAGCTGAAGAAGTTGGAGGGCCAGATGATGGCTGTGGTGGAGCGTCACGACACCCAGGTCCGTATGCTGAAGCAACGCATCGCCCTGCTGGAGGAGGAGAACGCCTGCCCGCGCACCAACGAGACCTCGCTCTGAGATCACACGTCACCAACGAGACCTCGCCGTGAGATCACACGTTACCAACGAGACCTCGCCGTGAGATCACACGTCATCAACGAGACCTCGCTCTGAGATCACACGTCACCAACGAGACCTCGCTCTGAGATCACACGTCATCAACGAGACCTCGCTCTGAGATCACACGTTACCAACGAGACCTCGCTCTGAGATCACACGTCATCAACGAGACCTCGCTCTGAGATCACACGTCATCAACGAGACCTCGCTCTGAGATCACACGTTACCAACAAGACCTCGCTCTGAGATCACACGTTACCAACGAGACCTCGCTCTGAGATCACACGTCACCAACGAGACCTCGCTCTGAGATCACACGTTACCAACGAGACCAAGCTCTGAGATCACACGTCACCAACGAGACCAAGCTCTGAGATCACACGTCATCAACAAGACCTCGCTCTGAGATCACACGTCATCAACAAGACCTCGCTCTGAGATCACACGTCATCAACAAGACCTCACTCTGAGATCACACGTCATCAACAAGACCTCGCTCTGAGATCACACGTCATCAACAAGACTTCGCTCTGAGATCACACGTTACCAACGAGACCTCGCTCTGAGATCACACGTTACCAACGAGACCTCGCTCTGAGATCACACGTCATCAACGAGACCAAGCTCTGAGATCACACGTCACCAACGAGACCAAGCTCTGAGATCACACGTCACCAACGAGACCAAGCTCTGAGATCACATGTCAGCCAGAAGGCCTGGATGCTGGGACCCAGACCCAGATGAGCTGTCAGCAAGGACACACAAGTGCTCAAATAGGACCTGTGATGGGACAGCCTTGAAATCCTGAGGATCCACATTGAGAGCTTACTTGTGCATTTGTTAAGCAAGAGGCCGTAGTTGAGTTATTTTAGAACAGCTAAAGGGTGTTTAAACAACTCGTAGCTGTTGTAAAATCACAGCCTTACTTTATTGCTTTTATCAAATGCTTACTGCATATAGCCTACCTGGCAAGGTTTCAGCAACAAAAAATGTCATATTGATAACTAATAATCGTTCTTCCGCCAAGTAATGTAGTCCTCCTGCCACGGCATTTAGCAGAATGGTTGCCAACCCACACGTGGCTACAGATGCAGCAACACAGAGACACTGTTTGGCGGAGTAATACTGTGATGCGGTCACAGGTGTGTGTTTAATAGAGTATTTTACAACTGCTTTGAATGCGGCTCAGCCAATCACAATCAAGGACTGGAACAATGCTCAGCCAATCACAATCAAGGACCTGAACTACTGTATGCTCAGCCAATCACAATCAAGGACCGGAACTATCTGTTTTATAATGAGCAATACACTAGAGAGCACTAGAGAATGATACATTGATGACTCAGAGAGCAGTATTGAGTGTCTTCACTCTGTGTGTGTGTGTGTGTGTGTGTGTGTGTGTGTGTGTGTGTGTGTGTGTGTGTGTGTGTGTGTGTGTGTGTGTGTGTGCGCGTGCGTGCGTGCGTGCATGAGTGTGTGAGAGTGTGATAATATTGTCTCCACCTTCTTTCCCATTCCATATTATTTCAAAACATGACTGAGGTCATTATCCTGCAAATCATTTCCTTATAATAACATTTTTAACAAAGTCACAGCTATACAAAAGTGAACTAGAAATTATAGTGGAAAATGTATAATTCTATATTATTTTTTTTACATATTTTTGGATAGCATTATTGTAAGGATATCTGATTACCCTTTTCTGGCAGTTTTATTAAAATGTCTCCCCGCGCCAAGTTAAGCACATTGTTATACCCTATGTCTATGATATACCAGGTCAAGTGTAATGATACCAAATTGTGTCATGATCTCCCACATTGAATAATACTGAAAATGAACTGTTAATTAACATTGAAAACAAAAGCTGGTATCTGTATGTATTATGAATTTTGATCTATGAACAATACACGTTTGATACAATAATTAAGCAGCTTTGGTATTAGGCCTGTCTTAAGACTTTGGTCATGTGATGAACAATACTTTTGATACAATACTTAAGCAGCTTTGGCATTAGGCCTGTCTTAAGACTTTGGTCATGTGATTCCTGAGTGGTATTGAAGTCAAGTCAGATTTATTTATATAGCCCTACCTTCATCACAAAATGATGTTTCAAAGTTCCAAACACAGACAGGCAAAACATGATGGAAGGTAGACAGACAAGTTTTGGGAAGATTGGACAAGCAGTTGATTAGTTATGACAAATGTATATGTTAACCTGTGACTTTTGTTACATCATGCCAATAAAGCCATTTGAATTTAATTGACTTTTATTAAGTTTCTCATCCAAAGCTGGGATAGGCAACTTCATAACTGAGAATCATAGCTATAACTGACATACTGTACAGTAACACCTCTTTGTTAACTGATAATCATAGCTAGAACTGACATACAGTAACACCTCTTTGTTAACTGAGGATCATAGCTATAACTGACATACAGTAACACCTCTTTGTTAACTGAGAATCATAGCTAGAACTGACATACTGTACAGTAACACCTCTTTGTTAACTGAGAATCATAGCTAGAACTGACATACAGTAACACCTCTTTGTTAACTGAGAATCATAGCTAGAACTGACATACAGTAACACCTCTTTGTTAACTGAGAATCATAGCTAGAACTGACATACAGTAACACCTCTTTGTTAACTGATAATCATAGCTAAAACTGACATCTGTAACGCAAGGAAACGAGGAATGTAGGTGGCAATTCTAGGTAGTAAGTTGTAATTTTTATGTTTTAGGCTGTCTGAAACCAGTTTTATACAAAAGGTGACTGAATTTGCAACCTTTCCAGGTACCTATTTTGGCCTAATTCATAAGGAACCATCAGTGGTACCTTTGGTGGGTTAGGGTATACCATGATGCATTGCGACCCTTCCAATCGACGAAGAAGAATGACGCTCTTCCCCCAGAATTTCCGTTAATGGCGGCGCCCAGAAAACCTACCGCATCAGAAAAAAGCTAAACAACTATTGGCTAAATAACGAACATCATCACTTTCTTTGGATTTTTATTTTAGCATGGTCAATAACGTCAACCGTTACTTCATTTTACTGCGACAGTTTGTTATTAGGGTGTCTGAAAAGTCACTTTTGCGGGTCAGTAGGAAACATCCTACTTGACTGCGATCTGGACAGCCTAGCAAGGTTCCTAACCTAGGTTGCGCAGCAGCGTGATTTCTAACCCCACATAGGATAAGCAATAACCAGCCAGCCAGGACTACAGTAACGTTAACGTAACTACGCAAGCAAGCAGAAGACGAATAGCAGCATGGCAGACGACGGTGCGTTCACCTTCAAGTGTAACTTTTTAACCGTGCTTTATTAAATGTGACCTGCTCTGACCAAATCAGTCGCTTGTCGCGCTGGCTGTTTGTCTAGAAAACGCGATTTTATCAGAAAATATTTATTTCTGCTGTTTTGGGGTTTCATCAGATTATAGTAAAATAAAGCCTTGGCTTTCATTCTCTGTAAAGATTATTGTGAAATTCGACCGCTAAATATACTTTTGAAGCTCTTGAAGGTAGTGACAAAACTGAAAGTAAACTGCTGCTCTGAGCCTGCTGCTCTCTGCTGCGCGTGCAGCTTCACGTTGCCAGTTAAACGGGTGTGTCAGTACTTGCAAATGGTAGGCTATATTATAGACTACTCTAGGATTTAAAACGCGGTTTCTAAAGTTTGTCAGGGTTGTATTGTGGAGTTCTGTTATTGGTTTGTTATTTTAGACTAGTTTAGGCTGTTTATGTAACGTTTTAACCTCTTAAAAATCTGCCTCTTCGGGGGTTATGATAACGAACATGGCAACCCGTCTGCAGTCTCTCTCTCGCTCTCTCTCTCTGCCCTTGCTCTCTCTCTCCCCGCTGCAAGGGGAGAGAGAGAGAGGGGGAGAGCAGCTGCATAATTTCTGCTTCCAGTGAAAGTCTGTCTGTCTGCCTGTCTGTCTGTCAGATTGATAGACTAATACTAGTCAGTAATCTGCGTGATAATGTTGCTTTACTTTTAAATTCAATTCACAGATGGCATTAGACTGAGCTAATTTCAGATTATTTGCCTCATAGCCTACTTTCAGCTGTCTGTCTCTCTGTCTCTACTCCAGAGCAGAAACGGTTAGGGTTAGGACCGCAAGAATAGAGACATAAAATAAGTCATAAGTCATATGACTTATAATAAGTCATATTATTTAACTATAGGAACGTTAATGGCCAACCTTCGAAAAACGCACACCCTTCTAAAAATCGTAAATGATATAGTTATTGACCTTCCTACCCCCGCCAACATCTCAACCCTCTGAAATTATGGCTCTCTCTTAGGCCTTTGCTTGGTGACCCAGATTCTCACAGGACTCTTCCTGGCCATGCATTACACCGCAGATATTGCCGCATCCGCCTGGTCATTGAAACAAAAATGAATAATAATACAAATAAAAATAAAAAAGTATCTCTTCTTCCATGGTAAGTGTGTGTGACAGTCTGGAACCCGCCAAGTCTTTTCAAGTCACGCTGTTCTTCAGGAACCAGTGAACCCGTCTTCTTCTTCTTTTTCATTCAAGTTTCCGGCAGTGTAGACGTTACTAGGCGTATCACTGCCCTCTACAGGACAAGGATAAAACTCTGCTACCTTAAACCGTTAGGCTGTCTGAAACGAGTTATTTTTCAGTCACCTATTATTAAAATGAGCTACCTAATTAACCAGGTACCTATTCAGGTATCAGGTGATATTCAGCTTCCTTGTTAACTGATAATCATAGCTATAACTGACATACTGTACAGTAACACCTCTTTGTTAACTGAGAATCATAGCTATAACTGACATACAGTAACACCTCTTTGTTAACTGATAATCATAGCTAGAACTGACACATAGTAACACCTCTTTGTTAACTGATAATCATAGCTAGAACTGACATACAGTAACACCTCTTTGTTAACTGATAATCATAGCTAGAACTGACATACAGTAACACCTCTTTGTTAACTGAGAATCATAGCTAAAACTGACATACAGTAACACCTCTTTGTTGTACTTTGTCTCACTCCCCAGGTTCCTCTATCTGTGTCAAAACCTTCTCATCTTTCTTACATCTGCTTCTTTCACAGAACTGGACCCTACATCTGGAATTATGAGAACCATAGAATTTCAAAAATTCACTTGCAAAAACCCAGGTCTGAAGGAGGGCTGGCCCTGCCAGTGTTCAGACACTATATAAGTCTGGGCTGCCAATGTTAGGGCTCTAATGTTTTGGCGGACTCCTAGCAATTTAACTCTTGGGGACCCCCTGTGGCTAAAAATGGAGGCCGGCTCTATTGCCAACTCTTCCCTGCCAGCATGCGCGGCGGCAAGGGGGCGCTGGGGGGGGCTTGAGCTCCCCCTGGAATTAGCCCAGCTTGCTCTGCATATATATATACACACACACACAC
The DNA here is from genome assembly GCF_964638095.1 of Poromitra crassiceps. Taxonomy (NCBI): domain Eukaryota; kingdom Metazoa; phylum Chordata; class Actinopteri; order Beryciformes; family Melamphaidae; genus Poromitra; species Poromitra crassiceps. The sequence goes on from NC_139627.1 coordinate 14,765,491, forward strand.
ACACACAGACACACACACACACACACATACACATATACACACACATATATAGGAATAGACATTCAAAAAAGTGACCCCAATATTAATGATCAGACATCAAATATGACATGTTTTAACTTATCATTTCCCATAATGAATTTATTAAATGGCATAGATTCCCAAAATAAATATTAAAGACGTGCTTGTACAGGTTCAAGTTCTTGTCAAGGTGCTTATTGACATTTGTGCTTTGAAAAAGAGAGAGGTTTTCTTTTAAATTATGATCAGGCTCCATCCCAGAGAGATCTATAACTCCTCCTCCTCCTTGTTTGCTTGCATATCGATCCCCTTCTGCCTGGACACCTTTCTGACCCTGCAGAGATGAAAGAGATACAGTATGAGAGAGAGTCCACATGGATGTATGTGATAGGGACTGGTGTTTTGGGTAACAAGTAGGCCAAGGTCATTTTTCACTTTTTTACAGATTATGAAAGTGCAGATTGTAAGCTTTTAAATGATGTGTCACACATTGACATCTGAAAATAGTTGATTCATATTTGAATGTTTGTACTCCTACTGTAAAATTTACATTCAGGCAAAATCACCCTGAAAACTGTTTGGCCCTGAACAAACTTAGTTTGCTAACAAATTATTGAGTGATCCTAAAACTGTTTGTTATATTTAGTGCATTCTTCAACATCTAAATTGCGTAATATGATTTATTATAATTATTATTATTATTATTATTATTATTATTATTATTATTAATAGTATTATTAATATTATTCATATTATTGTTATTATTATTATTATTATTATTATTATTATTATTATTATTATTATTATTATCTCACTACTATAATTGCCCGCGTGTATGTATGCCCGACTGTATGTTCGGAGTTTCAAGGGAAACCATTGCTCCGATCGCCTCCAAACTTTGCCACAACACTGTTCAGAGTTTGGTCACAGAAAAAACGTAAAATAAATTGTACCCATATCTGGTTGCCTCGCAAAAATATTGCAAGGCAGCTGGCTGCCGGCCACTGATGACGTCATTTTTGTCCTCAGGGTTGTGAGTCAGTCAGTCAGCTTCAGACAGAGGCAGATTTAGGCCGGCAGCCAGAACTATCACTTTTATGACTTTTGAAACATAAATGCGTCATTATGAGTCAGAAGATGTCTCTTAGCGTGCATCTGTCTGTGGCAAGTCGGTCTGAGGATATTCCCTCTGTTTTTCAGTCTCTCCTCAAAACAATCGCAATGTTTGGGGAAACCAGCTCCAGAACTGCAATCTGTCTAGCCTGTTGTGCGTTCCCTTACGAGAAAACAACTAACGTTATAGTATTGTAACGGCACAGGCGAGGCCTGTTCGCGAACCCGGGTCTCCAGCTTACAAGCCCAACACGTTAACCATCAAGCTAAAGGGACAATCCCTTTAGCTTAGGCTCACGTGCTTGCTCTTTTCCTTAGCGACCCAGGATCGCTACAGTATGTATGTGCATTTATAGCCTACTATTCCCCTGATGACGAGGATAACAAGCAGACTGCAGCTGTTTGACATGCGGGCGTCCGCTTTCAGAACGGACTTAGGCTATAATTAGGCTACTTCATGGTTATAATTTGCTTTACAAAAAACTGGAACCAAAAGGTAAGAATTAATCTTGTACCTATACATGATGGTGGCTCTGTGATCCATAAAGTCGATCAGATGAATATTGAAAGCCTTGTGTTACCATGCTGCCTTGTGGAGAACACTTTCTGCGTTGTCGTGAGCTCTCATCAAGTCTTTTGTCCTTTGATCTTCTTAACGACGATTGGACTATTTTCACTGGACTTGGTGACCAGCATCATTTTAATTTGTCGGACTTTGAGTCGTTACGATAAACTCAGCGCCCACGGTGGTTCACGCGTCACGCCTCACTTCAATCCGGGAGGGGTGGATGTAACCTGAAAGCACCCCCCGGGGCGGAAATATGGCCGGGCTGCTTGGTTCGTGTGAACGCAATTTCTGTGTGCACCGCTGCCGCCGTTGCGGGCCTTCTGAACGGCAATATTGCGGGATCTCTGTGACCTAGCCTGGTAAACCCGCCCGTCACGTGAACTCACATTTCATTTGGTTCTGCGTGACGGTCTCTGGCCCTTAAGCCTGGGAGGGTGTTTAGCAGGAGCGGAAGAGCCAATCAGTGACTGCGCTGTCATTGACAGCGCAAGTTGGCCAATCAGGAACGCCACTAGCACTGCACTAACAAAACAATAATGGCCGCCTCCCTGCCTGTCCACCTCGAGGAGTCATGTGAGCGTTTGTCTAGTTTAAACAGCCATAAAGTGCAGTTATTGCAGAAATAGACTCAATAACAACAATTAAACAAGTACAGGAGTATCACAGGAGTTTCTCGGCGGAAAACATGTTTTCGCCATTCTCCCGAGTGGATTTGGGTTTGACTGGATCCGACGCTGATTGGCTGAAGGAGTTGTCTGTCAAGGCAACTACGCCCGCCCATGCTCCCGCCCCTGCTAAACACTGGGTGAAGAGTTGGGGCCAGACCGTCACGCAGAACCAAATTACAGTTCACGTGACGGGCTGGTTTACCAGGCTAAATGTAACCAGTAATGAGAAGAGATAGATGTGTCTGTACCTGGAGTACTTTGTCCTTTGTCGGTAGCGATGTATGACAAAATACAGCAAGGTGGCAACGAAGAGAATTCCGAAAGCTATGGCCAAGATATCGCCTGTCAATTAAAAAAATGGTTGGAAAGTTATGGTTGAGAGATTATTTCAGTACAAACCCATGTTTCTAGTTTATTCAGTATATTTGCAGATGTATGAGGTTATTCAGTCAAAAAATAAATGTAGTTTCAAGAGTCATGAGTTTATGCAGCCTACCTATTGCCAAACCTGCTGTGATACATAAAAACAGAGAGAAAGACATGTTAGTTATTATGACCATTAGAAAACACCCAACATGCCCTGCATCAACCCAATCACCAGAGTAAAATGTTGGCAGTGTATACATTTATGCAATCCACGTACATTCTCATTAAAAAAAAAATCTCATTGTAAATTTGAAACAAAATGTCCGTTAATTTGAAAACCTCACTGCCTTTCCGACACGAAGCGCAAAGAAAAAGACATTAAGCAAGTAAAACAAAATGTGGTTATGATTAGACAAGTAAAACAACTTGGTTAAGGTTAAGGTTATGATTGTGGTTTGGATTGGGCTTAAATAACAAACATATGAAATGTGACTCACGGTTGAAATATAGACTTGGATCATGACTGGGACGTGAACACAACCCTCCGGTGAAGGCAAGTGTTGACACTCTCCAGCCACCCCGACCACAATACCCTTACTGGCCACCGCACTATTTCAATAGCAGACTCTGACGTGGACAACGTTGATATACACGTATCTAGAAATGTGATATGCAACGTATTTGTGGATTGCAGAAATGTACAAAGTCGTCATTTTATTCTGGCAACCAGGCTGCCTGCACATAGCACAGTCAGCCAGTGAAACAGCAGGCTCTTGTTTAAACGGATACGCCACCTTTTCGGGAGTTTGGCTCATTTGCCACATCCCCCCTACATAAACAAGATACACACTGCCTTTGCCGCTACTCTGCGCGCAGTATACAGCGAGCTAACAGTCGTCAAGTTAGTTAGATCGCCATAGAATGGAGGCTAATGGCACAGCCGTTCAAAATCACCAAAAACACACATCTCACAGCACCAAAATACATGTTGCGCTTCGGGTAATCACCACGCGATGAAATATGAATCCAAAATCCGGAGAAATTATCTTTTTTTAAGGGAAATAGATAGCCGGAATTACTTTGTAAACATGGCCGCCAGGCATGCGCTGTGTACAGCGGAAGCGCTGTTAGAGGCAAACAAGGAAGAAACTCGGTGTGGGGATTTACTCTGAAATGTTTTAACTATGGATTAATATTTCCTGTCTAACAACTAACTTGACGACTGTAGCTCACTGTATAGTGTATACTACTGTAGCTCACTGTATAGTGTATACTACTGTAGCTCACTGTATAGTGTATACTACTGCGCGGAGAGTGGCAGTAAAGACACTGAGTATGCGGGGGGGATATGTCAAATGAGCGAAACTCCCGAAGAGCTGGCGTATCCCTTTAAACTGGGATAGTTTACATTTTTTAAAGTCTAGCACATATTTGCTACTAACCAATGATGACGTTACGTTCTTTCTCAGCACAATGCATCCTGTTCCTCATAGCAGCTCTGGAAAGTTGGGCAAAAACGAACGTGGTCACGCTCCTGTCTGTACAAGCTGACTGAGGCTCACTAAAATGTCATCCACAGTGCGCATACACACACACACACACACACACACACACACACACACACACACACACACACACACACACACACACACACACACACACACACACACACACAGTGCACACAGAGTAAATCTCAGTGAGCTTCAGTCAGCTTGTAGCCTACATACATACAGGAGCGTGACCCCGTTGACCTTGCATTCGTTTTTGCCCAACTCTCCAGAGCTACGATGAGAAACAGCGTGGATTGTCTTGAGATAGAACTCTACCAATCAACCAATCATCATTGGTAAGTAGCAAATAGTGCTAGAAAAAATGTGAACTATCCCTTTAATGTGTGATATGTCTGATCAACACAGCGTGTGCCACTGGCTACTGATAACAGCATGAAATCAAAGGACTGGCACACCAACGGAGTTTTCATAAGTCAAGATGTTAAATACACACAACTTCAATTCACTGTATGTACAACCAGCGCTAAGAACACATACAATGGAAATATTGAGATAAGGAGTGCACAGCTGCCATGCGGTACCAGGCCTTATCAAAATAGACATCTGAGGTTGAAATAAATATTTGACAGTCGCTAAAACACATGAAACACTTATTGTCAAGGATGATACAATAATGGAGTTATTTCTGCCGTGGCTTTAGGGCTATATCAACCGAAGCGTATTTTAAAATCTGTCAAATCAACATATTTGGGTTATAATAAGGATTACATCTGATATACAGTAAAGCTTCAGCATGTCCTCATAGCGAGACAGAATGAGTCCATTTAAAACGACATTATGAGCAAAACGATGCGTGCAGGTGATTGCGTGGCCTCGCATGGGACACATGGTTAATTTCAAACATGTCACGTTGATCAATTTGAAAGTGTTACATCGGTTACACGTTGGTTATGGTTAGACAACTAAAACAAATGTGGTTATGTTTAGGGTTATGGTTTGGGGCCTAAAAGCTCTGCACGGTGGACTATGAGGTGTGCGTGAACCTGTTGCCTTACCTTGTCCTCCGCTGGTTGAGAGGTGAGTCTTTGAAGAGTCTGGATCTCCACCAGCTGAAATGCAGAAATAGTATTACTTTAGGCCTATTATAATATAATAGGCCTAAAGTAATGCATACTTTGTCATCAGGCTATTCCATCACTATGTGTACAGGGCCGCTGGAAGTCATTTTAAGCAGGGGGTGCTTAAAATTTTGGATGTATGGATGTTTTTTAGCCATATTTGGAGGATTATCTCATTTTAAATTAACATTAGGATTATACTGTTGTGATGTGATTATTATATATTATTATATATATTATATATTATATTTTCTCCTTTTCTCACCACCTTCTCTCCCTTTAAGTCGTTTTACACTACAACAGACAGCAACACAGGCAGAAACACTGAACTTATTATATTTTATTATCTTATTATTATAAACCAAACATCAAAAATAACATCTCCACCCTCTTTGCTTTGCTCATAAACCCTAAATATCGCAGTATAAAACATATAAAACACATTTTAATTAATATATATATAATATTTGTTTTTGTTGACACTGCAATTCCAATACAAAACAGCAGAGCAGCACCTGCAGCACCCCCACTTCCCACTTCCCTTTGTAACACTGACTGGAATAAATGATATAAAAAGCCTCATTATGATGAGCTGAAGGTCACATTTTAACTCTTTGAACCACTATGCTTTGTAAATAGTATGGAGACACCTCAGTTATTGACCCATGTTCTGTTAGACTGCAGGCCAAAGGTTGAATGTTATCATGCCATGCCTGACTTCAACCTTAGTTTACCTAATGAGATAAGGCAGTTGACAAGGGCACATGCATGAGTCCAGATGTCCCCCCTCCAGACGTGTGGACTGCAGCCCTCGCAGACTTCAGTCGTTCCCGTCATGTGTTGGACGTCATCACGTCGAGTCTGTGAGGGCTAGAGTCTGTAAGGCTATACATCAAGTCTGCCAGGTGAGCAGTAATCTATGGAAGCATTTTCTGTTTTCTTTTCTTCTTCTTTGTCTTTTTTTTTTTTTACGTTTGAAAGTTGAAAGTTCACTTCAATTGTTTAGGAGAATTCTGCAATGGTGTTTTGCAGTGAAAAACCTTCCTGAGTAGATCATGACCGGGGTCATGGAATGGGTGAACTGCTCCTTTAAAGCCCCCCTCCACTCAGTTTTGTCATTTTTAAGATATTTCATGTGTAGCTGCGTTTTTTCCTGCTCTGCTAATTAGCCAAAGTGTTCGCCGATGTATTTTGTTGTATTTTACTTTGGGTTTAAAGTCTTAAAATATAGCTCGTGCTAGAAACGGGTGCTGACGTCAGGCATTTTGTTGTCTAACGAGTGTCATAGACAAATACAATATATAATATAATATTACAGTGAATACAATGTGCCGTTAGCTCGGTCGCTACTTTTGCGAAGTGTTCTGGCTCAAAACGCCACGATAGTCACTTTTAACCAGTTCCAGTTACGCTCTTTCCATATCTTTTCCATATAAGCCCACCAGCTTTGATATCTGTTGGCTGGTTGTTGATATTTTATAACAATATTGTGGCTTCTGGACGAACATTTTGCAGAGATAGAGGCACCCATACTGTTTCCGGTCTACCGGCTGGAAGGGAGACAAAGATCATATATTGAAGGTAGGAGCGAGGCTCTTATCCTTTTTGGACAACAGTGCTCCAGCCATAATGTTGCAGTGGAACAAGGTATAAGCCTTCAGTTCTTACCAATAGACGATCTTTGGCGCAAATGATTAGACTGGTGACATAGTTTATTACGGCGCGTGCAGCTTTGCGTTTCCACTGTACACCCAGGATTTACACAGGCCCAAAACTGACTGGAGGGGCGGGGCTTTAAGGTGGGACATGGTGTTATTTACCTCCTAGGATGGGCGATGCAGTAAAAGAGGAAAAGACCGTCCTGCCATGGAGGGGCTGTGAGGCTCTGAAGTTCTTGTTGAGGTGCTGAAGCTGGCCCGGCCCTGCCCTGGCTTTCAGAGTGTCCTCAAGAGCCGCCAACTGTGAAGCACCAAACAGCCTCAAAATGAATCAAGAATACATGAAGATCTGCAAATAATGGGCTACTGCAGGTGTTCTTTTATTGAAAACCCTGTCCTCATTTCGGGGTGACTCAAAACAAATCAGATTCCAGCCCCAATCACTTTTAGGTTAGCATGATGGACTTTTCTACGCTCTTTGCCGTAATGGACCTTTTCCAGTGTTCACAGCAGTCCAGCATCAGTCCTGACTGACTGACTGACTGACCTTTTCTAGTGTTCACAGCAGTCCAGCATCAGTCCAGACTGCATTTGGCCCTCAGTTCATGTTGTTAACCGCGGCTTTTTCAAGCATGACAAACTGATGCCTATCACTTGTCTGTACGGTCTCTTCTACCCACAATCCCTTGTGTTTTGGGTTGTTTCCTGCAGTCGATTGATTGTGTTCTCACTTGTAATGAACCACAGCACAGTTCTCTGAAGACGGCCAAGATACTTTTCAAGCATCTCATGCGTTATACCACCTGTCCTCACCTGGCCAAATTAACCAAACTAAACCTGTCCTCACCTGGCCAAATGAACCAAACTAAACCTGTCCTCACCTGGCCAAATGAACCAAACTAAACCTGTCCTCACCTGGCCAAATGAACCAAACTAAACCTGTCCTCACCTGGTCAAATGAACCAAACTAAACCTGTCCTCACCTGGCCAAATGAACCAAACTAAACTTGTCCTCACCTGGCCAACTAAACCTGACCTCACCTGGCCAAATGAACCAAACTAAACCTGTCCTCACCTGGCCAAATGAACCAAACTAAACCTGTCCTCACCTGGCCAAATGAACCAAACTAAACCTGTCCTCACCTGGCCAAATGAACCAAACTAAACCTGTCCTCACCTGGCCAAATGAATCAAACAAACTAAACCTGTCCTCACCTGGCCAAATGAACCAAACTAAACCTGTCCTCACCTGGCCAAATGAACCAAACTAAACCTGTCCTCACCTGGCGGCCAAATGAACCAAACTAAACCTGTCCTCACCTGGCCAAATGAACCAAACTAAACCTGTCCTCACCTGGCCAAATGAACCAAACTAAACTTGTCCTCACCTGGCCAACTAAACCTGACCTCACCTGGCCAAATGAACCAAACTAAACCTGTCCTCACCTGGCCAAATGAACCAAACTAAACCTGTCCTCACCTGGCCAAATGAACCAAACTAAACCTGTCCTCACCTGGCCAAATGAACCAAACTAAACCTGTCCTCACCTGGCCAAATGAACCAAACTAAACCTGTCCTCACCTGGCCAAATGAACCAAACTAAACCTGTCCTCACCTGGCCAAATGATCCAATGTGGGGAAGAAGGCAGAGTATGCCAGTGATAGTGAATTCATACTGAAGGTATACATTATATTAGCGATGGAACCCAACTCAAAGGAAGTTTTGACTGACCTGCTTCCTGGACACAGTGATGGTGTCATTGAACATGGTCCAGTTGACTGTTTGGTAACAGGGGGGCGTCGTCAGAGACCCAGTATATCTGTAGAACTTTCCCAGATTTTTGGGCAGCAGATGGCGGACATTAAATCCCGAGATCTCAGTGTTAGACTCTGAAACATGAAGATTTTTTTTTAAATAAAAACATAATAATATAATAATATTATATATATATATATATATATATATATATATATATATATATATATATATATATATATATATATATATATATATATATATATATATATATATATATATATATGTATGTATGTATATATATATATATATATATATACATATATATATATATATATATATGAAGAAAGGGAGGCAAAAAATTGTGCTAAATAGAGCCTCATCACATATCGGGAGGAAGAAGCTCTATTACACAGTGAAGACATGATCTGAGAGCTGAACCAGTTTGATGCCGCAGGAAGATTTGAACAAGGAAGTATTATTGGGGTAAAGGACCAATGGCTAATGGCTTATCTATTGCTTACCTTCAATACTAACATCGGTAAGTCCAGACAGGATTTTCTCATAGTTGTCATTCTCATGAAGGCCAACCTTTTGAATTGAAAAAGTCGTGTGCTCAGAAGTGTCTCATCACAACATGGAAGGATGCAAATGGCCAATAAACATTTAGCATGAACACTGATTAGATCTCTACCGCAGCAAGACACAGAGGTAAGTGTAAGCCATGATGTATTCTTTAACTGTTATGAAACTATCTTTGCTTACCCCAATGAAACCTCCAAGTACAACTAATCCATCTGGCTTGCTTGCTGCCTCTGAAACGCCTGCGTATTTAGAGTTGTAATGAACCATGTGGATCTGCAAAGAAAACATTTGAGCTCAAAGAAAATCCCTAGAAAAACAAAAAACAAAATAGTAAACATGTCCCCCCAGTGATGCAGTTCCACCCTTGGGTCAGTCCCATTCATTGCCAATGCTGCCCCCTGGCGACACAAAGTGACTAACAAACGGAGGCCGATCCCCAGTTCCACTTTTAGTGGGGGACTCCAGCTCCCCCTAGCGGCAGCAAACCCAATCCCTAATTAAAGGATGGCTTTATCAATCAACCCACTTTGTATCATATATAATCTCGGTAATATAAGCACATGGGCAGTGTTTTCTCTCTGTGTTTACCTCACAGAGAATTTGCTCCTGCTCCTGTCTGCAGAAACTCCGCCCCGACCAGCTGCCCTAAGTCATTAGGGCGCGTTAAGGCTCTCCATGCGATTCTCCTCAGATGTGCGCATACTTAGAAAATAAAAATGAACAATAACAGCCACCCTCGGAGCAGATTCTGCCTCTCCAGCAGAACTTCTGCAGCTCTGTTCTGATGAGTTTTGACATAAAACGCGTCAGAAGGGAAGGCTTTGGCAGAGGAGGAAATGGGAGATCTCCGTGAGGAAAAGACAGAGAGAAGGTAAACACTGCCCGTGTGCTAATATTACCAAGATTATTAATGATACAAAGTGGGTTGATTACCGGTAAAGACATCCTTTAAGAACCAAGTAAGAGAAAAAGGAGCCTACCAGTTGGCTTGCAAAAGCTGTGGTATTTCCCTGGGGAAAGATTCAGGTTTTGGCCCAAATCGAATAGTCATTCATCTGAATGCCGTTCTTCTGTATTCTGGTTTCGGGGAAAAACTTGTTAAATTCATATAGTGTAGGGCACATGAAGACAAGTATGTGGATATATTGCACATGAAGCTCCGATGATCTGGGGGCAAAGTTATTAACAAAACAAAAAAGTGGAAATAATTTTTTCCCCCTGAGATTCATTGTTGCAAAAGTCGTCTCCCCCCACCCTCATCCAGCAACACTACACCCCCCACCTCCATCCAGAAACACCCCCCCACCTCCATCCAGAAACACCCCCCACCTCCATCCAGAAACACCCCCCCACCTCCATCCAGAAACACTACACCCCCCCCACCTCCATCCAGAAACACCCACACACACACACAGCCCCCCCCCCCCCCCCCCCACCCCCCCCACCTCCGGAGCTTTACCAGCATCACATCTGGACTAACCAGCATGCAGAAGCTTATGCTGGATCTTTTAGCAGGGTCCTGCATTCTGCCAGCAAGTGTAGTTCTATATTTCTGGCTCTTTGATCCTGTGATTGAGTTCACATGGTTCTCAGGGTTCTCAACTTCTCATGCCTTTTACAATGTGTGTATTGCATCCAGTGCCCCCCCCCTTCCCCCACCCAGTGGCACAGAGTCAACATTACAGTGTTGCGGACGGATGCACGGATGCATAGTCCCCCTATAGGTCTCTGACCGGTGGGGGACGACGTCAGTGAACTTGACCATGAACTTGAGGCTATGTAGGAGGCCCCTCTCTTCACTCACCTCGGCAGGGAAATGGACGCTGTCTACAGTATGTTCAGACCCGGGAACCTCCACAGTCCCCCAGTGGAAATGCAGCTGGGCAGCGTGGTAAACTGTGTCAAAGCCAGTGACGATGCGCATGGTGCTTGGGAGGATCAGCTGCACTAGAAAACAACATGCATCCATATTTTTTATATGGGTCACACACACCATTATCACAATATTTTATACAACACATTTAGAAATATCACATGAAACTACCTCAGCAGTCATCACACCCATCTAGAACAAATTACATTTTTTCCCATCTTATTTTGAAAATATACATCTTATTTTGAAAATACTTTCCCCCTAATTATCTAACTACAACTAGTTCCAGGGACGTGACCACTTACAGGTGTGTCCATTGTTCACCATGGTGAGTCCAGGGGCATCAGTCAGATCATAACCATCCAGTGTAATAAGGGGCAGACTGTGGTCAAAGATGGCTGCCTTTGTGTCAATGTTGATTGGCGACTGTGATGTTCCACTGCACTGCTGGAAGGCTCTGGACCAGGCCTCCTGATCTGTTTGTGTCAGCATACAGTGACGAGGTCAATTGAATGAAACCCTAGGTCAGGTAACATGGATATTTAGTTAAGATACCTGTCTGTCTGCTTGCTTAAGTTATTAAATGATAAAGAACTTGTGTTGAGAAAAATTCAGAGAAAGCAGTATCTAAACCAAGACCTAGAATGAGCAGATAACGGGGAAGAGTCCACGGGCCCTATCGTCGCAAAAGCGGTAATTTTGCGTTTGCACTCGTATAACGCTGCGCGCAATGCAAATTGGGGGCGTGCACAAGCGCATTTGTATTCTCCATGCCGCACTATTACGCCTGTTGTAATTGTACTGGACATGCATGGGGTAGACGTGCCACATGCCAAACCAGGCGTGTCCGCGCAAAATTCGGGGACACAGATGGCATTCTGCTATCGTCAGCATGCGCGCAATTACTTTGCGCTAAGAGCTTTGAAAAGCACCTCTTAAGTGCAAAAATACCCCGCTGCGCTTGAGTGCACCATAATCTTTGTGCTGCGCAGCGCAGTGCAGAGGAATTCCTTTTGGATACGTCATTACGCACACATGCAATCACGTGCCACACCAGGACATCAAATTCTGCTGCTAAAATTGGGTATTAGCAGATAATTCAGTGAGGCAATCAACTATAATTCAGTAAGAAACTTTTATCACATCGCAAAGAGGGGTTAATGGCAAATTCATTGAGAAAACTTGTTGGACAATGTAGCCTACTTGCAATAGCTCCTTCACCTATCCCATAACCCGGAGGGTCGTTGGCACCACAGACGATCTGTCGACAAGCTCTTTCCATCTCTTTCTGTCCTCGGCACGCAGCTCTCACTGTTTCACCGAGTTTTAATTGAGTCCACTCTAAATCCTCCCATCTTTTCTTTTGTCTCGCTGTTTCTCCGCTGCAAGCACGTTTCTATTTCCCAGTCAACAAAATAACCCAAATTGCATCAATTCACAGATGTTTTTAACAGGTATATGGTGTGATGGTGTTATGGTGAGATAGGCCTATCCAAATTATGCATGGAGAGAATTACAGCATATTGTATGCCTCACAGCGATTGCGAGACGGGAATCTGATTGGTTTGATTGATGTAACGCCCAAGAATTGCCTCACTCTGAATAATTCTGGTGCTTTAGAATGTAAAGGACCAGATCTAAAGTTTAGATCGCCCAAATCCCGTTTGCGCTGGCATTTTGCGGGGCACAGATGACTTGGCACGCCTCCAATTTGCACCTGCAGCAGGTGCCATGCCCAGTTCCGCACCCCCGCCGAGAATTGCATCCCCACCATATTTCGGGGCTGTTTTAACTTAAAAAACAGGGAGGTCACGTCTACCCAGACAATTATATAATTTTAAAACACGCTTAAATCTTGTAACATAAATTGAAGAAAATAACCACCGCACACTTGAATTGACTTACTGAGATTTATTCAGTGAACAACGCGTTTTGCGGGTATGCGTCATCAGGTTCACTCACCGTAAAACCCAACCAACCCCCTCACCCCGTATGCCTCACCCAAACCAAGTGCGCAGTGCTTGTTTAACGGTGCGTCCGTGTGCAAATCATACTTGCGCATAAGGGTACCACACATCTTAACATCCCATGCACAAGGTGCGTGACAAAGCTACGGTATTTGACGCCGTCGGAGGGAGAACGTGTTGCAACAAGAAGAAAATACAGAGATTCTAATCTGCAGAGTAGTGCATTATAAAAGAACATCAAATAAACAACAAATAATATCTAACAATAAAAACTTAATACATATAAATTATCATATAAATCATGAATCATCTCATCATAATTACCTTCATATCCCCAGTGCTCATTAGATGAACCTATGATTGACAAACAGAGAAATAATTAGTGCATCTTCCAGAAAACTGAGAATAGCTATTTGAACACATAGCTATTTGAACACATAATATTCACAGTACTATCAATCATTGCATATATGCCTCTTATGATTGACTGAAACAAACGGGGTCCACCTGCTATGCCGACCACCCGCTATGCCGACCACCCGCAATGCCGACCTTAGGTTTAGGCATGGGGGTGGGAGAGGTTAGGTTTTGGGTTAGGGTCTGGGGGAGGTTAGCTAGGCATGGCATGGGGGGAGGTTAGGTTTGGCGTGGGGGCTGGGAGAGGTTAGGTTTTGGGTTAGGGTCTGGGGCAGGTTAGGTTTAGGCATGGGGGGAGGTTAGGTTTGGCGTGGGGGCTGGGAGAGGTTAGGTTTTGGGTTAGGGTCTGGGGCAGGTTAGGTTTAGGCATGGGGGGAGGTTAGGTTTGGCGTGGGGGCTGGGAGAGGTTAGCTCCACCACCGCCTCGCTCAGCTGGTTCTGCTTGTGGGCTATCGGCATTGCGACCTGTCGGCACTGCGGCCTGTCGGCACATAGACGCGGCACCGAAACAAACAATATAAAATGAATGAATGAATGAATAAAAAATAATAATAATAAATAAATAAAAAATAAATAAAAATGAATAAAAGAAAGATAGCTTAATAGCGCGGGAGCATAGGAATCGAGCATAGATGTAAATGTAGCCTACCCCTTCCACTGCCAGTGGCTCAGGAAGAATGGGCCGGGTATGGAAGGGACATATAAAGGTCTTAAGATCCTGAGTCCTGACCTGGGCTTATCTTGCTCTTACAAGGCAGCATTCATTGGCCCATAGAAGCCTCGCACTTTGAGGAGTCAGGGAGGACGTCTGACTTGAATTTCGGGTCACTTTCACCGCTATAATGCAAGTTGTCTTCCACCACCTATAGATCTGATACCACAAGGTGTTTTTCTGGGCCCAATGCACTTTTTATGCACTACTGACTAGTTGGTCGTGTTAAAAGCGTATGGGTAAGATATTCAGAGCAATAGATCAAAGAGAGACAAAATGGGAGATCTGCATGTTTGTTCAGTTCAGTCAAGTCATTATTAATATGGGTAAGATTTCAAAAGGCTCAGAAATGTTATGTGATGTGTTAATTCTTGACAATGTACGATTCATCAATTTGGTGTGAAATAATTTTACTTGCAATAAGTCTTTAGTTTCTTTTCCTTGCTGTTGGTTTGTGGCAAAATAAATGCTAATCTAGTCAACATACTAAAGTCATTATTTTGTGTACTGAGCTTGAGTTTAGCTTGACGCAGCATCTAATTTACCTTATAATAATGCATGATACATATTTCACATCAGTTATAGCCCCGCCCACCCCCACTTTGAAAGACCCTGATGTATATAATCCGATACATTCAGTGTCTAACCTAACCAGTAGGGCACCAGAAGACCTTCAGTTGAGGCATCCAAAATAGACAATCATGTGACCAATGTGTGGTTTTGTGTGGTTTCGCAGGGATTCTTTTTTACCAATCTTGAAAAATGTAAAAGTAAATTTCTTTCTCCCCAAAGTTGTTACTCAGAGGAATACTCAATAGGAATATAGTGCATTGATGCAATGTATAATTACAGTACTTAATATTTTGTGACTTATTGTATCGTAAAATCATATTAAACATGTGTTCATCAAATTAGATACAGTTGGTATACAATAGATGGGTGAAATGACATCAGCGACATAACGTGTCACCATGTTAACTGCTAATCACAACTCACTGGTATTATTCTCCACACTGTCCAGCTCCCCACTCTCCTCTGCGGAGGAGGACGAGCATGAGGCCTTCAGCAGAACGTCATGGAGGAAGAGGAGGGTGAGGATCTTCAGCATCATCATCATAGCAACGTACGGTCTGGAAGCTCACAGAGATCCTCGGTGAAGGAATAGCCAGTGATTTGGTTCAAGGGAGCAACAGAGAAGGTATCAGCACATTGTTTTTAAATCCAAAAAGAAAAAAGGAATTCTTGGTCTGTTCCTCCCTCTGATAGTGCTGTGTGAGTTTGTCAGGCAGCTTAGTCCACTCCTGCAGGCTGGTCACTCACCTGGGCAGGGCTTTACAATGTCATTAGTCTCACTTACACACACACGCACACACACACACACGCACACACACACACATGCACACACACACACACACACACGTGTGTGCACACACCGCACACACACACACACACACACACACACACACACACACACACACACGCATGCCCACACGCACACATGGACACACACACACACACACACACACACACACACACACACACACACACACACACACACACACACACACACACACACACACACACCTACACACACACTGCACAGTGCAAACTGCTTGTATCTTGCAACCTTTTCTTGTTTTTTGTGCCTCCGTGTACAAAGTCCTCCGCCACTGCCATAACATCAGAGACCACTATGGGTGGTCTACACAATGTCCATCTTTGGGTATTACAAAAATGTGGACTTACCACAGATAAGACGGGGAGATAAAACCACTTTGAATTGAATTGACGTATTAAGTTGTCGAGGAATTATACACAATAAAGTCCCCAGGAGACTTATTTCCATTGTGGTGCTCGTTTGTAAAAACAATCAATGGTCGGCACAGCACGAGCCATTTAAGACATAGAAAACCGACAAAATCAACAACACAAACACCACGTAGAGTAACACCTCATTCACACAGGACGCCGAAGCAACGCTCAACCCTACATGTAAGCTCTACCTACGCTGAACCCGCAAGTTTCATTTAGGCGTCCTTGTTAAAAGGCGAAGCCGTTCACACCACCCGCGCCCGTGTCACGCCGAAGCCACGCTCACGCCTTGCTCAAGCGATCGTTCAGAATTCACGCCTATTTTCCGAGCGTGACGCGTGCTGAAGCCGAGCATTGATCTGTCAAGCCAGGCATGAAGTCAATGGGAGTTGTGGGCGGGTCCAAGGCGCCGAGTAGGCGCTGAGAGGAAAAGAGAAGGCTTCTTGCCTGAACGGTTAAGCGTGAGCCTGCCTCAAGCTTCAGTCCTGCTTAAGTTAGGCGTCCTATGTGAACAAGGGCTAACTTACGTACAGTGAAGACATTACATAATGATTGGCTGTCAGCAGCTCAGCACTTCTACAGTAGATTGGATGTTAACGCACACAGTAACCTTGTGCGTCACCCTGGGCACGGTGACACTAGTCACGTGACCTTGATTTCTTGATCCCCCCCCCCCCCTATTTTCTCCCCATTTGTACTTGGCCAATCCCCCCCCCCCCCCTCCCCCCGTGCTGCCCCGATCGCTGCTCCACCCTCTGCCGATCTGGAGAGAGCCGAGACTAGCACCATGCTTCCTCCAAGACATGTGCAGTTGCCAGCCGCTTCTTTTCACCTGACAGGGTGATAGGGAAATGTTTTAATCACATTAGCCTTTATTTGGACAATCACTAGTTATTAATACATTCATATACATTTTCATTTAAGTTACACATAGATATTGTGCATACACAGACAGACGTCATA
The DNA here is from genome assembly GCF_964638095.1 of Poromitra crassiceps. Taxonomy (NCBI): domain Eukaryota; kingdom Metazoa; phylum Chordata; class Actinopteri; order Beryciformes; family Melamphaidae; genus Poromitra; species Poromitra crassiceps. Next base: position 14,782,597 of record NC_139627.1, read on the forward strand.
ATTCAGATAACCTGTGTACATACACAGACAGAGATCATATTTAGATAACCTGTACCTTACATTTTGCAGCTCCTCTCTATCTGTGCCCCCTACAGGGCCAGAATAACAGATAGGTTGAGTCTACAGAGTAGCCTTCAAGTGTGCGTCAAGACTGATGTAATCTGATGTGTGTCCTATAAGTATCTTTGACTTTCTGTTTATTGTATGTACGCCTGTGTATCCATTTGTGAATAGGCAAGAGTGCATCTCTTGGCCAAGATCTATGTCAAATACTTCATATCAGACGACTTCTGACCCCTGGCTCCATCTTTTTGATCACAAGTGGTTTTCTTCAAGTGGTTCACTGTTTACCTTTTGGCTGTCAATTTCTATTCTATAACACGGGGAGCTTCACCAGCAGGACGTAGCACGTGGTAGGATCACGCTATTCCCACCAGTTCCCTTCCACCCCAACCAGGCGTCCCGACCGACCAGAGGAGGCGCTAGTGCAGCGACCTGGACACAGCCCAATCCGGCTTCCCAGCCGCAGACACCAGCCAATCGTGCATGTAGGGACGCCCGACCAAGCCGGAGGCAACACGGGGGTGCGAACCTGCGACCTGATAGATTTCTCTCCCCAATCTATGGTATTTTGATCAAACATTTCTCCATAGGCCCAGTTTGGACTCAACAGGAGGTAGATACTTCAGCAAGGCGGCCATGCAGGCTGATATGGAAAATATGCAATAATTCAAATATATCTTTAATTATGTTTTAACTGTTCTGTTCTAGGTCATCGGAGGAGCTGCTGTGTGTGTGATTAGATAACCTTCTTTCTTTCCTAGGGGACAAGAGGCCATGGAGAGGTTAAATGACCTAACTGCACTAGGTTGTCAGTTAATGGATTCAACAGATGGTTGAATGGTTCTGGCTAGCAGTAAAACTTCTCTTAGACTGTTATCTGAGGATGGTCTATTAACCTTTAATGGATATATGGTCTTGCTCAGTCACGTTTGGAAAACAACATAGGGTTTATGGCCCTTCTCTGGGATAGATGGTTGCAGGAGAATGGGGGGAGCCGCATTCCACGGGATGCCCCAGCAGAAGGAGAGATATGTGGAAGGGAGATCAACACTATGCATTTAACAATCTAAATGAATGATGGTTTTCTCTCATGCTTGACTGTTGTTGCTTATTATTCAATATATATCTTACTGATTGACTGAGTGGTTTTGATATCTGATATGAAATAAAGATTAGACTATACATTCGATGTGCTAACCTTTTCCCCCGAGGAGACAGGAACAGACGCAGCACAGAGCAGAGGAGAGGAACCATGATTTGAATCTCAGACGGCCCGGCTGGGAATGTTGGATGATTTGTAGAATATATATTGGTTGTCATATGAGAATAGAGTGTGTTTAGATCAGTCTGATGTTGTATTTCTGTGTTTTGAATAACTTCAAACTTGCATTACTTGCTACACAATAAGGGAGCTATATAATATCTAGATAAATAATAGCCTATTGTTATTATTGCAACCAAGTGGAAAATAAAGGTATAGTCAAATTAGTTGATAAGTGGTAATTGATAAGAGTTTCTCATCCGGGTTAAACAGGGTGAGTTTTTCTCTGATTTGTTGAATTTAACTTTTGAAACTATCTCTTCTCTTTTTACACTCATAAAAGTGGTTTTAGACTAAAGAGATGGTAAGTCTGAACTGTATGATTGTTTTTCCAGTTCAGACTGGGATTAGCCCAAATATAGCTGAATTCGATCCTATCCAGAATATAGTTTAGTTTATCAAGTCTAACAATAACCTTACATAATGTTCTAAACTAGGACTTTAATAGGTAAATAGCTAAATTAGCTGACCCAAATTATAAGAATCAAAATAGGAATTTAAAGTAAATATATTAACAGTTGCTTTGGTAGATAGGAAATAAAATAAGTGACCAGTATTCAGTGAAGGTTAGTACTGTGACCTCGATGCGGACCAAGAGGAGGAGGAGGAGAAAAACACGCCTGCCAAATAGGAGTGACTGAAGGGAGAGATCATATGACCAACCAATGACAGCCCATGCAGTGAAGGATGTCCCCAGATGGAGGAGGAAACCTACGGGGAGAGACCAGCCCACACTGGAAGACAGACGCCCCAAGAAAATGCAGTTTAAAAGTCCACGCAAAATATTAGAATTGGTCGGTTTGCAGGGGTCTTCTTTAGACCTGCTACATATTTTGCTGTGAGGGAAAGACCACTGGAAATCCACCTCAGAGATCTCTGAATGGGGTAATATAACTTGACCTGTCTTTGTACTGAATATGCTAAATTCTCTATATAAAATAATGTTCTAAATATCAGAATTGCTTGTTGTATTGATTTTTCATATATCTGGAATAATTGGACACTGGAAAGGTATTAACATATGTCACACCTTCTGATTGGAGTGGGCTGTTTTTAATTAGGTTGAACGAGGTACAGAGAAACCCTTTCCATCAATTGGTGACCCCGACGTGATCCAGAGAAAAAAGCAAGCATTCTGATCAAGCATTTCAGGAAAACAGTGGCTTAACATCCCGGGAAAATATCAATAAAGGGTTTACGGATTACCTTTTTCATAAAAATATCTGCATTGGCTATTCTAAATTATTGTTACACTAACTGAATTCCAAAAATGCTGTAATTTATCAATCAAATTTAGGAACCTGTACAAAGCTGGTCTAACACGTGTTTTGATATTTTGGAAAGATTTGTAAAGTGACCGAGCGCGTGTGAGGGTCGTAATTAACCCCAAGACCATTGCCCATGACCGAGCACGTGTGAGAGAAGTGATTAATCTCAAGACCATTGTCAGACCGAATGCATGTGAGGCGAATAGTACATTATTATTATGATAATACTAATTTTCCAAGACCATAGCAAAATGTGTTATTTATACAGAACCGGCGTGTTCTGGGGGAGTCCGTTTTGTACAGAGAGCATTAAGGCTCAGGTTTTTGCGTTTTATTGTAATATATCTTTGAAGGTTTTGCTATATTATGAATTGTGAAAAATCAGCTATAGAGAAGATCATAAAAGATTATTTTTAATGGGGAAGAAATAACACAGAATTGTCTAATAATAGTAATATCAATATCCATATTTTGAGTTGAATTTTAGATTCTTCCAATTTATGTTGCTATGTAAATTAGACACAAAGGTTTATGCTATAAATTCAAACAACAAGGTGAATTTAATGCAAGATTAGGTCACGTTGGGTTAGTATTCCTTTGTATTTTTGTGTTATACTGCTTTATGATCCATAACTTTGCTGTAAGTTTGAGAAGAAGAGAATGAATGTAAATGATTTTAAAATTCACTGTGCAGGGACGCCTGTCACAGTGAAACGGTAATATGTAAGAGTATAGTATATAAATAGAACCAACAGTAATTTGACGCTTATGAAAAAACTGTTTGTGGAAGAAAATACACCACAAGTTGATGCGCGCAGCTTCTAACCAAGGGTCCGGGTGCAGCCAAATGGCCGCGGGTGTGATGATGCTGGCACTTTTTGCTGTCTGAGTGGGCTCTGCCGTCCATACAGGAGAAGCCTGTGAGTCTGTCTGGCGGAATGGGCTGCAGAGCGGAGAATTGTAGATAGCCTATCCCAGCGAGCATTTTTCGGTTGAAAAGACGTTTAAAAAACGTTTAGGGTCAACGTTGAAAAAACGTGCAAGGAAGGTTTGAAAGTGAAAGTTTTTTCACCCACTATTTGCAGACGTTTATTGAACGTTCAGATTTAGACCATATTTCACCAGGTTCTTAAATTAAAAATTCAGCAGCGCACACGGGATTCGAACCCCGCTTTCCCACATTCAAGCCAGTCCGCTTAACGCGCTGAGCTATACATTTTCTTATACTCTATAGAGAGCTGGGCACATATATACTCTATCTCGCACACAACTTGTAGACTACATGATTGTCGACGATCGGGAGTTAAGTTATTTTATGTGATGTGTACGAGACTATTATATTAATGTAACAGACTAAAATTATGTTGTGTGTGTGTGTGTGTTGTCTATAGGCTGTAGCCTATGGCTTCAGAGGTTACTTAATTTAACACCAGAGACTGAGGAGGTACACAGAGCCTCCTCGCAGAGGAATAACATAGCGTGCCCAGAGCACCTCGTTCCGCACTTGGTGCAGACCGGTGCAGACTTGCTTTGGTCTAGTCTAGTCAGTCACGGTTAGTATAGCTAGCAATTAAGTACTTGCGCATGCATGTTGCGGCAGGAACTGAATTCATTATTTTATAGTATTGCGCTAAACTATTAACCATAGTTGTGTCCTGGAAGCTTTTTGCTGGCACCACATAGCCTATATAGTCCCATATTTATGATATTTCATGTGACATAAAATGCGTTGAAATGTAGTTTTCGTATAGACCAGATTTCAACGCTCAGTTACACAATAAAATGGACAAATGCCAATCCACACACTATCAATATTGCCTCTATTCCAAGCTACAACAAATGTTTTAACAATATGATGAACCAAATTGTGTTTTTTTACACGTTGACGTTGTAACCGCATTTTAGCCGGTTGAAAAGAGGGTGAAATTAGGTCTTAGACGTTCAAACCCAATATCACCCAGATTTCAACTAAAAATCAACGTTGAAAAAACGTTTTGTGCTCGCTGGGATGAGTTATTTTGCCATCAAATTGGCGTAAGGTCGCGCGACAGTTCAAAATAATAGCGTATGCTTTTAACGTTAGATTTATTTAGAAATATAAATGGATCTTTTAAGAGAGTGGTGGATTCGTTAGAGGGTAAAGATATGGAATGGGATTAATGGCCTATGGCCTATGGATTATGCGAATAGATATAATAGGCGTCACATAGATAATATGTCCTCCCAACTAGTAGACATGATGTATGCGTGAGACGGGGTAGATTATATAAGCATGACCGGCTCTTTACGCATTCAAATAAATATAGCTCAGTTGGTAGAGCGGCCGTGCGGTTCCATCCCCGTGTGAGGAGCCAAGAATTTGCAGTAGCCTAATGGAACAATGTCTGTATGTAGTAAACGATTGACTGTTAAATCAAAACAGACATCGACAACCTTAATTTAGTTTTTGTCTGTCCGTCAGTCTGTCTGTCTGTCTGTTTGGTTGTCTTTTATCTGTGGGTCGCTCGTAGTGCAAACTTCCCATGTCGATGGGCAGAGAATGTGTGTGTGTGTGTGTGTGTGTGTGTGTTTGTGTGTGTGGGCTGCTGTATGAGGAAGCGGAGTTTCCGGCTGTTTCCAGCGGAGGGAGAGAATTGCTGACGCCGCGGAACCCCGAGAGAAGCGATGCTGACGGGTCCGGCTCGAGGGGGGCTAAGCAGCTGTACAACAGGTAGACGTGGTTTTGTTGTTTGTTAGCAGGATTGTTTCCGATTTTGTTGTTGTTCCGACACCTGATCAACCCCAATGATCCTGCTTGCTGTCTTGATCAAGCGCTGTAATTTGACATGATCTTGGACACGCAGGGGGACAGTTTGATATAGTAACACAAAATGTAATGAAATACTAAAGTGGACCCACCTTGTCATGGCAGGTCTTCTCACAGGGTAGCATCAGCTGTTCCCATCGCGGTCTCCACCAGCCGGATGGATCGGACCAGCTCAGCCAGCTCCGCGGGCTCCAGGGACGCCTCGTGGTCATTTCCCTTCCAGGTCTTGTCCAAAGTTACGTGGCGCTCCACGACCTTTGCCCCCATCGCCACAGCGGCCACAGATATGTAGATTCCCCGCTCGTGTCCAGAATATCCGATGGGGATGTCCGGGAATTCCCTCTGGTATTCCTTTGGGAGAAGAGAGAGTGGGTAAAAAAAAAAACTATTGCTCACTATTGCTTGTCTGTGGTGTGTGTTTTCGGTGCGGTCTATCGGTCTGTTTGTTAGCAGGATTGTTCCGATTTTGTTGTTGTTCCGACACCTGATCAACCCCAATGATCCTGCTTGCTGTCTTGATCAAGCGCTGTAATTTGACATGATCTTGGACACGCAGGGGGACAGTTTGATATAGTAACACAAAATGTAATGAAATACTAAAGTGGACCCACCTTGTCATGGCAGGTCTTCTCACAGGGTAGCATCAGCTTGGTGGGCGTTCCCATCGCGGTCTCCACCAGCCGGATGGATTGGACCAGCTCAGCCAGCTCCGCGGGCTCCAGGGACGCCTCGTGGTCATTTCCCTTCCAGGTCTTGTCCAAAGTTACGTGGCGCTCCACGACCTTTGCCCCCATCGCCACAGCGGCCACAGATATGTAGATTCCCCGCTCGTGTCCAGAATATCCGATGGGGATGTCCGGGAATTCCCTCTGGTATTCCTTTGGGAGAAGAGAGAGTGGGTAAAAAAAAAAACTATTGCTCACTATTGCTTGTCTGTGGTGTGTGTTTTCGGTGCGGTCTATCGGTCTGTTTGTTAGCAGGATTGTTCCGATTTTGTTGTTGTTCCGACACCTGATCAACCCCAATGATCCTGCTTGCTGTCTTGATCAAGCGCTGTAATTTGACATGATCTTGGACACGCAGGGGGACAGTTTGATATAGTAACACAAAATGTAATGAAATACTAAAGTGGACCCACCTTGTCATGGCAGGTCTTCTCACAGGGTAGCATCAGCTTGGTGGGCGTTCCCATCGCGGTCTCCACCAGCCGGATGGATCGGACCAGCTCAGCCAGCTCCGCGGGCTCCAGGGACGCCTCGTGGTCATTTCCCTTCCAGGTCTTGTCCAAAGTTACGTGGCGCTCCACGACCTTTGCCCCCATCGCCACAGCGGCCACAGATATGTAGATTCCCCGCTCGTGTCCAGAATATCCGATGGGGATGTCCGGGAATTCCCTCTGGTATTCCTTTGGGAGAAGAGAGAGTGGGTAAAAAAAAAAACTATTGCTCACTATTGCTTGTCTGTGGTGTGTGTTTTCGGTGCGGTCTATCGGTCTGTTTGTTAGCAGGATTGTTCCGATTTTGTTGTTGTTCCGACACCTGATCAACCCCAATGATCCTGCTTGCTGTCTTGATCAAGCGCTGTAATTTGACATGATCTTGGACACGCAGGGGGACAGTTTGATATAGTAACACAAAATGTAATGAAATACTAAAGTGGACCCACCTTGTCATGGCAGGTCTTCTCACAGGGTAGCATCAGCTTGGTGGGCGTTCCCATCGTGGTCTCCACCAGCCGGATGGATCGGACCAGCTCAGCCAGCTCCGCGGGCTCCAGGGACGCCTCGTGGTCATTTCCCTTCCAGGTCTTGTCCAAAGTTACGTGGCGCTCCACGACCTTTGCCCCCATCGCCACAGCGGCCACAGATATGTAGATTCCCCGCTCGTGTCCAGAATATCCGATGGGGATGTCCGGGAATTCCCTCTGGTATTCCTTTGGGAGAAGAGAGAGTGGGTAAAAAAAAAAACTATTGCTCACTATTGCTTGTCTGTGGTGTGTGTTTTCGGTGCGGTCTATCGGTCTGTTTGTTAGCAGGATTGTTCCGATTTTGTTGTTGTTCCGACACCTGATCAACCCCAATGATCCTGCTTGCTGTCTTGATCAAGCGCTGTAATTTGACATGATCTTGGACACGCAGGGGGACAGTTTGATATAGTAACACAAAATGTAATGAAATACTAAAGTGGACCCACCTTGTCATGGCAGGTCTTCTCACAGGGTAGCATCAGCTTGGTGGGCGTTCCCATCGCGGTCTCCACCAGCCGGATGGATCGGACCAGCTCAGCCAGCTCCGCGGGCTCCAGGGACGCCTCGTGGTCATTTCCCTTCCAGGTCTTGTCCAAAGTTACGTGGCGCTCCACGACCTTTGCCCCCATCGCCACAGCGGCCACAGATATGTAGATTCCCCGCTCGTGTCCAGAATATCCGATGGGGATGTCCGGGAATTCCCTCTGGTATTCCTTTGGGAGAAGAGAGAGTGGGTAAAAAAAAAAACTATTGCTCACTATTGCTTGTCTGTGGTGTGTGTTTTCGGTGCGGTCTATCGGTCTGTTTGTTAGCAGGATTGTTCCGATTTTGTTGTTGTTCCGACACCTGATCAACCCCAATGATCCTGCTTGCTGTCTTGATCAAGCGCTGTAATTTGACATGATCTTGGACACGCAGGGGGACAGTTTGATATAGTAACACAAAATGTAATGAAATACTAAAGTGGACCCACCTTGTCATGGCAGGTCTTCTCACAGGGTAGCATCAGCTTGGTGGGCGTTCCCATCGCGGTCTCCACCAGCCGGATGGATCGGACCAGCTCAGCCAGCTCCGCGGGCTCCAGGGACGCCTCGTGGTCATTTCCCTTCCAGGTCTTGTCCAAAGTTACGTGGCGCTCCACGACCTTTGCCCCCATCGCCACAGCGGCCACAGATATGTAGATTCCCCGCTCGTGTCCAGAATATCCGATGGGGATGTCCGGGAATTCCCTCTGGTATTCCTTTGGGAGAAGAGAGAGTGGGTAAAAAAAAAAACTATTGCTCACTATTGCTTGTCTGTGGTGTGTGTTTTCGGTGCGGTCTATCGGTCTGTTTGTTAGCAGGATTGTTCCGATTTTGTTGTTGTTCCGACACCTGATCAACCCCAATGATCCTGCTTGCTGTCTTGATCAAGCGCTGTAATTTGACATGATCTTGGACACGCAGGGGGACAGTTTGATATAGTAACACAGAATGTAATGAAATACTAAAGTGGACCCACCTTGTCATGGCAGGTCTTCTCACAGGGTAGCATCAGCTTGGTGGGCGTTCCCATCGCGGTCTCCACCAGCCGGATGGATCGGACCAGCTCAGCCAGCTCCGCGGGCTCCAGGGACGCCTCGTGGTCATTTCCCTTCCAGGTCTTGTCCAAAGTTACGTGGCGCTCCACGACCTTTGCCCCCATCGCCACAGCGGCCACAGATATGTAGATTCCCCGCTCGTGTCCAGAATATCCGATGGGGATGTCCGGGAATTCCCTCTGGTATTCCTTTGGGAGAAGAGAGAGTGGGTAAAAAAAAAAAACTATTGCTCACTATTGCTTGTCTGTGGTGTGTGTTTTCGGTGCGGTCTAACGGTCTGTTTGTTAGCAGGATTGTTCCGATTTTGTTGTTGTTCCGACACCTGATCAACCCCAATGATCCTGCTTGCTGTCTTGATCAAGCGCTGTAATTTGACATGATCTTGGACACGCAGGGGGACAGTTTGATATAGTAACACAAAATGTAATGAAATACTAAAGTGGACCCACCTTGTCATGGCAGGTCTTCTCACAGAGTAGCATCAGCTTGGTGGGCGTTCCCATCGCGGTCTCCACCAGCCGGATGGATCGGACCAGCTCAGCCAGCTCCGCGGGCTCCAGGGACGCCTCGTGGTCATTTCCCTTCCAGGTCTTGTCCAAAGTTACGTGGCGCTCCACGACCTTTGCCCCCATCGCCACAGCGGCCACAGATATGTAGATTCCCCGCTCGTGTCCAGAATATCCGATGGGGATGTCCGGGAATTCCCTCTGGTATTCCTTTGGGAGAAGAGAGAGTGGGTAAAAAAAAAAACTATTGCTCACTATTGCTTGTCTGTGGTGTGTGTTTTCGGTGCGGTCTATCGGTCTGTTTGTTAGCAGGATTGTTCCGATTTTGTTGTTGTTCCGACACCTGATCAACCCCAATGATCCTGCTTGCTGTCTTGATCAAGCGCTGTAATTTGACATGATCTTGGACACGCAGGGGGACAGTTTGATATAGTAACACAAAATGTAATGAAATACTAAAGTGGACCCACCTTGTCATGGCAGGTCTTCTCACAGGGTAGCATCAGCTTGGTGGGCGTTCCCATCGCGGTCTCCACCAGCCGGATGGATCGGACCAGCTCAGCCAGCTCCGCGGGCTCCAGGGACGCCTCGTGGTCATTTCCCTTCCAGGTCTTGTCCAAAGTTACGTGGCGCTCCACGACCTTTGCCCCCATCGCCACAGCGGCCACAGATATGTAGATTCCCCGCTCGTGTCCAGAATATCCGATGGGGATGTCCGGGAATTCCCTCTGGTATTCCTTTGGGAGAAGAGAGAGTGGGTAAAAAAAAAAACTATTGCTCACTATTGCTTGTCTGTGGTGTGTGTTTTCGGTGCGGTCTATCGGTCTGTTTGTTAGCAGGATTGTTCCGATTTTGTTGTTGTTCCGACACCTGATCAACCCCAATGATCCTGCTTGCTGTCTTGATCAAGCGCTGTAATTTGACATGATCTTGGACACGCAGGGGGACAGTTTGATATAGTAACACAAAATGTAATGAAATACTAAAGTGGACCCACCTTGTCATGGCAGGTCTTCTCACAGGGTAGCATCAGCTTGGTGGGCGTTCCCATCGCGGTCTCCACCAGCCGGATGGATCGGACCAGCTCAGCCAGCTCCGCGGGCTCCAGGGACGCCTCGTGGTCATTTCCCTTCCAGGTCTTGTCCAAAGTTACGTGGCGCTCCACGACCTTTGCCCCCATCGCCACAGCGGCCACAGATATGTAGATTCCCCGCTCGTGTCCAGAATATCCGATGGGGATGTCCGGGAATTCCCTCTGGTATTCCTTTGGGAGAAGAGAGAGTGGGTAAAAAAAAAAAACTATTGCTCACTATTGCTTGTCTGTGGTGTGTGTTTTCGGTGCGGTCTAACGGTCTGTTTGTTAGCAGGATTGTTCCGATTTTGTTGTTGTTCCGACACCTGATCAACCCCAATGATCCTGCTTGCTGTCTTGATCAAGCGCTGTAATTTGACATGATCTTGGACACGCAGGGGGACAGTTTGATATAGTAACACAAAATGTAATGAAATACTAAAGTGGACCCACCTTGTCATGGCAGGTCTTCTCACAGGGTAGCATCAGCTTGGTGGGCGTTCCCATCGCGGTCTCCACCAGCCGGATGGATCGGACCAGCTCAGCCAGCTCCGCGGGCTCCAGGGACGCCTCGTGGTCATTTCCCTTCCAGGTCTTGTCCAAAGTTACGTGGCGCTCCACGACCTTTGCCCCCATCGCCACAGCGGCCACAGATATGTAGATTCCCCGCTCGTGTCCAGAATATCCGATGGGGATGTCCGGGAATTCCCTCTGGTATTCCTTTGGGAGAAGAGAGAGTGGGTAAAAAAAAAAACTATTGCTCACTATTGCTTGTCTGTGGTGTGTGTTTTCGGTGCGGTCTATCGGTCTGTTTGTTAGCAGGATTGTTCCGATTTTGTTGTTGTTCCGACACCTGATCAACCCCAATGATCCTGCTTGCTGTCTTGATCAAGCGCTGTAATTTGACATGATCTTGGACACGCAGGGGGACAGTTTGATATAGTAACACAAAATGTAATGAAATACTAAAGTGGACCCACCTTGTCATGGCAGGTCTTCTCACAGGGTAGCATCAGTTTGGTGGGCGTTCCCATCGCGGTCTCCACCAGCCGGATGGATCGGACCAGCTCAGCCAGCTCCGCGGGCTCCAGGGACGCCTCGTGGTCATTTCCCTTCCAGGTCTTGTCCAAAGTTACGTGGCGCTCCACGACCTTTGCCCCCATCGCCACAGCGGCCACAGATATGTAGATTCCCCGCTCGTGTCCAGAATATCCGATGGGGATGTCCGGGAATTCCCTCTGGTATTCCTTTGGGAGAAGAGAGAGTGGGTAAAAAAAAAAAACTATTGCTCACTATTGCTTGTCTGTGGTGTGTGTTTTCGGTGCGGTCTATCGGTCTGTTTGTTAGCAGGATTGTTCCGATTTTGTTGTTGTTCCGACACCTGATCAACCCCAATGATCCTGCTTGCTGTCTTGATCAAGCGCTGTAATTTGACATGATCTTGGACACGCAGGGGGACAGTTTGATATAGTAACACAAAATGTAATGAAATACTAAAGTGGACCCACCTTGTCATGGCAGGTCTTCTCACAGGGTAGCATCAGCTTGGTGGGCGTTCCCATCGCGGTCTCCACCAGCCGGATGGATCGGACCAGCTCAGCCAGCTCCGCGGGCTCCAGGGACGCCTCGTGGTCATTTCCCTTCCAGGTCTTGTCCAAAGTTACGTGGCGCTCCACGACCTTTGCCCCCATCGCCACAGCGGCCACAGATATGTAGATTCCCCGCTCGTGTCCAGAATATCCGATGGGGATGTCCGGGAATTCCCTCTGGTATTCCTTTGGGAGAAGAGAGAGTGGGTAAAAAAAAAACTATTGCTCACTATTGCTTGTCTGTGGTGTGTGTTTTCGGTGCGGTCTATCGGTCTGTTTGTTAGCAGGATTGTTTCCGATTTTGTTGTTGTTCCGACACCTGATCAACCCCAATGATCCTGCTTGCTGTCTTGATCAAGCGCTGTAATTTGACATGATCTTGGACACGCAGGGGGACAGTTTGATATAGTAACACAAAATGTAATGAAATACTAAAGTGGACCCACCTTGTCATGGCAGGTCTTCTCACAGGGTAGCATCAGCTTGGTGGGCGTTCCCATCGCGGTCTCCACCAGCCGGATGGATCGGACCAGCTCAGCCAGCTCTGCGGGCTCCAGGGACGCCTCGTGGTCATTTCCCTTCCAGGTCTTGTCCAAAGTTACGTGGCGCTCCACGACCTTTGCCCCCATCGCCACAGCGGCCACAGATATGTAGATTCCCCGCTCGTGTCCAGAATATCCGATGGGGATGTCCGGGAATTCCCTCTGGTATTCCTTTGGGAGAAGAGAGAGTGGGTAAAAAAAAAAACTATTGCTCACTATTGCTTGTCTGTGGTGTGTGTTTTCGGTGCGGTCTATCGGTCTGTTTGTTAGCAGGATTGTTCCGATTTTGTTGTTGTTCCGACACCTGATCAACCCCAATGATCCTGCTTGCTGTCTTGATCAAGCGCTGTAATTTGACATGATCTTGGACACGCAGGGGGACAGTTTGATATAGTAACACAAAATGTAATGAAATACTAAAGTGGACCCACCTTGTCATGGCAGGTCTTCTCACAGGGTAGCATCAGCTTGGTGGGCGTTCCCATCGCGGTCTCCACCAGCCGGATGGATCGGACCAGCTCAGCCAGCTCCGCGGGCTCCAGGGACGCCTCGTGGTCATTTCCCTTCCAGGTCTTGTCCAAAGTTACGTGGCGCTCCACGACCTTTGCCCCCATCGCCACAGCGGCCACAGATATGTAGATTCCCCGCTCGTGTCCAGAATATCCGATGGGGATGTCCGGGAATTCCCTCTGGTATTCCTTTGGGAGAAGAGAGAGTGGGTAAAAAAAAAAACTATTGCTCACTATTGCTTGTCTGTGGTGTGTGTTTTCGGTGTGGTCTATCGGTCTGTTTGTTAGCAGGATTGTTCCGATTTTGTTGTTGTTCCGACACCTGATCAACCCCAATGATCCTGCTTGCTGTCTTGATCAAGCGCTGTAATTTGACATGATCTTGGACACGCAGGGGGACAGTTTGATATAGTAACACAAAATGTAATGAAATACTAAAGTGGACCCACCTTGTCATGGCAGGTCTTCTCACAGGGTAGCATCAGCTTGGTGGGCGTTCCCATCGCGGTCTCCACCAGCCGGATGGATCGGACCAGCTCAGCCAGCTCCGCGGGCTCCAGGGACGCCTCGTGGTCATTTCCCTTCCAGGTCTTGTCCAAAGTTACGTGGCGCTCCACGACCTTTGCCCCCATCGCCACAGCGGCCACAGATATGTAGATTCCCCGCTCGTGTCCAGAATATCCGATGGGGATGTCCGGGAATTCCCTCTGGTATTCCTTTGGGAGAAGAGAGAGTGGGTAAAAAAAAAACTATTGCTCACTATTGCTTGTCTGTGGTGTGTGTTTTCGGTGCGGTCTATCGGTCTGTTTGTTAGCAGGATTGTTCCGATTTTGTTGTTGTTCCGACACCTGATCAACCCCAATGATCCTGCTTGCTGTCTTGATCAAGCGCTGTAATTTGACATGATCTTGGACACGCAGGGGGACAGTTTGATATAGTAACACAAAATGTAATGAAATACTAAAGTGGACCCACCTTGTCATGGCAGGTCTTCTCACAGGGTAGCATCAGCTTGGTGGGCGTTCCCATCGCGGTCTCCACCAGCCGGATGGATCGGACCAGCTCAGCCAGCTCCGCGGGCTCCAGGGACGCCTCGTGGTCATTTCCCTTCCAGGTCTTGTCCAAAGTTACGTGGCGCTCCACGACCTTTGCCCCCATCGCCACAGCGGCCACAGATATGTAGATTCCCCGCTCGTGTCCAGAATATCCGATGGGGATGTCCGGGAATTCCCTCTGGTATTCCTTTGGGAGAAGAGAGAGTGGGTAAAAAAAAAAACTATTGCTCACTATTGCTTGTCTGTGGTGTGTGTTTTCGGTGCGGTCTATCGGTCTGTTTGTTAGCAGGATTGTTCCGATTTTGTTGTTGTTCCGACACCTGATCAACCCCAATGATCCTGCTTGCTGTCTTGATCAAGCGCTGTAATTTGACATGATCTTGGACACGCAGGGGGACAGTTTGATATAGTAACACAAAATGTAATGAAATACTAAAGTGGACCCACCTTGTCATGGCAGGTCTTCTCACAGGGTAGCATCAGCTTGGTGGGCGTTCCCATCGCGGTCTCCACCAGCCGGATGGATCGGACCAGCTCAGCCAGCTCCGCGGGCTCCAGGGACGCCTCGTGGTCATTTCCCTTCCAGGTCTTGTCCAAAGTTACGTGGCGCTCCACGACCTTTGCCCCCATCGCCACAGCGGCCACAGATATGTAGATTCCCCGCTCGTGTCCAGAATATCCGATGGGGATGTCCGGGAATTCCCTCTGGTATTCCTTTGGGAGAAGAGAGAGTGGGTAAAAAAAAAAACTATTGCTCACTATTGCTTGTCTGTGGTGTGTGTTTTCGGTGCGGTCTAACGGTCTGTTTGTTAGCAGGATTGTTCCGATTTTGTTGTTGTTCCGACACCTGATCAACCCCAATGATCCTGCTTGCTGTCTTGATCAAGCGCTGTAATTTGACATGATCTTGGACACGCAGGGGGACAGTTTGATATAGTAACACAAAATGTAATGAAATACTAAAGTGGACCCACCTTGTCATGGCAGGTCTTCTCACAGGGTAGCATCAGCTTGGTGGGCGTTCCCATCGCGGTCTCCACCAGCCGGATGGATCGGACCAGCTCAGCCAGCTCCGCGGGCTCCAGGGACGCCTCGTGGTCATTTCCCTTCCAGGTCTTGTCCAAAGTTACGTGGCGCTCCACGACCTTTGCCCCCATCGCCACAGCGGCCACAGATATGTAGATTCCCCGCTCGTGTCCAGAATATCCGATGGGGATGTCCGGGAATTCCCTCTGGTATTCCTTTGGGAGAAGAGAGAGTGGGTAAAAAAAAAAACTATTGCTCACTATTGCTTGTCTGTGGTGTGTGTTTTCGGTGCGGTCTATCGGTCTGTTTGTTAGCAGGATTGTTCCGATTTTGTTGTTGTTCCGACACCTGATCAACCCCAATGATCCTGCTTGCTGTCTTGATCAAGCGCTGTAATTTGACATGATCTTGGACACGCAGGGGGACAGTTTGATATAGTAACACAAAATGTAATGAAATACTAAAGTGGACCCACCTTGTCATGGCAGGTCTTCTCACAGGGTAGCATCAGTTTGGTGGGCGTTCCCATCGCGGTCTCCACCAGCCGGATGGATCGGACCAGCTCAGCCAGCTCCGCGGGCTCCAGGGACGCCTCGTGGTCATTTCCCTTCCAGGTCTTGTCCAAAGTTACGTGGCGCTCCACGACCTTTGCCCCCATCGCCACAGCGGCCACAGATATGTAGATTCCCCGCTCGTGTCCAGAATATCCGATGGGGATGTCCGGGAATTCCCTCTGGTATTCCTTTGGGAGAAGAGAGAGTGGGTAAAAAAAAAAAACTATTGCTCACTATTGCTTGTCTGTGGTGTGTGTTTTCGGTGCGGTCTATCGGTCTGTTTGTTAGCAGGATTGTTCCGATTTTGTTGTTGTTCCGACACCTGATCAACCCCAATGATCCTGCTTGCTGTCTTGATCAAGCGCTGTAATTTGACATGATCTTGGACACGCAGGGGGACAGTTTGATATAGTAACACAAAATGTAATGAAATACTAAAGTGGACCCACCTTGTCATGGCAGGTCTTCTCACAGGGTAGCATCAGCTTGGTGGGCGTTCCCATCGCGGTCTCCACCAGCCGGATGGATCGGACCAGCTCAGCCAGCTCCGCGGGCTCCAGGGACGCCTCGTGGTCATTTCCCTTCCAGGTCTTGTCCAAAGTTACGTGGCGCTCCACGACCTTTGCCCCCATCGCCACAGCGGCCACAGATATGTAGATTCCCCGCTCGTGTCCAGAATATCCGATGGGGATGTCCGGGAATTCCCTCTGGTATTCCTTTGGGAGAAGAGAGAGTGGGTAAAAAAAAAACTATTGCTCACTATTGCTTGTCTGTGGTGTGTGTTTTCGGTGCGGTCTATCGGTCTGTTTGTTAGCAGGATTGTTTCCGATTTTGTTGTTGTTCCGACACCTGATCAACCCCAATGATCCTGCTTGCTGTCTTGATCAAGCGCTGTAATTTGACATGATCTTGGACACGCAGGGGGACAGTTTGATATAGTAACACAAAATGTAATGAAATACTAAAGTGGACCCACCTTGTCATGGCAGGTCTTCTCACAGGGTAGCATCAGCTTGGTGGGCGTTCCCATCGCGGTCTCCACCAGCCGGATGGATCGGACCAGCTCAGCCAGCTCTGCGGGCTCCAGGGACGCCTCGTGGTCATTTCCCTTCCAGGTCTTGTCCAAAGTTACGTGGCGCTCCACGACCTTTGCCCCCATCGCCACAGCGGCCACAGATATGTAGATTCCCCGCTCGTGTCCAGAATATCCGATGGGGATGTCCGGGAATTCCCTCTGGTATTCCTTTGGGAGAAGAGAGAGTGGGTAAAAAAAAAAACTATTGCTCACTATTGCTTGTCTGTGGTGTGTGTTTTCGGTGCGGTCTATCGGTCTGTTTGTTAGCAGGATTGTTCCGATTTTGTTGTTGTTCCGACACCTGATCAACCCCAATGATCCTGCTTGCTGTCTTGATCAAGCGCTGTAATTTGACATGATCTTGGACACGCAGGGGGACAGTTTGATATAGTAACACAAAATGTAATGAAATACTAAAGTGGACCCACCTTGTCATGGCAGGTCTTCTCACAGGGTAGCATCAGCTTGGTGGGCGTTCCCATCGCGGTCTCCACCAGCCGGATGGATCGGACCAGCTCAGCCAGCTCCGCGGGCTCCAGGGACGCCTCGTGGTCATTTCCCTTCCAGGTCTTGTCCAAAGTTACGTGGCGCTCCACGAACTTTGCCCCCATCGCCACAGCGGCCACAGATATGTAGATTCCCCGCTCGTGTCCAGAATATCCGATGGGGATGTCCGGGAATTCCCTCTGGTATTCCTTTGGGAGAAGAGAGAGTGGGTAAAAAAAAAAACTATTGCTCACTATTGCTTGTCTGTGGTGTGTGTTTTCGGTGCGGTCTATCGGTCTGTTTGTTAGCAGGATTGTTCCGATTTTGTTGTTGTTCCGACACCTGATCAACCCCAATGATCCTGCTTGCTGTCTTGATCAAGCGCTGTAATTTGACATGATCTTGGACACGCAGGGGGACAGTTTGATATAGTAACACAAAATGTAATGAAATACTAAAGTGGACCCACCTTGTCATGGCAGGTCTTCTCACAGGGTAGCATCAGCTTGGTGGGCGTTCCCATCGCGGTCTCCACCAGCCGGATGGATCGGACCAGCTCAGCCAGCTCCGCGGGCTCCAGGGACGCCTCGTGGTCATTTCCCTTCCAGGTCTTGTCCAAAGTTACGTGGCGCTCCACGACCTTTGCCCCCATCGCCACAGCGGCCACAGATATGTAGATTCCCCGCTCGTGTCCAGAATATCCGATGGGGATGTCCGGGAATTCCCTCTGGTATTCCTTTGGGAGAAGAGAGAGTGGGTAAAAAAAAAACTATTGCTCACTATTGCTTGTCTGTGGTGTGTGTTTTCGGTGCGGTCTATCGGTCTGTTTGTTAGCAGGATTGTTCCGATTTTGTTGTTGTTCCGACACCTGATCAACCCCAATGATCCTGCTTGCTGTCTTGATCAAGCGCTGTAATTTGACATGATCTTGGACACGCAGGGGGACAGTTTGATATAGTAACACAAAATGTAATGAAATACTAAAGTGGACCCACCTTGTCATGGCAGGTCTTCTCACAGGGTAGCATCAGCTTGGTGGGCGTTCCCATCGCGGTCTCCACCAGCCGGATGGATCGGACCAGCTCAGCCAGCTCCGCGGGCTCCAGGGACGCCTCGTGGTCATTTCCCTTCCAGGTCTTGTCCAAAGTTACGTGGCGCTCCACGACCTTTGCCCCCATCGCCACAGCGGCCACAGATATGTAGATTCCCCGCTCGTGTCCAGAATATCCGATGGGGATGTCCGGGAATTCCCTCTGGTATTCCTTTGGGAGAAGAGAGAGTGGGTAAAAAAAAAAACTATTGCTCACTATTGCTTGTCTGTGGTGTGTGTTTTCGGTGCGGTCTATCGGTCTGTTTGTTAGCAGGATTGTTCCGATTTTGTTGTTGTTCCGACACCTGATCAACCCCAATGATCCTGCTTGCTGTCTTGATCAAGCGCTGTAATTTGACATGATCTTGGACACGCAGGGGGACAGTTTGATATAGTAACACAAAATGTAATGAAATACTAAAGTGGACCCACCTTGTCATGGCAGGTCTTCTCACAGGGTAGCATCAGCTTGGTGGGCGTTCCCATCGCGGTCTCCACCAGCCGGATGGATCGGACCAGCTCAGCCAGCTCCGCGGGCTCCAGGGACGCCTCGTGGTCATTTCCCTTCCAGGTCTTGTCCAAAGTTACGTGGCGCTCCACGACCTTTGCCCCCATCGCCACAGCGGCCACAGATATGTAGATTCCCCGCTCGTGTCCAGAATATCCGATGGGGATGTCCGGGAATTCCCTCTGGTATTCCTTTGGGAGAAGAGAGAGTGGGTAAAAAAAAAAACTATTGCTCACTATTGCTTGTCTGTGGTGTGTGTTTTCGGTGCGGTCTATCGGTCTGTTTGTTAGCAGGATTGTTCCGATTTTGTTGTTGTTCCGACACCTGATCAACCCCAATGATCCTGCTTGCTGTCTTGATCAAGCGCTGTAATTTGACATGATCTTGGACACGCAGGGGGACAGTTTGATATAGTAACACAAAATGTAATGAAATACTAAAGTGGACCCACCTTGTCATGGCAGGTCTTCTCACAGGGTAGCATCAGCTTGGTGGGCGTTCCCATCGCGGTCTCCACCAGCCGGATGGATCGGACCAGCTCAGCCAGCTCCGCGGGCTCCAGGGACGCCTCGTGGTCATTTCCCTTCCAGGTCTTGTCCAACGTTACGTGGCGCTCCACGACCTTTGCCCCCATCGCCACAGCGGCCACAGATATGTAGATTCCCCGCTCGTGTCCAGAATATCCGATGGGGATGTCCGGGAATTCCCTCTGGTATTCCTTTGGGAGAAGAGAGAGTGGGTAAAAAAAAAAACTATTGCTCACTATTGCTTGTCTGTGGTGTGTGTTTTCGGTGCGGTCTATCGGTCTGTTTGTTAGCAGGATTGTTCCGATTTTGTTGTTGTTCCGACACCTGATCAACCCCAATGATCCTGCTTGCTGTCTTGATCAAGCGCTGTAATTTGACATGATCTTGGACACGCAGGGGGACAGTTTGATATAGTAACACAAAATGTAATGAAATACTAAAGTGGACCCACCTTGTCATGGCAGGTCTTCTCACAGGGTAGCATCAGCTTGGTGGGCGTTCCCATCGCGGTCTCCACCAGCCGGATGGATCGGACCAGCTCAGCCAGCTCCGCGGGCTCCAGGGACGCCTCGTGGTCATTTCCCTTCCAGGTCTTGTCCAAAGTTACGTGGCGCTCCACGACCTTTGCCCCCATCGCCACAGCGGCCACAGATATGTAGATTCCCCGCTCGTGTCCAGAATATCCGATGGGGATGTCCGGGAATTCCCTCTGGTATTCCTTTGGGAGAAGAGAGAGTGGGTAAAAAAAAAAACTATTGCTCACTATTGCTTGTCTGTGGTGTGTGTTTTCGGTGCGGTCTATCGGTCTGTTTGTTAGCAGGATTGTTCCGATTTTGTTGTTGTTCCGACACCTGATCAACCCCAATGATCCTGCTTGCTGTCTTGATCAAGCGCTGTAATTTGACATGATCTTGGACACGCAGGGGGACAGTTTGATATAGTAACACAAAATGTAATGAAATACTAAAGTGGACCCACCTTGTCATGGCAGGTCTTCTCACAGGGTAGCATCAGCTTGGTGGGCGTTCCCATCGCGGTCTCCACCAGCCGGATGGATCGGACCAGCTCAGCCAGCTCTGCGGGCTCCAGGGACGCATCGTGGTCATTTCCCTTCCAGGTCTTGTCCAAAGTTACGTGGCGCTCCACGACCTTTGCCCCCATCGCCACAGCGGCCACAGATATGTAGATTCCCCGCTCGTGTCCAGAATATCCGATGGGGATGTCCGGGAATTCCCTCTGGTATTCCTTTGGGAGAAGAGAGAGTGGGTAAAAAAAAAAAACTATTGCTCACTATTGCTTGTCTGTGGTGTGTGTTTTCGGTGCGGTCTATCGGTCTGTTTGTTAGCAGGATTGTTCCGATTTTGTTGTTGTTCCGACACCTGATCAACCCCAATGATCCTGCTTGCTGTCTTGATCAAGCGCTGTAATTTGACATGATCTTGGACACGCAGGGGGACAGTTTGATATAGTAACACAAAATGTAATGAAATACTAAAGTGGACCCACCTTGTCATGGCAGGTCTTCTCACAGGGTAGCATCAGCTTGGTGGGCGTTCCCATCGCGGTCTCCACCAGCCGGATGGATCGGACCAGCTCAGCCAGCTCCGCGGGCTCCAGGGACGCCTCGTGGTCATTTCCCTTCCAGGTCTTGTCCAAAGTTACGTGGCGCTCCACGACCTTTGCCCCCATCGCCACAGCGGCCACAGATATGTAGATTCCCCGCTCGTGTCCAGAATATCCGATGGGGATGTCCGGGAATTCCCTCTGGTATTCCTTTGGGAGAAGAGAGAGTGGGTAAAAAAAAAACTATTGCTCACTATTGCTTGTCTGTGGTGTGTGTTTTCGGTGCGGTCTATCGGTCTGTTTGTTAGCAGGATTGTTTCCGATTTTGTTGTTGTTCCGACACCTGATCAACCCCAATGATCCTGCTTGCTGTCTTGATCAAGCGCTGTAATTTGACATGATCTTGGACACGCAGGGGGACAGTTTGATATAGTAACACAAAATGTAATGAAATACTAAAGTGGACCCACCTTGTCATGGCAGGTCTTCTCACAGGGTAGCATCAGCTTGGTGGGCGTTCCCATCGCGGTCTCCACCAGCCGGATGGATCGGACCAGCTCAGCCAGCTCTGCGGGCTCCAGGGACGCCTCGTGGTCATTTCCCTTCCAGGTCTTGTCCAAAGTTACGTGGCGCTCCACGACCTTTGCCCCCATCGCCACAGCGGCCACAGATATGTAGATTCCCCGCTCGTGTCCAGAATATCCGATGGGGATGTCCGGGAATTCCCTCTGGTATTCCTTTGGGAGAAGAGAGAGTGGGTAAAAAAAAAAACTATTGCTCACTATTGCTTGTCTGTGGTGTGTGTTTTCGGTGCGGTCTATCGGTCTGTTTGTTAGCAGGATTGTTCCGATTTTGTTGTTGTTCCGACACCTGATCAACCCCAATGATCCTGCTTGCTGTCTTGATCAAGCGCTGTAATTTGACATGATCTTGGACACGCAGGGGGACAGTTTGATATAGTAACACAAAATGTAATGAAATACTAAAGTGGACCCACCTTGTCATGGCAGGTCTTCTCACAGGGTAGCATCAGCTTGGTGGGCGTTCCCATCGCGGTCTCCACCAGCCGGATGGATCGGACCAGCTCAGCCAGCTCCGCGGGCTCCAGGGACGCCTCGTGGTCATTTCCCTTCCAGGTCTTGTCCAAAGTTACGTGGCGCTCCACGACCTTTGCCCCCATCGCCACAGCGGCCACAGATATGTAGATTCCCCGCTCGTGTCCAGAATATCCGATGGGGATGTCCGGGAATTCCCTCTGGTATTCCTTTGGGAGAAGAGAGAGTGGGTAAAAAAAAAAACTATTGCTCACTATTGCTTGTCTGTGGTGTGTGTTTTCGGTGCGGTCTATCGGTCTGTTTGTTAGCAGGATTGTTCCGATTTTGTTGTTGTTCCGACACCTGATCAACCCCAATGATCCTGCTTGCTGTCTTGATCAAGCGCTGTAATTTGACATGATCTTGGACACGCAGGGGGACAGTTTGATATAGTAACACAAAATGTAATGAAATACTAAAGTGGACCCACCTTGTCATGGCAGGTCTTCTCACAGGGTAGCATCAGCTTGGTGGGCGTTCCCATCGCGGTCTCCACCAGCCGGATGGATCGGACCAGCTCAGCCAGCTCCGCGGGCTCCAGGGACGCCTCGTGGTCATTTCCCTTCCAGGTCTTGTCCAAAGTTACGTGGCGCTCCACGACCTTTGCCCCCATCGCCACAGCGGCCACAGATATGTAGATTCCCCGCTCGTGTCCAGAATATCCGATGGGGATGTCCGGGAATTCCCTCTGGTATTCCTTTGGGAGAAGAGAGAGTGGGTAAAAAAAAAACTATTGCTCA
This sequence comes from Poromitra crassiceps, assembly GCF_964638095.1. NCBI lineage: Eukaryota > Metazoa > Chordata > Actinopteri > Beryciformes > Melamphaidae > Poromitra > Poromitra crassiceps. Next base: position 14,805,316 of record NC_139627.1, read on the forward strand.
CTATTGCTTGTCTGTGGTGTGTGTTTTCGGTGCGGTCTATCGGTCTGTTTGTTAGCAGGATTGTTCCGATTTTGTTGTTGTTCCGACACCTGATCAACCCCAATGATCCTGCTTGCTGTCTTGATCAAGCGCTGTAATTTGACATGATCTTGGACACGCAGGGGGACAGTTTGATATAGTAACACAAAATGTAATGAAATACTAAAGTGGACCCACCTTGTCATGGCAGGTCTTCTCACAGGGTAGCATCAGCTTGGTGGGCGTTCCCATCGCGGTCTCCACCAGCCGGATGGATCGGACCAGCTCAGCCAGCTCCGCGGGCTCCAGGGACGCCTCGTGGTCATTTCCCTTCCAGGTCTTGTCCAAAGTTACGTGGCGCTCCACGACCTTTGCCCCCATCGCCACAGCGGCCACAGATATGTAGATTCCCCGCTCGTGTCCAGAATATCCGATGGGGATGTCCGGGAATTCCCTCTGGTATTCCTTTGGGAGAAGAGAGAGTGGGTAAAAAAAAAAACTATTGCTCACTATTGCTTGTCTGTGGTGTGTGTTTTCGGTGCGGTCTATCGGTCTGTTTGTTAGCAGGATTGTTCCGATTTTGTTGTTGTTCCGACACCTGATCAACCCCAATGATCCTGCTTGCTGTCTTGATCAAGCGCTGTAATTTGACATGATCTTGGACACGCAGGGGGACAGTTTGATATAGTAACACAAAATGTAATGAAATACTAAAGTGGACCCACCTTGTCATGGCAGGTCTTCTCACAGGGTAGCATCAGCTTGGTGGGCGTTCCCATCGCGGTCTCCACCAGCCGGATGGATCGGACCAGCTCAGCCAGCTCCGCGGGCTCCAGGGACGCCTCGTGGTCATTTCCCTTCCAGGTCTTGTCCAAAGTTACGTGGCGCTCCACGACCTTTGCCCCCATCGCCACAGCGGCCACAGATATGTAGATTCCCCGCTCGTGTCCAGAATATCCGATGGGGATGTCCGGGAATTCCCTCTGGTATTCCTTTGGGAGAAGAGAGAGTGGGTAAAAAAAAAAACTATTGCTCACTATTGCTTGTCTGTGGTGTGTGTTTTCGGTGCGGTCTATCGGTCTGTTTGTTAGCAGGATTGTTCCGATTTTGTTGTTGTTCCGACACCTGATCAACCCCAATGATCCTGCTTGCTGTCTTGATCAAGCGCTGTAATTTGACATGATCTTGGACACGCAGGGGGACAGTTTGATATAGTAACACAAAATGTAATGAAATACTAAAGTGGACCCACCTTGTCATGGCAGGTCTTCTCACAGGGTAGCATCAGCTTGGTGGGCGTTCCCATCGCGGTCTCCACCAGCCGGATGGATCGGACCAGCTCAGCCAGCTCCGCGGGCTCCAGGGACGCCTCGTGGTCATTTCCCTTCCAGGTCTTGTCCAAAGTTACGTGGCGCTCCACGACCTTTGCCCCCATCGCCACAGCGGCCACAGATATGTAGATTCCCCGCTCGTGTCCAGAATATCCGATGGGGATGTCCGGGAATTCCCTCTGGTATTCCTTTGGGAGAAGAGAGAGTGGGTAAAAAAAAAAACTATTGCTCACTATTGCTTGTCTGTGGTGTGTGTTTTCGGTGCGGTCTATCGGTCTGTTTGTTAGCAGGATTGTTCCGATTTTGTTGTTGTTCCGACACCTGATCAACCCCAATGATCCTGCTTGCTGTCTTGATCAAGCGCTGTAATTTGACATGATCTTGGACACGCAGGGGGACAGTTTGATATAGTAACACAAAATGTAATGAAATACTAAAGTGGACCCACCTTGTCATGGCAGGTCTTCTCACAGGGTAGCATCAGCTTGGTGGGCGTTCCCATCGCGGTCTCCACCAGCCGGATGGATCGGACCAGCTCAGCCAGCTCCGCGGGCTCCAGGGACGCATCGTGGTCATTTCCCTTCCAGGTCTTGTCCAAAGTTACGTGGCGCTCCACGACCTTTGCCCCCATCGCCACAGCGGCCACAGATATGTAGATTCCCCGCTCGTGTCCAGAATATCCGATGGGGATGTCCGGGAATTCCCTCTGGTATTCCTTTGGGAGAAGAGAGAGTGGGTAAAAAAAAAAAACTATTGCTCACTATTGCTTGTCTGTGGTGTGTGTTTTCGGTGCGGTCTATCGGTCTGTTTGTTAGCAGGATTGTTTCCGATTTTGTTGTTGTTCCGACACCTGATCAACCCCAATGATCCTGCTTGCTGTCTTGATCAAGCGCTGTAATTTGACATGATCTTGGACACGCAGGGGGACAGTTTGATATAGTAACACAAAATGTAATGAAATACTAAAGTGGACCCACCTTGTCATGGCAGGTCTTCTCACAGGGTAGCATCAGCTTGGTGGGCGTTCCCATCGCGGTCTCCACCAGCCGGATGGATCGGACCAGCTCAGCCAGCTCCGCGGGCTCCAGGGATGCCTCGTGGTCATTTCCCTTCCAGGTCTTGTCCAAAGTTACGTGGCGCTCCACGACCTTTGCCCCCATCGCCACAGCGGCCACAGATATGTAGATTCCCCGCTCGTGTCCAGAATATCCGATGGGGATGTCCGGGAATTCCCTCTGGTATTCCTTTGGGAGAAGAGAGAGTGGGTAAAAAAAAAACTATTGCTCACTATTGCTTGTCTGTGGTGTGTGTTTTCGGTGCGGTCTATCGGTCTGTTTGTTAGCAGGATTGTTTCCGATTTTGTTGTTGTTCCGACACCTGATCAACCCCAATGATCCTGCTTGCTGTCTTGATCAAGCGCTGTAATTTGACATGATCTTGGACACGCAGGGGGACAGTTTGATATAGTAACACAAAATGTAATGAAATACTAAAGTGGACCCACCTTGTCATGGCAGGTCTTCTCACAGGGTAGCATCAGCTTGGTGGGCGTTCCCATCGCGGTCTCCACCAGCCGGATGGATCGGACCAGCTCAGCCAGCTCTGCGGGCTCCAGGGACGCCTCGTGGTCATTTCCCTTCCAGGTCTTGTCCAAAGTTACGTGGCGCTCCACGACCTTTGCCCCCATCGCCACAGCGGCCACAGATATGTAGATTCCCCGCTCGTGTCCAGAATATCCGATGGGGATGTCCGGGAATTCCCTCTGGTATTCCTTTGGGAGAAGAGAGAGTGGGTAAAAAAAAAACTATTGCTCACTATTGCTTGTCTGTGGTGTGTGTTTTCGGTGCGGTCTATCGGTCTGTTTGTTAGCAGGATTGTTCCGATTTTGTTGTTGTTCCGACACCTGATCAACCCCAATGATCCTGCTTGCTGTCTTGATCAAGCGCTGTAATTTGACATGATCTTGGACACGCAGGGGGACAGTTTGATATAGTAACACAAAATGTAATGAAATACTAAAGTGGACCCACCTTGTCATGGCAGGTCTTCTCACAGGGTAGCATCAGCTTGGTGGGCGTTCCCATCGCGGTCTCCACCAGCCGGATGGATCGGACCAGCTCAGCCAGCTCCGCGGGCTCCAGGGACGCCTCGTGGTCATTTCCCTTCCAGGTCTTGTCCAAAGTTACGTGGCGCTCCACGACCTTTGCCCCCATCGCCACAGCGGCCACAGATATGTAGATTCCCCGCTCGTGTCCAGAATATCCGATGGGGATGTCCGGGAATTCCCTCTGGTATTCCTTTGGGAGAAGAGAGAGTGGGTAAAAAAAAAAACTATTGCTCACTATTGCTTGTCTGTGGTGTGTGTTTTCGGTGCGGTCTATCGGTCTGTTTGTTAGCAGGATTGTTCCGATTTTGTTGTTGTTCCGACACCTGATCAACCCCAATGATCCTGCTTGCTGTCTTGATCAAGCGCTGTAATTTGACATGATCTTGGACACGCAGGGGGACAGTTTGATATAGTAACACAAAATGTAATGAAATACTAAAGTGGACCCACCTTGTCATGGCAGGTCTTCTCACAGGGTAGCATCAGCTTGGTGGGCGTTCCCATCGCGGTCTCCACCAGCCGGATGGATCGGACCAGCTCAGCCAGCTCCGCGGGCTCCAGGGACGCCTCGTGGTCATTTCCCTTCCAGGTCTTGTCCAAAGTTACGTGGCGCTCCACGACCTTTGCCCCCATCGCCACAGCGGCCACAGATATGTAGATTCCCCGCTCGTGTCCAGAATATCCGATGGGGATGTCCGGGAATTCCCTCTGGTATTCCTTTGGGAGAAGAGAGAGTGGGTAAAAAAAAAACTATTGCTCACTATTGCTTGTCTGTGGTGTGTGTTTTCGGTGCGGTCTATCGGTCTGTTTGTTAGCAGGATTGTTTCCGATTTTGTTGTTGTTCCGACACCTGATCAACCCCAATGATCCTGCTTGCTGTCTTGATCAAGCGCTGTAATTTGACATGATCTTGGACACGCAGGGGGACAGTTTGATATAGTAACACAAAATGTAATGAAATACTAAAGTGGACCCACCTTGTCATGGCAGGTCTTCTCACAGGGTAGCATCAGCTTGGTGGGCGTTCCCATCGCGGTCTCCACCAGCCGGATGGATCGGACCAGCTCAGCCAGCTCTGCGGGCTCCAGGGACGCCTCGTGGTCATTTCCCTTCCAGGTCTTGTCCAAAGTTACGTGGCGCTCCACGACCTTTGCCCCCATCGCCACAGCGGCCACAGATATGTAGATTCCCCGCTCGTGTCCAGAATATCCGATGGGGATGTCCGGGAATTCCCTCTGGTATTCCTTTGGGAGAAGAGAGAGTGGGTAAAAAAAAAAACTATTGCTCACTATTGCTTGTCTGTGGTGTGTGTTTTCGGTGCGGTCTATCGGTCTGTTTGTTAGCAGGATTGTTCCGATTTTGTTGTTGTTCCGACACCTGATCAACCCCAATGATCCTGCTTGCTGTCTTGATCAAGCGCTGTAATTTGACATGATCTTGGACACGCAGGGGGACAGTTTGATATAGTAACACAAAATGTAATGAAATACTAAAGTGGACCCACCTTGTCATGGCAGGTCTTCTCACAGGGTAGCATCAGCTTGGTGGGCGTTCCCATCGCGGTCTCCACCAGCCGGATGGATCGGACCAGCTCAGCCAGCTCCGCGGGCTCCAGGGACGCCTCGTGGTCATTTCCCTTCCAGGTCTTGTCCAAAGTTACGTGGCGCTCCACGACCTTTGCCCCCATCGCCACAGCGGCCACAGATATGTAGATTCCCCGCTCGTGTCCAGAATATCCGATGGGGATGTCCGGGAATTCCCTCTGGTATTCCTTTGGGAGAAGAGAGAGTGGGTAAAAAAAAAAACTATTGCTCACTATTGCTTGTCTGTGGTGTGTGTTTTCGGTGCGGTCTATCGGTCTGTTTGTTAGCAGGATTGTTCCGATTTTGTTGTTGTTCCGACACCTGATCAACCCCAATGATCCTGCTTGCTGTCTTGATCAAGCGCTGTAATTTGACATGATCTTGGACACGCAGGGGGACAGTTTGATATAGTAACACAAAATGTAATGAAATACTAAAGTGGACCCACCTTGTCATGGCAGGTCTTCTCACAGGGTAGCATCAGCTTGGTGGGCGTTCCCATCGCGGTCTCCACCAGCCGGATGGATCGGACCAGCTCAGCCAGCTCCGCGGGCTCCAGGGACGCCTCGTGGTCATTTCCCTTCCAGGTCTTGTCCAAAGTTACGTGGCGCTCCACGACCTTTGCCCCCATCGCCACAGCGGCCACAGATATGTAGATTCCCCGCTCGTGTCCAGAATATCCGATGGGGATGTCCGGGAATTCCCTCTGGTATTCCTTTGGGAGAAGAGAGAGTGGGTAAAAAAAAAACTATTGCTCACTATTGCTTGTCTGTGGTGTGTGTTTTCGGTGCGGTCTATCGGTCTGTTTGTTAGCAGGATTGTTCCGATTTTGTTGTTGTTCCGACACCTGATCAACCCCAATGATCCTGCTTGCTGTCTTGATCAAGCGCTGTAATTTGACATGATCTTGGACACGCAGGGGGACAGTTTGATATAGTAACACAAAATGTAATGAAATACTAAAGTGGACCCACCTTGTCATGGCAGGTCTTCTCACAGGGTAGCATCAGCTTGGTGGGCGTTCCCATCGCGGTCTCCACCAGCCGGATGGATCGGACCAGCTCAGCCAGCTCTGCGGGCTCCAGGGACGCCTCGTGGTCATTTCCCTTCCAGGTCTTGTCCAAAGTTACGTGGCGCTCCACGACCTTTGCCCCCATCGCCACAGCGGCCACAGATATGTAGATTCCCCGCTCGTGTCCAGAATATCCGATGGGGATGTCCGGGAATTCCCTCTGGTATTCCTTTGGGAGAAGAGAGTGGGTAAAAAAAAAAACTATTGCTCACTATTGCTTGTCTGTGGTGTGTGTTTTCGGTGCGGTCTATCGGTCTGTTTGTTAGCAGGATTGTTCCGATTTTGTTGTTGTTCCGACACCTGATCAACCCCAATGATCCTGCTTGCTGTCTTGATCAAGCGCTGTAATTTGACATGATCTTGGACACGCAGGGGGACAGTTTGATATAGTAACACAAAATGTAATGAAATACTAAAGTGGACCCACCTTGTCATGGCAGGTCTTCTCACAGGGTAGCATCAGCTTGGTGGGCGTTCCCATCGCGGTCTCCACCAGCCGGATGGATCGGACCAGCTCAGCCAGCTCCGCGGGCTCCAGGGACGCCTCGTGGTCATTTCCCTTCCAGGTCTTGTCCAAAGTTACGTGGCGCTCCACGACCTTTGCCCCCATCGCCACAGCGGCCACAGATATGTAGATTCCCCGCTCGTGTCCAGAATATCCGATGGGGATGTCCGGGAATTCCCTCTGGTATTCCTTTGGGAGAAGAGAGAGTGGGTAAAAAAAAAAACTATTGCTCACTATTGCTTGTCTGTGGTGTGTGTTTTCGGTGCGGTCTATCGGTCTGTTTGTTAGCAGGATTGTTCCGATTTTGTTGTTGTTCCGACACCTGATCAACCCCAATGATCCTGCTTGCTGTCTTGATCAAGCGCTGTAATTTGACATGATCTTGGACACGCAGGGGGACAGTTTGATATAGTAACACAAAATGTAATGAAATACTAAAGTGGACCCACCTTGTCATGGCAGGTCTTCTCACAGGGTAGCATCAGCTTGGTGGGCGTTCCCATCGCGGTCTCCACCAGCCGGATGGATCGGACCAGCTCAGCCAGCTCCGCGGGCTCCAGGGACGCCTCGTGGTCATTTCCCTTCCAGGTCTTGTCCAAAGTTACGTGGCGCTCCACGACCTTTGCCCCCATCGCCACAGCGGCCACAGATATGTAGATTCCCCGCTCGTGTCCAGAATATCCGATGGGGATGTCCGGGAATTCCCTCTGGTATTCCTTTGGGAGAAGAGAGAGTGGGTAAAAAAAAAACTATTGCTCACTATTGCTTGTCTGTGGTGTGTGTTTTCGGTGCGGTCTATCGGTCTGTTTGTTAGCAGGATTGTTCCGATTTTGTTGTTGTTCCGACACCTGATCAACCCCAATGATCCTGCTTGCTGTCTTGATCAAGCGCTGTAATTTGACATGATCTTGGACACGCAGGGGGACAGTTTGATATAGTAACACAAAATGTAATGAAATACTAAAGTGGACCCACCTTGTCATGGCAGGTCTTCTCACAGGGTAGCATCAGCTTGGTGGGCGTTCCCATCGCGGTCTCCACCAGCCGGATGGATCGGACCAGCTCAGCCAGCTCCGCGGGCTCCAGGGACGCCTCGTGGTCATTTCCCTTCCAGGTCTTGTCCAAAGTTACGTGGCGCTCCACGACCTTTGCCCCCATCGCCACAGCGGCCACAGATATGTAGATTCCCCGCTCGTGTCCAGAATATCCGATGGGGATGTCCGGGAATTCCCTCTGGTATTCCTTTGGGAGAAGAGAGAGTGGGTAAAAAAAAAACTATTGCTCACTATTGCTTGTCTGTGGTGTGTGTTTTCGGTGCGGTCTATCGGTCTGTTTGTTAGCAGGATTGTTCCGATTTTGTTGTTGTTCCGACACCTGATCAACCCCAATGATCCTGCTTGCTGTCTTGATCAAGCGCTGTAATTTGACATGATCTTGGACACGCAGGGGGACAGTTTGATATAGTAACACAAAATGTAATGAAATACTAAAGTGGACCCACCTTGTCATGGCAGGTCTTCTCACAGGGTAGCATCAGCTTGGTGGGCGTTCCCATCGCGGTCTCCACCAGCCGGATGGATCGGACCAGCTCAGCCAGCTCCGCGGGCTCCAGGGACGCCTCGTGGTCATTTCCCTTCCAGGTCTTGTCCAAAGTTACGTGGCGCTCCACGACCTTTGCCCCCATCGCCACAGCGGCCACAGATATGTAGATTCCCCGCTCGTGTCCAGAATATCCGATGGGGATGTCCGGGAATTCCCTCTGGTATTCCTTTGGGAGAAGAGAGAGTGGGTAAAAAAAAAAACTATTGCTCACTATTGCTTGTCTGTGGTGTGTGTTTTCGGTGCGGTCTATCGGTCTGTTTGTTAGCAGGATTGTTCCGATTTTGTTGTTGTTCCGACACCTGATCAACCCCAATGATCCTGCTTGCTGTCTTGATCAAGCGCTGTAATTTGACATGATCTTGGACACGCAGGGGGACAGTTTGATATAGTAACACAAAATGTAATGAAATACTAAAGTGGACCCACCTTGTCATGGCAGGTCTTCTCACAGGGTAGCATCAGCTTGGTGGGCGTTCCCATCGCGGTCTCCACCAGCCGGATGGATCGGACCAGCTCAGCCAGCTCCGCGGGCTCCAGGGACGCCTCGTGGTCATTTCCCTTCCAGGTCTTGTCCAAAGTTACGTGGCGCTCCACGACCTTTGCCCCCATCGCCACAGCGGCCACAGATATGTAGATTCCCCGCTCGTGTCCAGAATATCCGATGGGGATGTCCGGGAATTCCCTCTGGTATTCCTTTGGGAGAAGAGAGAGTGGGTAAAAAAAAAAACTATTGCTCACTATTGCTTGTCTGTGGTGTGTGTTTTCGGTGCGGTCTATCGGTCTGTTTGTTAGCAGGATTGTTCCGATTTTGTTGTTGTTCCGACACCTGATCAACCCCAATGATCCTGCTTGCTGTCTTGATCAAGCGCTGTAATTTGACATGATCTTGGACACGCAGGGGGACAGTTTGATATAGTAACACAAAATGTAATGAAATACTAAAGTGGACCCACCTTGTCATGGCAGGTCTTCTCACAGGGTAGCATCAGCTTGGTGGGCGTTCCCATCGCGGTCTCCACCAGCCGGATGGATCGGACCAGCTCAGCCAGCTCCGCGGGCTCCAGGGACGCCTCGTGGTCATTTCCCTTCCAGGTCTTGTCCAAAGTTACGTGGCGCTCCACGACCTTTGCCCCCATCGCCACAGCGGCCACAGATATGTAGATTCCCCGCTCGTGTCCAGAATATCCGATGGGGATGTCCGGGAATTCCCTCTGGTATTCCTTTGGGAGAAGAGAGAGTGGGTAAAAAAAAAAACTATTGCTCACTATTGCTTGTCTGTGGTGTGTGTTTTCGGTGCGGTCTATCGGTCTGTTTGTTAGCAGGATTGTTCCGATTTTGTTGTTGTTCCGACACCTGATCAACCCCAATGATCCTGCTTGCTGTCTTGATCAAGCGCTGTAATTTGACATGATCTTGGACACGCAGGGGGACAGTTTGATATAGTAACACAAAATGTAATGAAATACTAAAGTGGACCCACCTTGTCATGGCAGGTCTTCTCACAGGGTAGCATCAGCTTGGTGGGCGTTCCCATCGCGGTCTCCACCAGCCGGATGGATCGGACCAGCTCAGCCAGCTCCGCGGGCTCCAGGGACGCCTCGTGGTCATTTCCCTTCCAGGTCTTGTCCAAAGTTACGTGGCGCTCCACGACCTTTGCCCCCATCGCCACAGCGGCCACAGATATGTAGATTCCCCGCTCGTGTCCAGAATATCCGATGGGGATGTCCGGGAATTCCCTCTGGTATTCCTTTGGGAGAAGAGAGAGTGGGTAAAAAAAAAAACTATTGCTCACTATTGCTTGTCTGTGGTGTGTGTTTTCGGTGCGGTCTATCGGTCTGTTTGTTAGCAGGATTGTTCCGATTTTGTTGTTGTTCCGACACCTGATCAACCCCAATGATCCTGCTTGCTGTCTTGATCAAGCGCTGTAATTTGACATGATCTTGGACACGCAGGGGGACAGTTTGATATAGTAACACAAAATGTAATGAAATACTAAAGTGGACCCACCTTGTCATGGCAGGTCTTCTCACAGGGTAGCATCAGCTTGGTGGGCGTTCCCATCGCGGTCTCCACCAGCCGGATGGATCGGACCAGCTCAGCCAGCTCCGCGGGCTCCAGGGACGCCTCGTGGTCATTTCCCTTCCAGGTCTTGTCCAAAGTTACGTGGCGCTCCACGACCTTTGCCCCCATCGCCACAGCGGCCACAGATATGTAGATTCCCCGCTCGTGTCCAGAATATCCGATGGGGATGTCCGGGAATTCCCTCTGGTATTCCTTTGGGAGAAGAGAGAGTGGGTAAAAAAAAAAACTATTGCTCACTATTGCTTGTCTGTGGTGTGTGTTTTCGGTGCGGTCTATCGGTCTGTTTGTTAGCAGGATTGTTCCGATTTTGTTGTTGTTCCGACACCTGATCAACCCCAATGATCCTGCTTGCTGTCTTGATCAAGCGCTGTAATTTGACATGATCTTGGACACGCAGGGGGACAGTTTGATATAGTAACACAAAATGTAATGAAATACTAAAGTGGACCCACCTTGTCATGGCAGGTCTTCTCACAGGGTAGCATCAGCTTGGTGGGCGTTCCCATCGCGGTCTCCACCAGCCGGATGGATCGGACCAGCTCAGCCAGCTCCGCGGGCTCCAGGGACGCCTCGTGGTCATTTCCCTTCCAGGTCTTGTCCAAAGTTACGTGGCGCTCCACGACCTTTGCCCCCATCGCCACAGCGGCCACAGATATGTAGATTCCCCGCTCGTGTCCAGAATATCCGATGGGGATGTCCGGGAATTCCCTCTGGTATTCCTTTGGGAGAAGAGAGAGTGGGTAAAAAAAAAAACTATTGCTCACTATTGCTTGTCTGTGGTGTGTGTTTTCGGTGCGGTCTATCGGTCTGTTTGTTAGCAGGATTGTTCCGATTTTGTTGTTGTTCCGACACCTGATCAACCCCAATGATCCTGCTTGCTGTCTTGATCAAGCGCTGTAATTTGACATGATCTTGGACACGCAGGGGGACAGTTTGATATAGTAACACAAAATGTAATGAAATACTAAAGTGGACCCACCTTGTCATGGCAGGTCTTCTCACAGGGTAGCATCAGCTTGGTGGGCGTTCCCATCGCGGTCTCCACCAGCCGGATGGATCGGACCAGCTCAGCCAGCTCCGCGGGCTCCAGGGACGCCTCGTGGTCATTTCCCTTCCAGGTCTTGTCCAAAGTTACGTGGCGCTCCACGACCTTTGCCCCCATCGCCACAGCGGCCACAGATATGTAGATTCCCCGCTCGTGTCCAGAATATCCGATGGGGATGTCCGGGAATTCCCTCTGGTATTCCTTTGGGAGAAGAGAGAGTGGGTAAAAAAAAAAACTATTGCTCACTATTGCTTGTCTGTGGTGTGTGTTTTCGGTGCGGTCTATCGGTCTGTTTGTTAGCAGGATTGTTCCGATTTTGTTGTTGTTCCGACACCTGATCAACCCCAATGATCCTGCTTGCTGTCTTGATCAAGCGCTGTAATTTGACATGATCTTGGACACGCAGGGGGACAGTTTGATATAGTAACACAAAATGTAATGAAATACTAAAGTGGACCCACCTTGTCATGGCAGGTCTTCTCACAGGGTAGCATCAGCTTGGTGGGCGTTCCCATCGCGGTCTCCACCAGCCGGATGGATCGGACCAGCTCAGCCAGCTCCGCGGGCTCCAGGGACGCCTCGTGGTCATTTCCCTTCCAGGTCTTGTCCAAAGTTACGTGGCGCTCCACGACCTTTGCCCCCATCGCCACAGCGGCCACAGATATGTAGATTCCCCGCTCGTGTCCAGAATATCCGATGGGGATGTCCGGGAATTCCCTCTGGTATTCCTTTGGGAGAAGAGAGAGTGGGTAAAAAAAAAAACTATTGCTCACTATTGCTTGTCTGTGGTGTGTGTTTTCGGTGCGGTCTATCGGTCCAGGAGCGGACTCCCTGCGGGTGCGGGCTGACAGCGCCGAGCCGAGCAGCAGAGGAGATCCGGGGAGCAGCGCAGCAAACCAGGATGCCCACCAGAGCAACGAGGACCGGGCAGATCAGCGGCCAGGAGCGGTCTCCGGGTGGGTCCGTGCAGACAGCGTCGGGCAGTGCAGCAGAGGAGCCGAGCGGCCGACCACAGCGGACCAGGCGCCACAGCAGAGCACCGTCTGCCGTACCAAACAACGGGCTTCAAAGGACTCCCTGCGGGCAGGAGCCGACGACTTCAGGTCCAGCAGCAGAGGAGGAGGCAAGGCAGTATACGAATGCAGAAATTATAGACGTTTGTAAAACAAAGGGCTTACACATAATGCATCTCAATGTGAGAAGTCTAATACATAAAATTCACCAAATTAGACAGCTCGTAAATAGTAGCATGGCAGGAATAATATGTATAACTGAGACATGGTTGGATGCATCAATATCAGATGTAGAAATCGAAATTGAAAATTACACAGTAACCAGGAAAGATCGAAATAGGAGGGGGGGGGGTCTGTATTTATATAAGGGCTGATATTGTATTCAACGTAAGGTCTGATCTCAATGAGGATCAGTTAGAATCCCTTTGGGCCGAAATCCTGTTGCCTAAAAGCAAGCCAATCCTTGTAGGAGTATGCTACAGACCTCCAGATCAGAGCGATTTCTACAATAAGCTTGAAGATCTATGTTCCAAACACAAAGAGCTAATGAATGGTGAGGTTTTACTATTGGGGGATTTTAACACCGATGTCTCAAGACGTGACCATGTAATGTTTAAGGCATTTAAGAACATGTGCTCAACCTTTAACTTCAAACAAATAATAAACAAACCCACTCGGATAACAAGCTCTTCCAAGACCACCATTGATCTAATACTGGTGTCAGATAAGTCAAAAGTCTCCAACTGTGGTGTAATAGACTGCGGTATTAGTGACCACTCAATAATCTTCTGTACACGAAGGATTATGAGGGCAGCCCTTGACTACCACAACACTATTAGGATCCGTTCTATGAAGAACTACAACAGTGAGGCATTAAAAGAAAAGTTAAGGGGCACGGACTGGTCACCTGTTTTCAGCTGTGCTCATGTTGACAAGGCCTGGGGATTTTTCAAATCCCTTTTTCTGGAAGCAGTAGATATTAGTGCACCAGAAAAAACCATCAGAATTAAAGTCAGATCGGAGCCTTGGATGAACCCAGAAATAATTGGAGCAATAAAGTCCAGAAATGACATGTTCACTAGATTTAGAAAAAATAGCGATGAGCAATTATATACTGAGTTTAAAACACTTAGAAATGAAGTAACTAGATTAATTAAGATAGCCAAGGCGGAATACTACAATGAAAAAATAACAGAAAATAAGTCAAATCCTAAACAATTATGGAAGTGTCTGAAAATGACGGGATACGGGAACAGGCTCAAGACAAAAGCAAAAAATATGAATTTAGATATAGGAGGCTCACTGATTACAGGACATGCCAATGTAGCTAATTATATAAATACGTTCTTCATTACTATAGCAAACAAACTAGTAAATAAACTGCCCAGCCCCAGTGGCAAATATGGAGAAAGACAGGTGGGGGAGTTTTACAGGAAGAAAGGTATCCTGGCAGATACCTTCTCTTTCTCAAGTGTGTCTGAGGACACGGTAGAAAAGAAACTCAAGGCCCTCAACCCTGCGAAGGCAACAGGACAGGACAAGATTCCCGCCAGATTTTTGAGGGATGCAGCGGAGACAATTGCTCCATGTATAACATTTATCCTAAACAAGTCCATTGAAAAGGGGCATTTTCCCACTGATCTTAAATCAGCCAGAGTTATCCCTATCTACAAAAAAGGAAATAAATTAGACCCGGGGAACTACCGTCCTGTCTCGATCCTTAGCACGGTGTCAAAGGTAATGGAAAGAATCATCTTTGAGCAAATAAATGAATACCTGTCAACAAACAACATCCTGTATGAGTATCAGTCGGGGTTCAGAATATCTCACTCCACAGACACATGTCTGCTGTACCTGACAGACCAAATCAGAACAGAAGTAGACAAGGGTAGATATTGTGGAATGGTTTTATTAGATTTACAAAAAGCCTTTGATACCGTGAACCATGATATACTGCTATTCAAAATGAAGGCTATGGGTTTTAACAGTGCTTCGCTAAGGTGGGTAGAGTCATACCTAAGGGGGAGGAAGCAAGTGGTGGAAGTGAATGGCATTATGTCATCTTCACTAGTGCCAACTTGCGGGGTGCCTCAAGGGAGCATTTTAGGTCCAGTCTTATTTCTTTTATATGTCAATGACATGAAATCTGCCTGTGAATGTGACTTGCTTCTCTTTGCGGACGATGCGGCTCTACTGGTCTCACACCAGGATAAAGGGGAGGTAGAAATCATACTCAGCCGAGAGCTACTCAGGATCAGTTGCTGGCTGGTTGATAACAGGTTGTCCCTCCACTTAGGTAAGACAGAAGCCATTCTCTTTGGTTCTACCATCAAATTGAGGAGGTCTCCGGGGTTTAGGGTGGTGGTGGGAGACGTAGAGGTCTCAGCTAGGGAGGAGGTCACATACCTGGGCTGTGTGCTGGACAACACTTTATCAGGAGAGAGCATGGCGCAGAGGGTAGCCAAAAAGATTAACCAGAGAGTGAAATTCCTCTCCAGGATTTCCACCTATGTTAACAGGTACGCTCTGGAAATCCTAGCGGGAGCACTGGTTCAGTGTCAATACGACTACGCATGTTCCTCCTGGTACACCGGCATCGCAGTGTCACTGAAAAACAGGCTCCAGACAGCACAAAATAGATTAGTCAGACTCATTTTACAATTGAATCCTAGGACTCACCTACTACAGTCTCACTTCGACAGCCTCAAGTGGCTAAGAGTAGAGGAGAGAGTAAAACAAATCAAACTCGGCATGGTACACAGGATAGTTAACAATGCTGTCCCAAAATATCTTAGACATTACTTCACCAAGGTCAGTGACGTACATGGGCACGGCACTAGAGGGAGCCCCACAGATTTGGTCCCAGTAAAATGCAAAAGATGCATCGGCCAAAATTCCTTTCGTTATTCAGCGGCAGTAGCCTGGAACAGTCTCCCAGCTGAGATTAAGACGATCAGCCCCTATCCCTCCTTCAAAGGTAAAGTCAAGAACTGGATCAGGAGTAACAGAACCTGGACTTAATGTGTTGTGTTATATTGTGGTATTGTATTATTATATCATATATTATATTATATCTATATTATTATATAGTATATAATGTTGTATGGTAATGATATGTAATGCTATAGTATATTATAAAATATTGTCCAGTATAGGTACAGGTAGGATGGATTTGATGGTAGCCAAGGTGAATGAGGTGGGGGGCGACCTGTTGTCGGCCAGCCAGTAACTGAGCCGGTGGCTCACTCGACCCATATGTTATGAGATCTTATTTTATTTTATTTATTTTATTTATTTTATTTGATTATTTTTTAACGTATGTTTTTATTAGGATTTGAGGGGTTTATTTCTTTAATAGCACAAATTGTCTTTTATCTTATTTTATGCTTATTTTTATTGGTTATTCACTGTGCCCCACTTTCCCATATCATTCTCCCCCCTGCGTGGCAGGCACACCCACGCATCACCCTCAGACTCTGACAAGTGCTTGTGGCACTCACACTATCACACACTTACACACATCCAGACATACACACAACAGTACACATTTTATAACAGTCATCATGAGGACCGCAATGGAAATAAGCTGTCAGCTTTATTGCGTTTTTATCCTTTTGATAATGGTGGGCCTGTGTATGTATATATGTAAATTGTATATACTGTGTATTCATTATCAATAAAGAACTCAATCAATCAAAAAAGTCTGTTTGTTAGCAGGATTGTTCCGATTTTGTTGTTGTTCCGACACCTGATCAACCCCAATGATCCTGCTTGCTGTCTTGATCAAGCGCTGTAATTTGACATGATCTTGGACACGCAGGGGGACAGTTTGATATAGTAACACAAAATGTAATGAAATACTAAAGTGGACCCACCTTGTCATGGCAGGTCTTCTCACAGGGTAGCATCAGCTTGGTGGGCGTTCCCATCGCGGTCTCCACCAGCCGGATGGATCGGACCAGCTCAGCCAGCTCCGCGGGCTCCAGGGACGCCTCGTGGTCATTTCCCTTCCAGGTCTTGTCCAAAGTTACGTGGCGCTCCACGACCTTTGCCCCCATCGCCACAGCGGCCACAGATATGTAGATTCCCCGCTCGTGTCCAGAATATCCGATGGGGATGTCCGGGAATTCCCTCTGGTATTCCTTTGGGAGAAGAGAGAGTGGGTAAAAAAAAAAACTATTGCTCACTATTGCTTGTCTGTGGTGTGTGTTTTCGGTGCGGTCTATCGGTCTGTTTGTTAGCAGGATTGTTCCGATTTTGTTGTTGTTCCGACACCTGATCAACCCCAATGATCCTGCTTGCTGTCTTGATCAAGCGCTGTAATTTGACATGATCTTGGACACGCAGGGGGACAGTTTGATATAGTAACACAAAATGTAATGAAATACTAAAGTGGACCCACCTTGTCATGGCAGGTCTTCTCACAGGGTAGCATCAGCTTGGTGGGCGTTCCCATCGCGGTCTCCACCAGCCGGATGGATCGGACCAGCTCAGCCAGCTCCGCGGGCTCCAGGGACGCCTCGTGGTCATTTCCCTTCCAGGTCTTGTCCAAAGTTACGTGGCGCTCCACGACCTTTGCCCCCATCGCCACAGCGGCCACAGATATGTAGATTCCCCGCTCGTGTCCAGAATATCCGATGGGGATGTCCGGGAATTCCCTCTGGTATTCCTTTGGGAGAAGAGAGAGTGGGTAAAAAAAAAAACTATTGCTCACTATTGCTTGTCTGTGGTGTGTGTTTTCGGTGCGGTCTATCGGTCTGTTTGTTAGCAGGATTGTTCCGATTTTGTTGTTGTTCCGACACCTGATCAACCCCAATGATCCTGCTTGCTGTCTTGATCAAGCGCTGTAATTTGACATGATCTTGGACACGCAGGGGGACAGTTTGATATAGTAACACAAAATGTAATGAAATACTAAAGTGGACCCACCTTGTCATGGCAGGTCTTCTCACAGGGTAGCATCAGCTTGGTGGGCGTTCCCATCGCGGTCTCCACCAGCCGGATGGATCGGACCAGCTCAGCCAGCTCCGCGGGCTCCAGGGACGCCTCGTGGTCATTTCCCTTCCAGGTCTTGTCCAAAGTTACGTGGCGCTCCACGACCTTTGCCCCCATCGCCACAGCGGCCACAGATATGTAGATTCCCCGCTCGTGTCCAGAATATCCGATGGGGATGTCCGGGAATTCCCTCTGGTATTCCTTTGGGAGAAGAGAGAGTGGGTAAAAAAAAAAACTATTGCTCACTATTGCTTGTCTGTGGTGTGTGTTTTCGGTGCGGTCTATCGGTCTGTTTGTTAGCAGGATTGTTCCGATTTTGTTGTTGTTCCGACACCTGATCAACCCCAATGATCCTGCTTGCTGTCTTGATCAAGCGCTGTAATTTGACATGATCTTGGACACGCAGGGGGACAGTTTGATATAGTAACACAAAATGTAATGAAATACTAAAGTGGACCCACCTTGTCATGGCAGGTCTTCTCACAGGGTAGCATCAGCTTGGTGGGCGTTCCCATCGCGGTCTCCACCAGCCGGATGGATCGGACCAGCTCAGCCAGCTCCGCGGGCTCCAGGGACGCCTCGTGGTCATTTCCCTTCCAGGTCTTGTCCAAAGTTACGTGGCGCTCCACGACCTTTGCCCCCATCGCCACAGCGGCCACAGATATGTAGATTCCCCGCTCGTGTCCAGAATATCCGATGGGGATGTCCGGGAATTCCCTCTGGTATTCCTTTGGGAGAAGAGAGAGTGGGTAAAAAAAAAAACTATTGCTCACTATTGCTTGTCTGTGGTGTGTGTTTTCGGTGCGGTCTATCGGTCTGTTTGTTAGCAGGATTGTTCCGATTTTGTTGTTGTTCCGACACCTGATCAACCCCAATGATCCTGCTTGCTGTCTTGATCAAGCGCTGTAATTTGACATGATCTTGGACACGCAGGGGGACAGTTTGATATAGTAACACAAAATGTAATGAAATACTAAAGTGGACCCACCTTGTCATGGCAGGTCTTCTCACAGGGTAGCATCAGCTTGGTGGGCGTTCCCATCGCGGTCTCCACCAGCCGGATGGATCGGACCAGCTCAGCCAGCTCCGCGGGCTCCAGGGACGCCTCGTGGTCATTTCCCTTCCAGGTCTTGTCCAAAGTTACGTGGCGCTCCACGACCTTTGCCCCCATCGCCACAGCGGCCACAGATATGTAGATTCCCCGCTCGTGTCCAGAATATCCGATGGGGATGTCCGGGAATTCCCTCTGGTATTCCTTTGGGAGAAGAGAGAGTGGGTAAAAAAAAAAACTATTGCTCACTATTGCTTGTCTGTGGTGTGTGTTTTCGGTGCGGTCTATCGGTCTGTTTGTTAGCAGGATTGTTCCGATTTTGTTGTTGTTCCGACACCTGATCAACCCCAATGATCCTGCTTGCTGTCTTGATCAAGCGCTGTAATTTGACATGATCTTGGACACGCAGGGGGACAGTTTGATATAGTAACACAAAATGTAATGAAATACTAAAGTGGACCCACCTTGTCATGGCAGGTCTTCTCACAGGGTAGCATCAGCTTGGTGGGCGTTCCCATCGCGGTCTCCACCAGCCGGATGGATCGGACCAGCTCAGCCAGCTCCGCGGGCTCCAGGGACGCCTCGTGGTCATTTCCCTTCCAGGTCTTGTCCAAAGTTACGTGGCGCTCCACGACCTTTGCCCCCATCACCACAGCGGCCACAGATATGTAGATTCCCCGCTCGTGTCCAGAATATCCGATGGGGATGTCCGGGAATTCCCTCTGGTATTCCTTTGGGAGAAGAGAGAGTGGGTAAAAAAAAAAACTATTGCTCACTATTGCTTGTCTGTGGTGTGTGTTTTCGGTGCGGTCTATCGGTCTGTTTGTTAGCAGGATTGTTCCGATTTTGTTGTTGTTCCGACACCTGATCAACCCCAATGATCCTGCTTGCTGTCTTGATCAAGCGCTGTAATTTGACATGATCTTGGACACGCAGGGGGACAGTTTGATATAGTAACACAAAATGTAATGAAATACTAAAGTGGACCCACCTTGTCATGGCAGGTCTTCTCACAGGGTAGCATCAGCTTGGTGGGCGTTCCCATCGCGGTCTCCACCAGCCGGATGGATCGGACCAGCTCAGCCAGCTCCGCGGGCTCCAGGGACGCCTCGTGGTCATTTCCCTTCCAGGTCTTGTCCAAAGTTACGTGGCGCTCCACGACCTTTGCCCCCATCGCCACAGCGGCCACAGATATGTAGATTCCCCGCTCGTGTCCAGAATATCCGATGGGGATGTCCGGGAATTCCCTCTGGTATTCCTTTGGGAGAAGAGAGAGTGGGTAAAAAAAAAAACTATTGCTCACTATTGCTTGTCTGTGGTGTGTGTTTTCGGTGCGGTCTATCGGTCTGTTTGTTAGCAGGATTGTTCCGATTTTGTTGTTGTTCCGACACCTGATCAACCCCAATGATCCTGCTTGCTGTCTTGATCAAGCGCTGTAATTTGACATGATCTTGGACACGCAGGGGGACAGTTTGATATAGTAACACAAAATGTAATGAAATACTAAAGTGGACCCACCTTGTCATGGCAGGTCTTCTCACAGGGTAGCATCAGCTTGGTGGGCGTTCCCATCGCGGTCTCCACCAGCCGGATGGATCGGACCAGCTCAGCCAGCTCCGCGGGCTCCAGGGACGCCTCGTGGTCATTTCCCTTCCAGGTCTTGTCCAAAGTTACGTGGCGCTCCACGACCTTTGCCCCCATCGCCACAGCGGCCACAGATATGTAGATTCCCCGCTCGTGTCCAGAATATCCGATGGGGATGTCCGGGAATTCCCTCTGGTATTCCTTTGGGAGAAGAGAGAGTGGGTAAAAAAAAAAACTATTGCTCACTATTGCTTGTCTGTGGTGTGTGTTTTCGGTGCGGTCTATCGGTCTGTTTGTTAGCAGGATTGTTCCGATTTTGTTGTTGTTCCGACACCTGATCAACCCCAATGATCCTGCTTGCTGTCTTGATCAAGCGCTGTAATTTGACATGATCTTGGACACGCAGGGGGACAGTTTGATATAGTAACACAAAATGTAATGAAATACTAAAGTGGACCCACCTTGTCATGGCAGGTCTTCTCACAGGGTAGCATCAGCTTGGTGGGCGTTCCCATCGCGGTCTCCACCAGCCGGATGGATCGGACCAGCTCAGCCAGCTCCGCGGGCTCCAGGGACGCCTCGTGGTCATTTCCCTTCCAGGTCTTGTCCAAAGTTACGTGGCGCTCCACGACCTTTGCCCCCATCGCCACAGCGGCCACAGATATGTAGATTCCCCGCTCGTGTCCAGAATATCCGATGGGGATGTCCGGGAATTCCCTCTGGTATTCCTTTGGGAGAAGAGAGAGTGGGTAAAAAAAAAAACTATTGCTCACTATTGCTTGTCTGTGGTGTGTGTTTTCGGTGCGGTCTATCGGTCTGTTTGTTAGCAGGATTGTTCCGATTTTGTTGTTGTTCCGACACCTGATCAACCCCAATGATCCTGCTTGCTGTCTTGATCAAGCGCTGTAATTTGACATGATCTTGGACACGCAGGGGGACAGTTTGATATAGTAACACAAAATGTAATGAAATACTAAAGTGGACCCACCTTGTCATGGCAGGTCTTCTCACAGGGTAGCATCAGCTTGGTGGGCGTTCCCATCGCGGTCTCCACCAGCCGGATGGATCGGACCAGCTCAGCCAGCTCCGCGGGCTCCAGGGACGCCTCGTGGTCATTTCCCTTCCAGGTCTTGTCCAAAGTTACGTGGCGCTCCACGACCTTTGCCCCCATCGCCACAGCGGCCACAGATATGTAGATTCCCCGCTCGTGTCCAGAATATCCGATGGGGATGTCCGGGAATTCCCTCTGGTATTCCTTTGGGAGAAGAGAGAGTGGGTAAAAAAAAAAACTATTGCTCACTATTGCTTGTCTGTGGTGTGTGTTTTCGGTGCGGTCTATCGGTCTGTTTGTTAGCAGGATTGTTCCGATTTTGTTGTTGTTCCGACACCTGATCAACCCCAATGATCCTGCTTGCTGTCTTGATCAAGCGCTGTAATTTGACATGATCTTGGACACGCAGGGGGACAGTTTGATATAGTAACACAAAATGTAATGAAATACTAAAGTGGACCCACCTTGTCATGGCAGGTCTTCTCACAGGGTAGCATCAGCTTGGTGGGCGTTCCCATCGCGGTCTCCACCAGCCGGATGGATCGGACCAGCTCAGCCAGCTCCGCGGGCTCCAGGGACGCATCGTGGTCATTTCCCTTCCAGGTCTTGTCCAAAGTTACGTGGCGCTCCACGACCTTTGCCCCCATCGCCACAGCGGCCACAGATATGTAGATTCCCCGCTCGTGTCCAGAATATCCGATGGGGATGTCCGGGAATTCCCTCTGGTATTCCTTTGGGAGAAGAGAGAGTGGGTAAAAAAAAAAAACTATTGCTCACTATTGCTTGTCTGTGGTGTGTGTTTTCGGTGCGGTCTATCGGTCTGTTTGTTAGCAGGATTGTTCCGATTTTGTTGTTGTTCCGACACCTGATCAACCCCAATGATCCTGCTTGCTGTCTTGATCAAGCGCTGTAATTTGACATGATCTTGGACACGCAGGGGGACAGTTTGATATAGTAACACAAAATGTAATGAAATACTAAAGTGGACCCACCTTGTCATGGCAGGTCTTCTCACAGGGTAGCATCAGCTTGGTGGGCGTTCCCATCGCGGTCTCCACCAGCCGGATGGATCGGACCAGCTCAGCCAGCTCCGCGGGCTCCAGGGACGCCTCGTGGTCATTTCCCTTCCAGGTCTTGTCCAAAGTTACGTGGCGCTCCACGACCTTTGCCCCCATCGCCACAGCGGCCACAGATATGTAGATTCCCCGCTCGTGTCCAGAATATCCGATGGGGATGTCCGGGAATTCCCTCTGGTATTCCTTTGGGAGAAGAGAGAGTGGGTAAAAAAAAAACTATTGCTCACTATTGCTTGTCTGTGGTGTGTGTTTTCGGTGCGGTCTATCGGTCTGTTTGTTAGCAGGATTGTTTCCGATTTTGTTGTTGTTCCGACACCTGATCAACCCCAATGATCCTGCTTGCTGTCTTGATCAAGCGCTGTAATTTGACATGATCTTGGACACGCAGGGGGACAGTTTGATATAGTAACACAAAATGTAATGAAATACTAAAGTGGACCCACCTTGTCATGGCAGGTCTTCTCACAGGGTAGCATCAGCTTGGTGGGCGTTCCCATCGCGGTCTCCACCAGCCGGATGGATCGGACCAGCTCAGCCAGCTCTGCGGGCTCCAGGGACGCCTCGTGGTCATTTCCCTTCCAGGTCTTGTCCAAAGTTACGTGGCGCTCCACGACCTTTGCCCCCATCGCCACAGCGGCCACAGATATGTAGATTCCCCGCTCGTGTCCAGAATATCCGATGGGGATGTCCGGGAATTCCCTCTGGTATTCCTTTGGGAGAAGAGAGAGTGGGTAAAAAAAAAACTATTGCTCACTATTGCTTGTCTGTGGTGTGTGTTTTCGGTGCGGTCTATCGGTCTGTTTGTTAGCAGGATTGTTCCGATTTTGTTGTTGTTCCGACACCTGATCAACCCCAATGATCCTGCTTGCTGTCTTGATCAAGCGCTGTAATTTGACATGATCTTGGACACGCAGGGGGACAGTTTGATATAGTAACACAAAATGTAATGAAATACTAAAGTGGACCCACCTTGTCATGGCAGGTCTTCTCACAGGGTAGCATCAGCTTGGTGGGCGTTCCCATCGCGGTCTCCACCAGCCGGATGGATCGGACCAGCTCAGCCAGCTCCGCGGGCTCCAGGGACGCCTCGTGGTCATTTCCCTTCCAGGTCTTGTCCAAAGTTACGTGGCGCTCCACGACCTTTGCCCCCATCGCCACAGCGGCCACAGATATGTAGATTCCCCGCTCGTGTCCAGAATATCCGATGGGGATGTCCGGGAATTCCCTCTGGTATTCCTTTGGGAGAAGAGAGAGTGGGTAAAAAAAAAAACTATTGCTCACTATTGCTTGTCTGTGGTGTGTGTTTTCGGTGCGGTCTATCGGTCTGTTTGTTAGCAGGATTGTTCCGATTTTGTTGTTGTTCCGACACCTGATCAACCCCAATGATCCTGCTTGCTGTCTTGATCAAGCGCTGTAATTTGACATGATCTTGGACACGCAGGGGGACAGTTTGATATAGTAACACAAAATGTAATGAAATACTAAAGTGGACCCACCTTGTCATGGCAGGTCTTCTCACAGGGTAGCATCAGCTTGGTGGGCGTTCCCATCGCGGTCTCCACCAGCCGGATGGATCGGACCAGCTCAGCCAGCTCCGCGGGCTCCAGGGACGCCTCGTGGTCATTTCCCTTCCAGGTCTTGTCCAAAGTTACGTGGCGCTCCACGACCTTTGCCCCCATCGCCACAGCGGCCACAGATATGTAGATTCCCCGCTCGTGTCCAGAATATCCGATGGGGATGTCCGGGAATTCCCTCTGGTATTCCTTTGGGAGAAGAGAGAGTGGGTAAAAAAAAAACTATTGCTCACTATTGCTTGTCTGTGGTGTGTGTTTTCGGTGCGGTCTATCGGTCTGTTTGTTAGCAGGATTGTTCCGATTTTGTTGTTGTTCCGACACCTGATCAACCCCAATGATCCTGCTTGCTGTCTTGATCAAGCGCTGTAATTTGACATGATCTTGGACACGCAGGGGGACAGTTTGATATAGTAACACAAAATGTAATGAAATACTAAAGTGGACCCACCTTGTCATGGCAGGTCTTCTCACAGGGTAGCATCAGCTTGGTGGGCGTTCCCATCGCGGTCTCCACCAGCCGGATGGATCGGACCAGCTCAGCCAGCTCCGCGGGCTCCAGGGACGCCTCGTGGTCATTTCCCTTCCAGGTCTTGTCCAAAGTTACGTGGCGCTCCACGACCTTTGCCCCCATCGCCACAGCGGCCACAGATATGTAGATTCCCCGCTCGTGTCCAGAATATCCGATGGGGATGTCCGGGAATTCCCTCTGGTATTCCTTTGGGAGAAGAGAGAGTGGGTAAAAAAAAAAACTATTGCTCACTATTGCTTGTCTGTGGTGTGTGTTTTCGGTGCGGTCTATCGGTCTGTTTGTTAGCAGGATTGTTCCGATTTTGTTGTTGTTCCGACACCTGATCAACCCCAATGATCCTGCTTGCTGTCTTGATCAAGCGCTGTAATTTGACATGATCTTGGACACGCAGGGGGACAGTTTGATATAGTAACACAAAATGTAATGAAATACTAAAGTGGACCCACCTTGTCATGGCAGGTCTTCTCACAGGGTAGCATCAGCTTGGTGGGCGTTCCCATCGCGGTCTCCACCAGCCGGATGGATCGGACCAGCTCAGCCAGCTCCGCGGGCTCCAGGGACGCCTCGTGGTCATTTCCCTTCCAGGTCTTGTCCAAAGTTACGTGGCGCTCCACGACCTTTGCCCCCATCGCCACAGCGGCCACAGATATGTAGATTCCCCGCTCGTGTCCAGAATATCCGATGGGGATGTCCGGGAATTCCCTCTGGTATTCCTTTGGGAGAAGAGAGAGTGGGTAAAAAAAAAAACTATTGCTCACTATTGCTTGTCTGTGGTGTGTGTTTTCGGTGCGGTCTATCGGTCTGTTTGTTAGCAGGATTGTTCCGATTTTGTTGTTGTTCCGACACCTGATCAACCCCAATGATCCTGCTTGCTGTCTTGATCAAGCGCTGTAATTTGACATGATCTTGGACACGCAGGGGGACAGTTTGATATAGTAACACAAAATGTAATGAAATACTAAAGTGGACCCACCTTGTCATGGCAGGTCTTCTCACAGGGTAGCATCAGCTTGGTGGGCGTTCCCATCGCGGTCTCCACCAGCCGGATGGATCGGACCAGCTCAGCCAGCTCCGCGGGCTCCAGGGACGCCTCGTGGTCATTTCCCTTCCAGGTCTTGTCCAAAGTTACGTGGCGCTCCACGACCTTTGCCCCCATCGCCACAGCGGCCACAGATATGTAGATTCCCCGCTCGTGTCCAGAATATCCGATGGGGATGTCCGGGAATTCCCTCTGGTATTCCTTTGGGAGAAGAGAGAGTGGGTAAAAAAAAAAACTATTGCTCACTATTGCTTGTCTGTGGTGTGTGTTTTCGGTGCGGTCTATCGGTCTGTTTGTTAGCAGGATTGTTCCGATTTTGTTGTTGTTCCGACACCTGATCAACCCCAATGATCCTGCTTGCTGTCTTGATCAAGCGCTGTAATTTGACATGATCTTGGACACGCAGGGGGACAGTTTGATATAGTAACACAAAATGTAATGAAATACTAAAGTGGACCCACCTTGTCATGGCAGGTCTTCTCACAGGGTAGCATCAGCTTGGTGGGCGTTCCCATCGCGGTCTCCACCAGCCGGATGGATCGGACCAGCTCAGCCAGCTCCGCGGGCTCCAGGGACGCCTCGTGGTCATTTCCCTTCCAGGTCTTGTCCAAAGTTACGTGGCGCTCCACGACCTTTGCCCCCATCGCCACAGCGGCCACAGATATGTAGATTCCCCGCTCGTGTCCAGAATATCCGATGGGGATGTCCGGGAATTCCCTCTGGTATTCCTTTGGGAGAAGAGAGAGTGGGTAAAAAAAAAAACTATTGCTCACTATTGCTTGTCTGTGGTGTGTGTTTTCGGTGCGGTCTATCGGTCTGTTTGTTAGCAGGATTGTTCCGATTTTGTTGTTGTTCCGACACCTGATCAACCCCAATGATCCTGCTTGCTGTCTTGATCAAGCGCTGTAATTTGACATGATCTTGGACACGCAGGGGGACAGTTTGATATAGTAACACAAAATGTAATGAAATACTAAAGTGGACCCACCTTGTCATGGCAGGTCTTCTCACAGGGTAGCATCAGCTTGGTGGGCGTTCCCATCGCGGTCTCCACCAGCCGGATGGATCGGACCAGCTCAGCCAGCTCCGCGGGCTCCAGGGACGCCTCGTGGTCATTTCCCTTCCAGGTCTTGTCCAAAGTTACGTGGCGCTCCACGACCTTTGCCCCCATCGCCACAGCGGCCACAGATATGTAGATTCCCCGCTCGTGTCCAGAATATCCGATGGGGATGTCCGGGAATTCCCTCTGGTATTCCTTTGGGAGAAGAGAGAGTGGGTAAAAAAAAAAACTATTGCTCACTATTGCTTGTCTGTGGTGTGTGTTTTCGGTGCGGTCTATCGGTCTGTTTGTTAGCAGGATTGTTCCGATTTTGTTGTTGTTCCGACACCTGATCAACCCCAATGATCCTGCTTGCTGTCTTGATCAAGCGCTGTAATTTGACATGATCTTGGACACGCAGGGGGACAGTTTGATATAGTAACACAAAATGTAATGAAATACTAAAGTGGACCCACCTTGTCATGGCAGGTCTTCTCACAGGGTAGCATCAGCTTGGTGGGCGTTCCCATCGCGGTCTCCACCAGCCGGATGGATCGGACCAGCTCAGCCAGCTCCGCGGGCTCCAGGGACGCCTCGTGGTCATTTCCCTTCCAGGTCTTGTCCAAAGTTACGTGGCGCTCCACGACCTTTGCCCCCATCGCCACAGCGGCCACAGATATGTAGATTCCCCGCTCGTGTCCAGAATATCCGATGGGGATGTCCGGGAATTCCCTCTGGTATTCCTTTGGGAGAAGAGAGAGTGGGTAAAAAAAAAAACTATTGCTCACTATTGCTTGTCTGTGGTGTGTGTTTTCGGTGCGGTCTATCGGTCTGTTTGTTAGCAGGATTGTTCCGATTTTGTTGTTGTTCCGACACCTGATCAACCCCAATGATCCTGCTTGCTGTCTTGATCAAGCGCTGTAATTTGACATGATCTTGGACACGCAGGGGGACAGTTTGATATAGTAACACAAAATGTAATGAAATACTAAAGTGGACCCACCTTGTCATGGCAGGTCTTCTCACAGGGTAGCATCAGCTTGGTGGGCGTTCCCATCGCGGTCTCCACCAGCCGGATGGATCGGACCAGCTCAGCCAGCTCCGCGGGCTCCAGGGACGCATCGTGGTCATTTCCCTTCCAGGTCTTGTCCAAAGTTACGTGGCGCTCCACGACCTTTGCCCCCATCGCCACAGCGGCCACAGATATGTAGATTCCCCGCTCGTGTCCAGAATATCCGATGGGGATGTCCGGGAATTCCCTCTGGTATTCCTTTGGGAGAAGAGAGAGTGGGTAAAAAAAAAAAACTATTGCTCACTATTGCTTGTCTGTGGTGTGTGTTTTCGGTGCGGTCTATCGGTCTGTTTGTTAGCAGGATTGTTCCGATTTTGTTGTTGTTCCGACACCTGATCAACCCCAATGATCCTGCTTGCTGTCTTGATCAAGCGCTGTAATTTGACATGATCTTGGACACGCAGGGGGACAGTTTGATATAGTAACACAAAATGTAATGAAATACTAAAGTGGACCCACCTTGTCATGGCAGGTCTTCTCACAGGGTAGCATCAGCTTGGTGGGCGTTCCCATCGCGGTCTCCACCAGCCGGATGGATCGGACCAGCTCAGCCAGCTCCGCGGGCTCCAGGGACGCCTCGTGGTCATTTCCCTTCCAGGTCTTGTCCAAAGTTACGTGGCGCTCCACGACCTTTGCCCCCATCGCCACAGCGGCCACAGATATGTAGATTCCCCGCTCGTGTCCAGAATATCCGATGGGGATGTCCGGGAATTCCCTCTGGTATTCCTTTGGGAGAAGAGAGAGTGGGTAAAAAAAAAACTATTGCTCACTATTGCTTGTCTGTGGTGTGTGTTTTCGGTGCGGTCTATCGGTCTGTTTGTTAGCAGGATTGTTTCCGATTTTGTTGTTGTTCCGACACCTGATCAACCCCAATGATCCTGCTTGCTGTCTTGATCAAGCGCTGTAATTTGACATGATCTTGGACACGCAGGGGGACAGTTTGATATAGTAACACAAAATGTAATGAAATACTAAAGTGGACCCACCTTGTCATGGCAGGTCTTCTCACAGGGTAGCATCAGCTTGGTGGGCGTTCCCATCGCGGTCTCCACCAGCCGGATGGATCGGACCAGCTCAGCCAGCTCCGCGGGCTCCAGGGACGCCTCGTGGTCATTTCCCTTCCAGGTCTTGTCCAAAGTTACGTGGCGCTCCACGACCTTTGCCCCCATCGCCACAGCGGCCACAGATATGTAGATTCCCCGCTCGTGTCCAGAATATCCGATGGGGATGTCCGGGAATTCCCTCTGGTATTCCTTTGGGAGAAGAGAGAGTGGGTAAAAAAAAAACTATTGCTCACTATTGCTTGTCTGTGGTGTGTGTTTTCGGTGCGGTCTATCGGTCTGTTTGTTAGCAGGATTGTTCCGATTTTGTTGTTGTTCCGACACCTGATCAACCCCAATGATCCTGCTTGCTGTCTTGATCAAGCGCTGTAATTTGACATGATCTTGGACACGCAGGGGGACAGTTTGATATAGTAACACAAAATGTAATGAAATACTAAAGTGGACCCACCTTGTCATGGCAGGTCTTCTCACAGGGTAGCATCAGCTTGGTGGGCGTTCCCATCGCGGTCTCCACCAGCCGGATGGATCGGACCAGCTCAGCCAGCTCCGCGGGCTCCAGGGACGCCTCGTGGTCATTTCCCTTCCAGGTCTTGTCCAAAGTTACGTGGCGCTCCACGACCTTTGCCCCCATCGCCACAGCGGCCACAGATATGTAGATTCCCCGCTCGTGTCCAGAATATCCGATGGGGATGTCCGGGAATTCCCTCTGGTATTCCTTTGGGAGAAGAGAGAGTGGGTAAAAAAAAAACTATTGCTCACTATTGCTTGTCTGTGGTGTGTGTTTTCGGTGCGGTCTATCGGTCTGTTTGTTAGCAGGATTGTTCCGATTTTGTTGTTGTTCCGACACCTGATCAACCCCAATGATCCTGCTTGCTGTCTTGATCAAGCGCTGTAATTTGACATGATCTTGGACACGCAGGGGGACAGTTTGATATAGTAACACAAAATGTAATGAAATACTAAAGTGGACCCACCTTGTCATGGCAGGTCTTCTCACAGGGTAGCATCAGCTTGGTGGGCGTTCCCATCGCGGTCTCCACCAGCCGGATGGATCGGACCAGCTCAGCCAGCTCCGCGGGCTCCAGGGACGCCTCGTGGTCATTTCCCTTCCAGGTCTTGTCCAAAGTTACGTGGCGCTCCACGACCTTTGCCCCCATCGCCACAGCGGCCACAGATATGTAGATTCCCCGCTCGTGTCCAGAATATCCGATGGGGATGTCCGGGAATTCCCTCTGGTATTCCTTTGGGAGAAGAGAGAGTGGGTAAAAAAAAAAACTATTGCTCACTATTGCTTGTCTGTGGTGTGTGTTTTCGGTGCGGTCTATCGGTCTGTTTGTTAGCAGGATTGTTCCGATTTTGTTGTTGTTCCGACACCTGATCAACCCCAATGATCCTGCTTGCTGTCTTGATCAAGCGCTGTAATTTGACATGATCTTGGACACGCAGGGGGACAGTTTGATATAGTAACACAAAATGTAATGAAATACTAAAGTGGACCCACCTTGTCATGGCAGGTCTTCTCACAGGGTAGCATCAGCTTGGTGGGCGTTCCCATCGCGGTCTCCACCAGCCGGATGGATCGGACCAGCTCAGCCAGCTCCGCGGGCTCCAGGGACGCCTCGTGGTCATTTCCCTTCCAGGTCTTGTCCAAAGTTACGTGGCGCTCCACGACCTTTGCCCCCATCGCCACAGCGGCCACAGATATGTAGATTCCCCGCTCGTGTCCAGAATATCCGATGGGGATGTCCGGGAATTCCCTCTGGTATTCCTTTGGGAGAAGAGAGAGTGGGTAAAAAAAAAAACTATTGCTCACTATTGCTTGTCTGTGGTGTGTGTTTTCGGTGCGGTCTATCGGTCTGTTTGTTAGCAGGATTGTTCCGATTTTGTTGTTGTTCCGACACCTGATCAACCCCAATGATCCTGCTTGCTGTCTTGATCAAGCGCTGTAATTTGACATGATCTTGGACACGCAGGGGGACAGTTTGATATAGTAACACAAAATGTAATGAAATACTAAAGTGGACCCACCTTGTCATGGCAGGTCTTCTCACAGGGTAGCATCAGCTTGGTGGGCGTTCCCATCGCGGTCTCCACCAGCCGGATGGATCGGACCAGCTCAGCCAGCTCCGCGGGCTCCAGGGACGCCTCGTGGTCATTTCCCTTCCAGGTCTTGTCCAAAGTTACGTGGCGCTCCACGACCTTTGCCCCCATCGCCACAGCGGCCACAGATATGTAGATTCCCCGCTCGTGTCCAGAATATCCGATGGGGATGTCCGGGAATTCCCTCTGGTATTCCTTTGGGAGAAGAGAGAGTGGGTAAAAAAAAAAACTATTGCTCACTATTGCTTGTCTGTGGTGTGTGTTTTCGGTGCGGTCTATCGGTCTGTTTGTTAGCAGGATTGTTCCGATTTTGTTGTTGTTCCGACACCTGATCAACCCCAATGATCCTGCTTGCTGTCTTGATCAAGCGCTGTAATTTGACATGATCTTGGACACGCAGGGGGACAGTTTGATATAGTAACACAAAATGTAATGAAATACTAAAGTGGACCCACCTTGTCATGGCAGGTCTTCTCACAGGGTAGCATCAGCTTGGTGGGCGTTCCCATCGCGGTCTCCACCAGCCGGATGGATCGGACCAGCTCAGCCAGCTCCGCGGGCTCCAGGGACGCCTCGTGGTCATTTCCCTTCCAGGTCTTGTCCAAAGTTACGTGGCGCTCCACGACCTTTGCCCCCATCGCCACAGCGGCCACAGATATGTAGATTCCCCGCTCGTGTCCAGAATATCCGATGGGGATGTCCGGGAATTCCCTCTGGTATTCCTTTGGGAGAAGAGAGAGTGGGTAAAAAAAAAACTATTGCTCACTATTGCTTGTCTGTGGTGTGTGTTTTCGGTGCGGTCTATCGGTCTGTTTGTTAGCAGGATTGTTTCCGATTTTGTTGTTGTTCCGACACCTGACCAACCCCAATGATCCTGCTTGCTGTCTTGATCAAGCGCTGTAATTTGACATGATCTTGGACACGCAGGGGGACAGTTTGATATAGTAACACAAAATGTAATGAAATACTAAAGTGGACCCACCTTGTCATGGCAGGTCTTCTCACAGGGTAGCATCAGCTTGGTGGGCGTTCCCATCGCGGTCTCCACCAGCCGGATGGATCGGACCAGCTCAGCCAGCTCCGCGGGCTCCAGGGACGCCTCGTGGTCATTTCCCTTCCAGGTCTTGTCCAAAGTTACGTGGCGCTCCACGACCTTTGCCCCCATCGCCACAGCGGCCACAGATATGTAGATTCCCCGCTCGTGTCCAGAATATCCGATGGGGATGTCCGGGAATTCCCTCTGGTATTCCTTTGGGAGAAGAGAGAGTGGGTAAAAAAAAAAACTATTGCTCACTATTGCTTGTCTGTGGTGTGTGTTTTCGGTGCGGTCTATCGGTCTGTTTGTTAGCAGGATTGTTCCGATTTTGTTGTTGTTCCGACACCTGATCAACCCCAATGATCCTGCTTGCTGTCTTGATCAAGCGCTGTAATTTGACATGATCTTGGACACGCAGGGGGACAGTTTGATATAGTAACACAAAATGTAATGAAATACTAAAGTGGACCCACCTTGTCATGGCAGGTCTTCTCACAGGGTAGCATCAGCTTGGTGGGCGTTCCCATCGCGGTCTCCACCAGCCGGATGGATCGGACCAGCTCAGCCAGCTCCGCGGGCTCCAGGGACGCCTCGTGGTCATTTCCCTTCCAGGTCTTGTCCAAAGTTACGTGGCGCTCCACGACCTTTGCCCCCATCGCCACAGCGGCCACAGATATGTAGATTCCCCGCTCGTGTCCAGAATATCCGATGGGGATGTCCGGGAATTCCCTCTGGTATTCCTTTGGGAGAAGAGAGAGTGGGTAAAAAAAAAACTATTGCTCACTATTGCTTGTCTGTGGTGTGTGTTTTCGGTGCGGTCTATCGGTCTGTTTGTTAGCAGGATTGTTTCCGATTTTGTTGTTGTTCCGACACCTGATCAACCCCAATGATCCTGCTTGCTGTCTTGATCAAGCGCTGTAATTTGACATGATCTTGGACACGCAGGGGGACAGTTTGATATAGTAACACAAAATGTAATGAAATACTAAAGTGGACCCACCTTGTCATGGCAGGTCTTCTCACAGGGTAGCATCAGCTTGGTGGGCGTTCCCATCGCGGTCTCCACCAGCCGGATGGATCGGACCAGCTCAGCCAGCTCCGCGGGCTCCAGGGACGCCTCGTGGTCATTTCCCTTCCAGGTCTTGTCCAAAGTTACGTGGCGCTCCACGACCTTTGCCCCCATCGCCACAGCGGCCACAGATATGTAGATTCCCCGCTCGTGTCCAGAATATCCGATGGGGATGTCCGGGAATTCCCTCTGGTATTCCTTTGGGAGAAGAGAGAGTGGGTAAAAAAAAAAACTATTGCTCACTATTGCTTGTCTGTGGTGTGTGTTTTCGGTGCGGTCTATCGGTCTGTTTGTTAGCAGGATTGTTCCGATTTTGTTGTTGTTCCGACACCTGATCAACCCCAATGATCCTGCTTGCTGTCTTGATCAAGCGCTGTAATTTGACATGATCTTGGACACGCAGGGGGACAGTTTGATATAGTAACACAAAATGTAATGAAATACTAAAGTGGACCCACCTTGTCATGGCAGGTCTTCTCACAGGGTAGCATCAGCTTGGTGGGCGTTCCCATCGCGGTCTCCACCAGCCGGATGGATCGGACCAGCTCAGCCAGCTCCGCGGGCTCCAGGGACGCCTCGTGGTCATTTCCCTTCCAGGTCTTGTCCAAAGTTACGTGGCGCTCCACGACCTTTGCCCCCATCGCCACAGCGGCCACAGATATGTAGATTCCCCGCTCGTGTCCAGAATATCCGATGGGGATGTCCGGGAATTCCCTCTGGTATTCCTTTGGGAGAAGAGAGAGTGGGTAAAAAAAAAAACTATTGCTCACTATTGCTTGTCTGTGGTGTGTGTTTTCGGTGCGGTCTATCGGTCTGTTTGTTAGCAGGATTGTTCCGATTTTGTTGTTGTTCCGACACCTGATCAACCCCAATGATCCTGCTTGCTGTCTTGATCAAGCGCTGTAATTTGACATGATCTTGGACACGCAGGGGGACAGTTTGATATAGTAACACAAAATGTAATGAAATACTAAAGTGGACCCACCTTGTCATGGCAGGTCTTCTCACAGGGTAGCATCAGCTTGGTGGGCGTTCCCATCGCGGTCTCCACCAGCCGGATGGATCGGACCAGCTCAGCCAGCTCCGCGGGCTCCAGGGACGCCTCGTGGTCATTTCCCTTCCAGGTCTTGTCCAAAGTTACGTGGCGCTCCACGACCTTTGCCCCCATCGCCACAGCGGCCACAGATATGTAGATTCCCCGCTCGTGTCCAGAATATCCGATGGGGATGTCCAGGAATTCCCTCTGGTATTCCTTTGGGAGAAGAGAGAGTGGGTAAAAAAAAAAACTATTGCTCACTATTGCTTGTCTGTGGTGTGTGTTTTCGGTGCGGTCTATCGGTCTGTTTGTTAGCAGGATTGTTCCGATTTTGTTGTTGTTCCGACACCTGATCAACCCCAATGATCCTGCTTGCTGTCTTGATCAAGCGCTGTAATTTGACATGATCTTGGACACGCAGGGGGACAGTTTGATATAGTAACACAAAATGTAATGAAATACTAAAGTGGACCCACCTTGTCATGGCAGGTCTTCTCACAGGGTAGCATCAGCTTGGTGGGCGTTCCCATCGCGGTCTCCACCAGCCGGATGGATCGGACCAGCTCAGCCAGCTCCGCGGGCTCCAGGGACGCCTCGTGGTCATTTCCCTTCCAGGTCTTGTCCAAAGTTATGTGGCGCTCCACGACCTTTGCCCCCATCGCCACAGCGGCCACAGATATGTAGATTCCCCGCTCGTGTCCAGAATATCCGATGGGGATGTCCGGGAATTCCCTCTGGTATTCCTTTGGGAGAAGACAGAGTGGGTAAAAAAAAAAACTATTGCTCACTATTGCTTGTCTGTGGTGTGTGTTTTCGGTGCGGTCTATCGGTCTGTTTGTTAGCAGGATTGTTCCGATTTTGTTGTTGTTCCGACACCTGATCAACCCCAATGATCCTGCTTGCTGTCTTGATCAAGCGCTGTAATTTGACATGATCTTGGACACGCAGGGGGACAGTTTGATATAGTAACACAAAATGTAATGAAATACTAAAGTGGACCCACCTTGTCATGGCAGGTCTTCTCACAGGGTAGCATCAGCTTGGTGGGCGTTCCCATCGCGGTCTCCACCAGCCGGATGGATCGGACCAGCTCAGCCAGCTCCGCGGGCTCCAGGGACGCCTCGTGGTCATTTCCCTTCCAGGTCTTGTCCAAAGTTACGTGGCGCTCCACGACCTTTGCCCCCATCGCCACAGCGGCCACAGATATGTAGATTCCCCGCTCGTGTCCAGAATATCCGATGGGGATGTCCGGGAATTCCCTCTGGTATTCCTTTGGGAGAAGAGAGAGTGGGTAAAAAAAAAAACTATTGCTCACTATTGCTTGTCTGTGGTGTGTGTTTTCGGTGCGGTCTATCGGTCTGTTTGTTAGCAGGATTGTTCCGATTTTGTTGTTGTTCCGACACCTGATCAACCCCAATGATCCTGCTTGCTGTCTTGATCAAGCGCTGTAATTTGACATGATCTTGGACACGCAGGGGGACAGTTTGATATAGTAACACAAAATGTAATGAAATACTAAAGTGGACCCACCTTGTCATGGCAGGTCTTCTCACAGGGTAGCATCAGCTTGGTGGGCGTTCCCATCGCGGTCTCCACCAGCCGGATGGATCGGACCAGCTCAGCCAGCTCCGCGGGCTCCAGGGACGCCTCGTGGTCATTTCCCTTCCAGGTCTTGTCCAAAGTTACGTGGCGCTCCACGACCTTTGCCCCCATCGCCACAGCGGCCACAGATATGTAGATTCCCCGCTCGTGTCCAGAATATCCGATGGGGATGTCCGGGAATTCCCTCTGGTATTCCTTTGGGAGAAGAGAGAGTGGGTAAAAAAAAAAACTATTGCTCACTATTGCTTGTCTGTGGTGTGTGTTTTCGGTGCGGTCTATCGGTCTGTTTGTTAGCAGGATTGTTCCGATTTTGTTGTTGTTCCGACACCTGATCAACCCCAATGATCCTGCTTGCTGTCTTGATCAAGCGCTGTAATTTGACATGATCTTGGACACGCAGGGGGACAGTTTGATATAGTAACACAAAATGTAATGAAATACTAAAGTGGACCCACCTTGTCATGGCAGGTCTTCTCACAGGGTAGCATCAGCTTGGTGGGCGTTCCCATCGCGGTCTCCACCAGCCAGATGGATCGGACCAGCTCAGCCAGCTCCGCGGGCTCCAGGGACGCCTCGTGGTCATTTCCCTTCCAGGTCTTGTCCAAAGTTACGTGGCGCTCCACGACCTTTGCCCCCATCGCCACAGCGGCCACAGATATGTAGATTCCCCGCTCGTGTCCAGAATATCCGATGGGGATGTCCGGGAATTCCCTCTGGTATTCCTTTGGGAGAAGAGAGAGTGGGTAAAAAAAAAAACTATTGCTCACTATTGCTTGTCTGTGGTGTGTGTTTTCGGTGCGGTCTATCGGTCTGTTTGTTAGCAGGATTGTTCCGATTTTGTTGTTGTTCCGACACCTGATCAACCCCAATGATCCTGCTTGCTGTCTTGATCAAGCGCTGTAATTTGACATGATCTTGGACACGCAGGGGGACAGTTTGATATAGTAACACAAAATGTAATGAAATACTAAAGTGGACCCACCTTGTCATGGCAGGTCTTCTCACAGGGTAGCATCAGCTTGGTGGGCGTTCCCATCGCGGTCTCCACCAGCCGGATGGATGGATCGGACCAGCTCAGCCAGCTCCGCGGGCTCCAGGGACGCCTCGTGGTCATTTCCCTTCCAGGTCTTGTCCAAAGTTACGTGGCGCTCCACGACCTTTGCCCCCATCGCCACAGCGGCCACAGATATGTAGATTCCCCGCTCGTGTCCAGAATATCCGATGGGGATGTCCGGGAATTCCCTCTGGTATTCCTTTGGGAGAAGAGAGAGTGGGTAAAAAAAAAAAACTATTGCTCACTATTGCTTGTCTGTGGTGTGTGTTTTCGGTGCGGTCTATCGGTCTGTTTGTTAGCAGGATTGTTCCGATTTTGTTGTTGTTCCGACACCTGATCAACCCCAATGATCCTGCTTGCTGTCTTGATCAAGCGCTGTAATTTGACATGATCTTGGACACGCAGGGGGACAGTTTGATATAGTAACACAAAATGTAATGAAATACTAAAGTGGACCCACCTTGTCATGGCAGGTCTTCTCACAGGGTAGCATCAGCTTGGTGGGCGTTCCCATCGCGGTCTCCACCAGCCGGATGGATCGGACCAGCTCAGCCAGCTCCGCGGGCTCCAGGGACGCCTCGTGGTCATTTCCCTTCCAGGTCTTGTCCAAAGTTACGTGGCGCTCCACGACCTTTGCCCCCATCGCCACAGCGGCCACAGATATGTAGATTCCCCGCTCGTGTCCAGAATATCCGATGGGGATGTCCGGGAATTCCCTCTGGTATTCCTTTGGGAGAAGAGAGAGTGGGTAAAAAAAAAAACTATTGCTCACTATTGCTTGTCTGTGGTGTGTGTTTTCGGTGCGGTCTATCGGTCTGTTTGTTAGCAGGATTGTTCCGATTTTGTTGTTGTTCCGACACCTGATCAACCCCAATGATCCTGCTTGCTGTCTTGATCAAGCGCTGTAATTTGACATGATCTTGGACACGCAGGGGGACAGTTTGATATAGTAACACAAAATGTAATGAAATACTAAAGTGGACCCACCTTGTCATGGCAGGTCTTCTCACAGGGTAGCATCAGCTTGGTGGGCGTTCCCATCGCGGTCTCCACCAGCCGGATGGATCGGACCAGCTCAGCCAGCTCCGCGGGCTCCAGGGACGCCTCGTGGTCATTTCCCTTCCAGGTCTTGTCCAAAGTTATGTGGCGCTCCACGACCTTTGCCCCCATCGCCACAGCGGCCACAGATATGTAGATTCCCCGCTCGTGTCCAGAATATCCGATGGGGATGTCCGGGAATTCCCTCTGGTATTCCTTTGGGAGAAGACAGAGTGGGTAAAAAAAAAAACTATTGCTCACTATTGCTTGTCTGTGGTGTGTGTTTTCGGTGCGGTCTATCGGTCTGTTTGTTAGCAGGATTGTTCCGATTTTGTTGTTGTTCCGACACCTGATCAACCCCAATGATCCTGCTTGCTGTCTTGATCAAGCGCTGTAATTTGACATGATCTTGGACACGCAGGGGGACAGTTTGATATAGTAACACAAAATGTAATGAAATACTAAAGTGGACCCACCTTGTCATGGCAGGTCTTCTCACAGGGTAGCATCAGCTTGGTGGGCGTTCCCATCGCGGTCTCCACCAGCCGGATGGATCGGACCAGCTCAGCCAGCTCCGCGGGCTCCAGGGACGCCTCGTGGTCATTTCCCTTCCAGGTCTTGTCCAAAGTTACGTGGCGCTCCACGACCTTTGCCCCCATCGCCACAGCGGCCACAGATATGTAGATTCCCCGCTCGTGTCCAGAATATCCGATGGGGATGTCCGGGAATTCCCTCTGGTATTCCTTTGGGAGAAGAGAGAGTGGGTAAAAAAAAAAACTATTGCTCACTATTGCTTGTCTGTGGTGTGTGTTTTCGGTGCGGTCTATCGGTCTGTTTGTTAGCAGGATTGTTCCGATTTTGTTGTTGTTCCGACACCTGATCAACCCCAATGATCCTGCTTGCTGTCTTGATCAAGCGCTGTAATTTGACATGATCTTGGACACGCAGGGGGACAGTTTGATATAGTAACACAAAATGTAATGAAATACTAAAGTGGACCCACCTTGTCATGGCAGGTCTTCTCACAGGGTAGCATCAGCTTGGTGGGCGTTCCCATCGCGGTCTCCACCAGCCGGATGGATCGGACCAGCTCAGCCAGCTCCGCGGGCTCCAGGGACGCCTCGTGGTCATTTCCCTTCCAGGTCTTGTCCAAAGTTACGTGGCGCTCCACGACCTTTGCCCCCATCGCCACAGCGGCCACAGATATGTAGATTCCCCGCTCGTGTCCAGAATATCCGATGGGGATGTCCGGGAATTCCCTCTGGTATTCCTTTGGGAGAAGAGAGAGTGGGTAAAAAAAAAAACTATTGCTCACTATTGCTTGTCTGTGGTGTGTGTTTTCGGTGCGGTCTATCGGTCTGTTTGTTAGCAGGATTGTTCCGATTTTGTTGTTGTTCCGACACCTGATCAACCCCAATGATCCTGCTTGCTGTCTTGATCAAGCGCTGTAATTTGACATGATCTTGGACACGCAGGGGGACAGTTTGATATAGTAACACAAAATGTAATGAAATACTAAAGTGGACCCACCTTGTCATGGCAGGTCTTCTCACAGGGTAGCATCAGCTTGGTGGGCGTTCCCATCGCGGTCTCCACCAGCCAGATGGATCGGACCAGCTCAGCCAGCTCCGCGGGCTCCAGGGACGCCTCGTGGTCATTTCCCTTCCAGGTCTTGTCCAAAGTTACGTGGCGCTCCACGACCTTTGCCCCCATCGCCACAGCGGCCACAGATATGTAGATTCCCCGCTCGTGTCCAGAATATCCGATGGGGATGTCCGGGAATTCCCTCTGGTATTCCTTTGGGAGAAGAGAGAGTGGGTAAAAAAAAAAACTATTGCTCACTATTGCTTGTCTGTGGTGTGTGTTTTCGGTGCGGTCTATCGGTCTGTTTGTTAGCAGGATTGTTCCGATTTTGTTGTTGTTCCGACACCTGATCAACCCCAATGATCCTGCTTGCTGTCTTGATCAAGCGCTGTAATTTGACATGATCTTGGACACGCAGGGGGACAGTTTGATATAGTAACACAAAATGTAATGAAATACTAAAGTGGACCCACCTTGTCATGGCAGGTCTTCTCACAGGGTAGCATCAGCTTGGTGGGCGTTCCCATCGCGGTCTCCACCAGCCGGATGGATGGATCGGACCAGCTCAGCCAGCTCCGCGGGCTCCAGGGACGCCTCGTGGTCATTTCCCTTCCAGGTCTTGTCCAAAGTTACGTGGCGCTCCACGACCTTTGCCCCCATCGCCACAGCGGCCACAGATATGTAGATTCCCCGCTCGTGTCCAGAATATCCGATGGGGATGTCCGGGAATTCCCTCTGGTATTCCTTTGGGAGAAGAGAGAGTGGGTAAAAAAAAAAAACTATTGCTCACTATTGCTTGTCTGTGGTGTGTGTTTTCGGTGCGGTCTATCGGTCTGTTTGTTAGCAGGATTGTTCCGATTTTGTTGTTGTTCCGACACCTGATCAACCCCAATGATCCTGCTTGCTGTCTTGATCAAGCGTTGTAATTTGACATGATCTTGGACACGCAGGGGGACAGTTTGATATAGTAACACAAAATGTAATGAAATACTAAAGTGGACCCACCTTGTCATGGCAGGTCTTCTCACAGGGTAGCATCAGCTTGGTGGGCGTTCCCATCGCGGTCTCCACCAGCCGGATGGATCGGACCAGCTCAGCCAGCTCCGCGGGCTCCAGGGACGCCTCGTGGTCATTTCCCTTCCAGGTCTTGTCCAAAGTTACGTGGCGCTCCACGACCTTTGCCCCCATCGCCACAGCGGCCACAGATATGTAGATTCCCCGCTCGTGTCCAGAATATCCGATGGGGATGTCCGGGAATTCCCTCTGGTATTCCTTTGGGAGAAGAGAGAGTGGGTAAAAAAAAAAACTATTGCTCACTATTGCTTGTCTGTGGTGTGTGTTTTCGGTGCGGTCTATCGGTCTGTTTGTTAGCAGGATTGTTCCGATTTTGTTGTTGTTCCGACACCTGATCAACCCCAATGATCCTGCTTGCTGTCTTGATCAAGCGCTGTAAT
The DNA here is from genome assembly GCF_964638095.1 of Poromitra crassiceps. Taxonomy (NCBI): domain Eukaryota; kingdom Metazoa; phylum Chordata; class Actinopteri; order Beryciformes; family Melamphaidae; genus Poromitra; species Poromitra crassiceps. Next base: position 14,845,721 of record NC_139627.1, read on the forward strand.
TTGACATGATCTTGGACACGCAGGGGGACAGTTTGATATAGTAACACAAAATGTAATGAAATACTAAAGTGGACCCACCTTGTCATGGCAGGTCTTCTCACAGGGTAGCATCAGCTTGGTGGGCGTTCCCATCGCGGTCTCCACCAGCCGGATGGATCGGACCAGCTCAGCCAGCTCCGCGGGCTCCAGGGACGCCTCGTGGTCATTTCCCTTCCAGGTCTTGTCCAAAGTTACGTGGCGCTCCACGACCTTTGCCCCCATCGCCACAGCGGCCACAGATATGTAGATTCCCCGCTCGTGTCCAGAATATCCGATGGGGATGTCCGGGAATTCCCTCTGGTATTCCTTTGGGAGAAGAGAGAGTGGGTAAAAAAAAAAACTATTGCTCACTATTGCTTGTCTGTGGTGTGTGTTTTCGGTGCGGTCTATCGGTCTGTTTGTTAGCAGGATTGTTCCGATTTTGTTGTTGTTCCGACACCTGATCAACCCCAATGATCCTGCTTGCTGTCTTGATCAAGCGCTGTAATTTGACATGATCTTGGACACGCAGGGGGACAGTTTGATATAGTAACACAAAATGTAATGAAATACTAAAGTGGACCCACCTTGTCATGGCAGGTCTTCTCACAGGGTAGCATCAGCTTGGTGGGCGTTCCCATCGCGGTCTCCACCAGCCGGATGGATCGGACCAGCTCAGCCAGCTCCGCGGGCTCCAGGGACGCCTCGTGGTCATTTCCCTTCCAGGTCTTGTCCAAAGTTACGTGGCGCTCCACGACCTTTGCCCCCATCGCCACAGCGGCCACAGATATGTAGATTCCCCGCTCGTGTCCAGAATATCCGATGGGGATGTCCGGGAATTCCCTCTGGTATTCCTTTGGGAGAAGAGAGAGTGGGTAAAAAAAAAAACTATTGCTCACTATTGCTTGTCTGTGGTGTGTGTTTTCGGTGCGGTCTATCGGTCTGTTTGTTAGCAGGATTGTTCCGATTTTGTTGTTGTTCCGACACCTGATCAACCCCAATGATCCTGCTTGCTGTCTTGATCAAGCGCTGTAATTTGACATGATCTTGGACACGCAGGGGGACAGTTTGATATAGTAACACAAAATGTAATGAAATACTAAAGTGGACCCACCTTGTCATGGCAGGTCTTCTCACAGGGTAGCATCAGCTTGGTGGGCGTTCCCATCGCGGTCTCCACCAGCCGGATGGATCGGACCAGCTCAGCCAGCTCCGCGGGCTCCAGGGACGCCTCGTGGTCATTTCCCTTCCAGGTCTTGTCCAAAGTTATGTGGCGCTCCACGACCTTTGCCCCCATCGCCACAGCGGCCACAGATATGTAGATTCCCCGCTCGTGTCCAGAATATCCGATGGGGATGTCCGGGAATTCCCTCTGGTATTCCTTTGGGAGAAGACAGAGTGGGTAAAAAAAAAAACTATTGCTCACTATTGCTTGTCTGTGGTGTGTGTTTTCGGTGCGGTCTATCGGTCTGTTTGTTAGCAGGATTGTTCCGATTTTGTTGTTGTTCCGACACCTGATCAACCCCAATGATCCTGCTTGCTGTCTTGATCAAGCGCTGTAATTTGACATGATCTTGGACACGCAGGGGGACAGTTTGATATAGTAACACAAAATGTAATGAAATACTAAAGTGGACCCACCTTGTCATGGCAGGTCTTCTCACAGGGTAGCATCAGCTTGGTGGGCGTTCCCATCGCGGTCTCCACCAGCCGGATGGATCGGACCAGCTCAGCCAGCTCCGCGGGCTCCAGGGACGCCTCGTGGTCATTTCCCTTCCAGGTCTTGTCCAAAGTTACGTGGCGCTCCACGACCTTTGCCCCCATCGCCACAGCGGCCACAGATATGTAGATTCCCCGCTCGTGTCCAGAATATCCGATGGGGATGTCCGGGAATTCCCTCTGGTATTCCTTTGGGAGAAGAGAGAGTGGGTAAAAAAAAAAACTATTGCTCACTATTGCTTGTCTGTGGTGTGTGTTTTCGGTGCGGTCTATCGGTCTGTTTGTTAGCAGGATTGTTCCGATTTTGTTGTTGTTCCGACACCTGATCAACCCCAATGATCCTGCTTGCTGTCTTGATCAAGCGCTGTAATTTGACATGATCTTGGACACGCAGGGGGACAGTTTGATATAGTAACACAAAATGTAATGAAATACTAAAGTGGACCCACCTTGTCATGGCAGGTCTTCTCACAGGGTAGCATCAGCTTGGTGGGCGTTCCCATCGCGGTCTCCACCAGCCGGATGGATCGGACCAGCTCAGCCAGCTCTGCGGGCTCCAGGGACGCCTCGTGGTCATTTCCCTTCCAGGTCTTGTCCAAAGTTACGTGGCGCTCCACGACCTTTGCCCCCATCGCCACAGCGGCCACAGATATGTAGATTCCCCGCTCGTGTCCAGAATATCCGATGGGGATGTCCGGGAATTCCCTCTGGTATTCCTTTGGGAGAAGAGAGAGTGGGTAAAAAAAAAAACTATTGCTCACTATTGCTTGTCTGTGGTGTGTGTTTTCGGTGCGGTCTATCGGTCTGTTTGTTAGCAGGATTGTTCCGATTTTGTTGTTGTTCCGACACCTGATCAACCCCAATGATCCTGCTTGCTGTCTTGATCAAGCGCTGTAATTTGACATGATCTTGGACACGCAGGGGGACAGTTTGATATAGTAACACAAAATGTAATGAAATACTAAAGTGGACCCACCTTGTCATGGCAGGTCTTCTCACAGGGTAGCATCAGCTTGGTGGGCGTTCCCATCGCGGTCTCCACCAGCCGGATGGATCGGACCAGCTCAGCCAGCTCCGCGGGCTCCAGGGACGCCTCGTGGTCATTTCCCTTCCAGGTCTTGTCCAAAGTTACGTGGCGCTCCACGACCTTTGCCGCCATCGCCACAGCGGCCACAGATATGTAGATTCCCCGCTCGTGTCCAGAATATCCGATGGGGATGTCCGGGAATTCCCTCTGGTATTCCTTTGGGAGAAGAGAGAGTGGGTAAAAAAAAAAACTATTGCTCACTATTGCTTGTCTGTGGTGTGTGTTTTCGGTGCGGTCTATCGGTCTGTTTGTTAGCAGGATTGTTCCGATTTTGTTGTTTTTCCGACACCTGATCAACCCCAATGATCCTGCTTGCTGTCTTGATCAAGCGCTGTAATTTGACATGATCTTGGACACGCAGTGGGACAGTTTGATATAGTAACACAAAATGTAATGAAATACTAAAGTGGACCCACCTTGTCATGGCAGGTCTTCTCACAGGGTAGCATCAGCTTGGTGGGCGTTCCCATCGCGGTCTCCACCAGCTGGATGGATCGGACCAGCTCAGCCAGCTCCGCGGGCTCCAGGGACGCCTCGTGGTCATTTCCCTTCCAGGTCTTGTCCAAAGTTACGTGGCGCTCCACGACCTTTGCCCCCATCGCCACAGCGGCCACAGATATGTAGATTCCCCGCTCGTGTCCAGAATATCCGATGGGGATGTCCGGGAATTCCCTCTGGTATTCCTTTGGGAGAAGAGAGAGTGGGTAAAAAAAAAAACTATTGCTCACTATTGCTTGTCTGTGGTGTGTGTTTTCGGTGCGGTCTATCGGTCTGTTTGTTAGCAGGATTGTTCCGATTTTGTTGTTGTTCCGACACCTGATCAACCCCAATGATCCTGCTTGCTGTCTTGATCAAGCGCTGTAATTTGACATGATCTTGGACACGCAGGGGGACAGTTTGATATAGTAACACAAAATGTAATGAAATACTAAAGTGGACCCACCTTGTCATGGCAGGTCTTCTCACAGGGTAGCATCAGCTTGGTGGGCGTTCCCATCGCGGTCTCCACCAGCCGGATGGATCGGACCAGCTCAGCCAGCTCCGCGGGCTCCAGGGACGCCTCGTCCACAGATATGTAGATTCCCCGCTCGTGTCCAGAATATCCGATGGGGATGTCCGGGAATTCCCTCTGGTATTCCTTTGGGAGAAGAGAGAGTGGGTAAAAAAAAAAACTATTGCTCACTATTGCTTGTCTGTGGTGTGTGTTTTCGGTGCGGTCTATCGGTCTGTTTGTTAGCAGGATTGTTCCGATTTTTATTAAACTTGGTCGAAGGTAGCAGGGGCGTAGGAAGAACCCATTTATTAGAACCCAATTTATCATAGGCCATAGTGAGAACTGCTGAGAACTGAAGCCAGGCCTCCAAACTGATATAAGATATGTGAAACATAAAGCAGATGCTTTGGATGCTTTGGAAGCTCTTAATGCTGCATATGAAGTAGTAAGCTCCATACAAGCAGAAAAAAACGAGGAAGCACGGGCCTTTTTTCTGCTTACTACTTCATATGCAGCATTAAGAGCTTCCAAAGCATCCAAAGCATCTGCTTTATGTTTCACATATCTTCTATGTAATAATAGTTGTATTTGTTATAGTACTGTTTCGTGGTGTATTTGGAAATAAACGTTTTGCTTAATTTGTTGGCTTAATTGATTGTGTTTCCGGATGCTACCAGTATATAATTGTGATTTCCGCCTTATGCATCACAACGCTGAAGAAGGCCTGTTGGCTGAAACGTCCGTTGTAAGGTCTCGATGACGGAATAAAACCTTGAAAGGACATTCATTGCGTGCTGGCGTTCCTTGTTTATTGACTATTACTTTTGTGCCGTGCACCTGAATTTTTATTCTTATTTGGTGAGTGTGCTCACATTCTATTAAATTCTATTCATCTCACCGTGATAACTTTGAGGTTGACATGCTCAGGGTCCAGGGGATAGGTGCTGGTACACTGCAGGATGGTGAAGTTCTGGTTGTGCTGCTTCACCATCTGGTAGACCCGACGCATCGTCTCCATGGACTGCATCCCGCTGGACACCACCATGGGACGGCCTGCCCCAGACAGACGGAAAGAAAGAAAGAAAGGAGGGGGCAGATAGAGAGCAGGAAGAGGAGAAATAGAAGGAGCCAACAGAGAGAGAGAAGAAGCAAAGGTGTTTTCAAAATGGGGGCCACCAAAGGAAGAAGAAAGAAAACGCTGCAAACTTCTGTTCGATAAAAACACTTGTGTCGTGTTCAAAGTTGGACACCCACTGTATGTTATCAAAAGTCCACTTGTCATTATTTAATATCTTTTCAGTCATTAGGAATTTTGTGACAAAGCCCTAATTTGAAAGAATGGATGAATATTACGATGGATATCTACAAGATGGAAAAACTAACTGCATTTGTCAACGATAGATTAGAACAATTTACCTCAAGATGGGAATACTGGGTTCAATATATAACACCCATTAGATTTTACTTTTTTGGATGGCTGTTGTGGTTTTGTCTTTTCTTTTCTTCGTATATATTCTTTTCAAAACAAAATTCTATGACAGTATATCAAGAGTAAACAACAATGTATAGGTAATCCTTAGAGTTCATATATGCAATGTCTGGATACTCTGGATACACAATGCAAATATTTGATAATCTGTCAATAAAAAGTTTAAAAAAAAATAGCGACTAAGCAGGCAGCAGTGGTGAACGATATTTGATGCAGGGACTTTGTCATAGCCTATAGGTTGTACTGAATTTGCGTGCCAAGTTTTCAACATCATTATGACAGAAGTTATTGTAATAAATTATTATTATTACTTATTGGGCATAGGCAATGTTTTCACACTGGGAAAGGAAAGGCATCCATGTATTGGGTGTACATTGGGTGACATTTACAACAATGATGGTCTCAAATCATTTCAGGACCTTAAAGGCAGCTATGACCTACCCGACACTTCATTTTTCTTTTAGTTACTTTTAGTTTAGTTACTTTAGCCATCCCTTGTTTTGTTTTGTTTGTTTTTGCCCCTCCTTTAATCCGATTGGATTAGAGGACACTTTTGATTGTGCCATACCGTGGAATTTAGTGTTCAAGTTATTATATAAAACAACACACATTTCTAATATCTTTTTAGTTCAAAATAAGTTCATAATTTTTATCAACTAGAAAAATGTTAAATATTTGGGGTATTGCTCAGACAGATGAGTGTCGTTTTTGTTGTGCAGAATCTGAGTCAACAGAACACCTTTTTTGGTATTGTCATGTTGTGTCGGCTTTCCGGAGTGAGAACTAACTGAGCTGTCCACTGCTCTGCTCTCCACTGCTCTGCTCTCTACTGCTCTGCTCTGCTCGCTACTGCTCTGCTGTCCACTGCTCTGTTCTGCTCTCTACTGCTCTGCTCTGCTGTCCACTGCTCTGCTCTCTACTGCTCTGCTCTGCTCTCCACTGCATTGCAAGCCATTTTGAAGGGGAACCTGAGGAGGAATGCCGTTCCCCTCTTGTTATTACTGTTCCCTCTCAATGTTTACTCTAACTCCGTTCCCACCCGTTCCCCACATTTCCTAGCCTGGTAAACCGCCCGTCACGTGAACTCACATTTCATTTGGTTCTCCGTGACGGTCTGGACCCGCACAGGCAGTTTAAGATGATTGGTCGAGCCATGCCGGCCATTGCCGGGCCGACGAATCAGCGGCGGCCGTAGGCGGGCAGGCTCGTCTGGGCAAGTAGTGGGTACATGGTCTTTGTAGTTCTTTTCACTCGTCAACATCGCGGAAGTGACAGGCAGTCTGAATGAAATTGAATGTAATGTTCCCAATTCTATGTATTAAATTCTAAAAAACGACCCTCAACATTTGGGAAGGCTAAGCCACACAACTAGTTCGTTATAATCTAACTAAATGCTTTGAAGGTGACTTTACGACCGCGAGGACTCAATCAATGAATACCACGGAGATCATCCACAGGCACCTTCCGCGATCTGATTGGTTGAAGTTAACACCCACCAGCGGTGATAGACAGATGGGTCATCCAATCACCTGCCAAGTAGCTTGGACAAAGTGCCCGCCTCCGTCAGCGGGTCTGGTGACTTCAAACCCAGATCGACTGGTTTAGTGAAACCTATGTGGAGCTATACCGTCCATCTGGCAGCGTCAGGTTACACATTTCCACCACTGGTTCAAAATACTTTGTAAAAAAAAGAACAAAGAAAAAAAACATTAAATTAACAATGTGAAGGTACATATGAAATCAAATATAATAGCCTACAAAAAGCACAATGCCAGCAAAAACTCTCAATTGAGTTTATTGTCACCCAATACATTCAATGCTATATTTTTATTGCAAACAAATCTGTGTTCTTCTTGGTTTTGTTTTGTCAGACAAATAAGCAGTAACGACTTGACTAGGAATGATTAAGGTTAGGGTAAGAATCATATATATATGTATATTGTAACGAAGTGGGTATTCGTCCAAGGAACTGGAGACTTGAAGTTGGTACAGGCTCTTTATTCTTGTCTTCACAATACACGCTCCTAGCAGCTAGCTTCGCTGCTAGCTCTAAACCACCCGGTCAGCTCGCCCACCCTGGCCTGACTGCCCCTAGCAGCTAGCTTCACAACGCTAGCTCTAGACACAACAACCGGTCTGCTCGCCCGCATGGCACTGACTGGCTTCCGCCTCGGCCGCTGGTCACATATATCCCCCTCCCCCTAGGAACACACCCACACACATCAGTTCCTAGCTGCGATCCAGACACTTAGGTTGCACATCACATTACAGGTAATACCTGGATTACCCAAACACGTTACATACTCCTCACCCAACATTAGCTCGACGCCCACGTCGACACCCACAACCCACACATATCCCCCTGTACCAAAACACACCAACACAACATTTTTCCCATCACCACATCAAATTATAATTCCCCAACAACCAGTCTTTTCTTTTCAGCACCCCCGTCATAATGTCCAGTTTTCATTAGGTACTCCGTAATGTCTAGTTTTCCATTAGGTACCCCCATAATGTCTAGTTTCCCATTAGGCACTCCATAATGTCTAGTTTTTCATTATTTCCTTCTTTTTCACACATTTCAATTCAAACACAAGCCCCCCACATTTTCCTTAGCTTTTCTTTTAAACCCCATTTCCATCCCCCCTTTTCCCAGCTTTACCAATTCCCCTGAAGCACTCTTTTCGGTCCCCCCGTTTTGTTTGTTCCAGTAGCAAATGCACGAACGAGCACCGGATCGACATCCTCGTCCTCCGGTCTCCACTCGCGCCCGTCGACTCTCCAGCTGACCCTGGCGTCGTCCTCCCGGCCTCGCACTCGCTCGTTTTTCCGTCCCCCTCCTCCAGGGTTGAGGACAGCAGAGCGAACACCACCGGCGTCGATCTTCCCCTCGGCTCTCCGCAGTGCAACGTTAGGGGGTGTATAGCGGTTAGGCTGGGCCGGTTCCCCCGGCGGTAACCCCTCTCGCTCACTCGGAGACACGAGCATCGCTCTCCCGACTGTAACAACGCTGCAGACGATGTCCCTCTCTTCCCTCTGGCTGTTCACGCTCTTCCCAGCCTGCGTCTCACCTCCGGCCTCCACACTCTCAGTGCAGTCCCTGGCCAAGTGCTCCGGTGACTGGCAAATCCAGCAGAGTCTCACCTGTCTGCCGCCTGCACGTCTCTCTTCTCCCGCTGTCCCCCGATCTCCGACAGCCTTTGGACACTCTCTGGCTAGATGTCCAATCTCGCTACATGTCCAGCAGGCTCCCTGCTGTCCATGTCGTTGTCCCGCATACCCGGTCCGTCTCCCGGAACCGCATCGGCACCACCTCGCCACGTGGCCCGGCTCTCTGCAGGTCCAACACAGTCTCTTTCGTGGCTCTTCCGGCCGCTCTCCCCGCTGCATTACCTCCGCGCTTTTTTTTTTTTTTTTTTTTTTGGTACAGGCTCTTTATTCTTGTCTTCACAATACACGCTCCTAGCAGCTAGCTTCGCTGCTAGCTCTAAACCACCCGGTCAGCTCGCCCACCCTGGCCTGACTGCCCCTAGCAGCTAGCTTCACAACGCTAGCTCTAGACACAACAACCGGTCTGCTCGCCCGCATGGCACTGACTGGCTTCCGCCTCGGCCGCTGGTCACATATATCCCCCTCCCCCTAGGAACACACCCACACACATCAGTTCCTAGCTGCGATCCAGACACTTAGGTTGCACATCACATTACAGGTAATACCTGGATTACCCAAACACGTTACAATATATATATATATATATATATATATTCATTGCTTCCATTTTATTTCCCAAAATTGTAGTTTGAGTGGTTCAACTATACGTAGTTAAACTACATGTAGTTCACTACTCCTCAACACTGCCTACTCCTCACCTCGCCTACTTTACTCACCACGCCTACAGTGGGTGTGTCTATGCACCCAAGCATCACCGAACCCAACACTCCCTATTTAGTCTGCCGTCTGGTCTCAAATGTTTTCAGGAGAACAAAAACTCTCAGAAGCAGTTTCGCATTTTTGATTATTTCAAACAACACAATACTTTTCCAGCAACCGGTGTAACTGAAGGTAAGTTCAGCTACCATACTTTTATACTCCTATATGTGTTGTCAAATAGTTTGTGCCCTAATTGTAGAGTAAAGTAGAATCAATGCACTAAAAAAATAGGACTATTGGTTGGGATACTTCTACAGAATATATTTTTGAAATTTCCTCCAAGAGGATTAAGAAATTATTTATTTTCCAAAGGAAAAAAACGATGTAACTTTCATAAAGAATGGAATAATGATTGAAGCATTGATACATGGTGCCTCATACCTTTTTTTGCAGTTCTCTCAAGATAGGGGAAGTTGTTGGCATCACAGGAGGCAACTTTGAAGAAAGGCACATCGAGCTCATCGAGAAACTCCATGGCCATCTGTGGGAATTATGGAATAACACACACACACACACACACACACACACACACACACACACACATATATATATATATATACACTGTATATATAGTATTGCTGTTCCATGAATCTTTTAGAAGAATGCAATGAAGTATTCTTTCTTGCTTAAAAAAAATAAAAAATAAAAAATCTGTCTTACCTCGTCCATCCCAGAGGCAGTGAGGGAAATGCCAATCTCATTTGCATACTTTTGCATCTCCCTGTACTGCTCATGGCTGAACTCCAAATGGCGCTTGTGGTCCCCGTAGGTTTTCCCCCAGGAGTGTTTGGAGTTGTAGGGCCGCTCCAGGGCTCGCCTGCTGAACTTGTTGTCAGGATCGGCGTCGGAAGACATGTGGATCTATTCGCGGGTAGTTGAGGGCCAAGACACTCTCCAAGACTAGGGGAGTTGTGGAACTTGATAGCTGGGGCTGCACTGTTCGAGGTTGGGAACCGGTTGCAGAGGTTGATGTGATCCTTGATGTGAGTTTAGATTATGAATCACTCGCCAGGACCTGCAGGAACAGGCCCTTATAGATCGGAATATGACATCACCTGTGTTATGACATCACCAGCAAAAGGCATGAAAGACACTTATGAATCATGACATCATCAGTGATCGATGACATCATAGTAGGAATGACGACGTCAAAGTAGGAATGATGACGTCATCCTAACAGTACCTTCCCCTCAACGGACGCCACCTGGCGTCCAATGAGGCCATCAAGGATGGCATCTGGGATCCCTGGGAGACAGAAAATCCACAGGTTCTGGTGGAGGTGCTCTTCCGCAGGTGGTTAGACGCAGGTGGTTAGACCCCAAAGGGGGTGTAGGAGAGTGAGGTGCTCTTCAGCAGGTGGTTAGATGCAGGTGGTTAGACCCCAAAGGGGGTGTAAGAGAGTGAGGTGCTCTTCAGCAGGTGGTTAGATGCAGGTGGTCAGACCCCAAAGGGGGTGTAGGACAGTGGAGGTGCTCCTCCCTAATACTGGATATCGAAGCCATAGATAGACCGATACGTAGACAGAACTTCCACCGGGTCCGGTGGATCCTCTGGGGCCGGCCATCCCCCGGGGCACGATCCAAACACGGGAGGCTGGGGACCATCAAAAGGGTCAAATGCCGCCGTCTCCGAAGGCAGAGCCACAGGGGGATCTGACTCAGCGAGGCCTGCCCTCCCGACCTGTAGTTTGGGGAGGTCACCCACCGTCCCCTCCTTTAAACGCCTCTTATTTCTTCTTGCTCTTGACCGAGGGCTGACGACACTACGGGGACCTCCCAGCATGAAGCTGGAACCTACGTGTGGGTCAAGGACAGGAATTGGCTGCTGCTGGGGTACGGGTTCAGACTCGGCGAGGGGAAGGTCCACAGGTTGTGCCTCAGGTACGGGTTCAGACTCGGCGAGGAGCAGGTCCACAGGTTGTGCCTCAGGGCCAGCAGACTCGGAGGCCCCCTGCGGGGGGACGGAGCCGATCTGCAGGCAGCGATTGAACTTCCCAATGAGATGATCGACAGTCCTCTCCAACTCCTTAACCCTCTTGGAGACACACTGCCACTCCTGGGTCACGTGAACGCTGCCCAACCGTATGGGTTTTGGGGTTGGACTCTTAGAGCCTTGATCCACTGAGAGTACCACGGGCCGGCGAGCGGTGGGACCACTTACTGGACGCCGGGAGCAGGAGGAGAGGTAATGCCCGGCTCGGCCACAGTACAGGCAGCTCCGGGTGTCCAAACGGCGCTGCCTCTCCTCTGGTGTGATGCGAACCCTGCCGGTCAGATCACGGTACAGATGGCTGCTGGGACTCAAATGTGGCTGCCCCTGCTCTGGGATGACGCGAACTCCCCCCCAGAATACGCGCTTAGTAGCTGGAGGCGGCCGAGCAGCAGAGCTGGAAGCAACGGCCCCTGTGGCCGGGGGGTAGCAGGTCTGGAAACCTCCGGAACGACGGTGCGCTCGGAAGCTGGGGCAGGAGGAGGAGAAGGCTGCAGAATGACACCCTCAGGAGGGTTTAGTCCATCGAGACGATCTAGCCGTTTTACCAGGAGGGCGTACCGATCCTCGGCCTTGGAAGCCAGGGCCAGGTGGGCCTTGTTTGCTTCTTCCTGTCTGTCGAGTAGTTCCTGAAAATGGAGCATTTGCTGCATTTGCTGCCGTTGTGTCTCCGTGAGTACCACACCCAAGCCGGAAACAAGCTCTGCGGTCTGTGTTTGTCGGGACTGCCACGATGACATCGCTGCCAGCAAGGTCTCCAAGGTGAGAAGGCCCCTCGTTGATTCGCCTGGTGGTTCACCTGAAGCGGCCGGCGGGAAAACTGGCGTCTCAGGGTCTTCCTCCTTGATTGGGGGGAGAAATTTGCCCGCTAAATCCATTTCTGAGTGATTCATACTGTCAGGATCGGCGTCGGAAGACATGTGGATCTATTCGCGGGTAGTTGAGGGCCAAGACACTCTCCAAGACTAGGGGAGTTGTGGAACTTGATAGCTGGGGCTGCACTGTTCGAGGTTGGGAACCGGTTGCAGAGGTTGATGTGATCCTTGATGTGAGTTTAGATTATGAATCACTCGCCAGGACCTGCAGGAACAGGCCCTTATAGATCGGAATATGACATCACCTGTGTTATGACATCACCAGCGAAAGGCATGAAAGACACTTATGAATCATGACATCATCAGTGATCGATGACATCATAGTAGGAATGACGACGTCAAAGTAGGAATGATGACGTCATCCTAACACTTGTGCTCCAGTTCACTCTTCTGGAACTTGGCACAGTCAGCACCACAGTCCTGAGATGATACAGAACACATGAGAGGAGAGGATCAGATAGGAGAGGTGAGGAAAAGGTGGTGAAACAACAGCACTGGTATAGCTTCTAAACAGACACCTCTCTCTCCCCTCCACCAGCTTACCTTTGCCATCTTGATCATTTTCTTGGCAATCTCAATGTCTCCTTGGTGGTTCTGTCCAATTTCAGCAATGATGAAGCACGGGTGGGAGCCGCCAATCATTCTACCAGGACACAGTTCAAATTGCAGAGGCATCCTGGTGATGTAGGACGTGAAGTGCCGAGTGAAATAAGAGAGTTGGTGCAAAAGTCTCAAGACCTGGTGGGGTTAAATGGAGATGGAGATGTGGAGATGAAACTGGAGATGTCACAGGTGGAATGTCACAGGTGGAAGAGGCTTGAGTCATGTCACCGCTCCGTTTTTATACAGCCTCACCCCACACACACACACACACACACACACACACACATACACACAATCTAGTGTTGGAAGATTGCCATCACATGGCGGAGCACTGCACTGAACAAGTTTTACATGTAGGACCCGCAGAGCCAGATTAACACTCCCAGGGGCCCCTGGGCACTGAAGCTCCCAGGGGCCCCCCTACCCACCCATCCCCCCCCCCCCCCCCGAACATTACACTCGGACACAAGAAGGGGGAAAACAAGATAAAAACTAAAAAAAAGAATTGTCCAAGTAAAATGCTGATTCTAAATATAACTGAATCGCTTTGTTTGACCAAGCAAATACAATTTTTAAAGGCATTTTACAAAATGTCTATGGAAAAATGAATGGCTGACCAGTCACCACCAGGGACACTGGAACTGTTTTTAAGTAGGGGGTGCTGCAAGGAAGGGACTGTGAAAAATTTACTTTTTTGGATGTTTGGATGTTTTTTAGCCATTTAGAGGAATATCTCATTCTAAATTAACATTAGGAGTATACTGTTATTATGTCATTATTCAGTTTCTCAGATTCCGTTTTTCACTCACTCATAGGCGATTCAAGGCTTTGCCAACAGGGGTGGCACCAGCAGGATAAAAATATTAGTCTGACTGGGGGGTTTCTAGGGGGGGCTGTGCTGGACAAAGAAATGTTGTACATTTTAAAGTAAAATGCATGAATCTGATGCACTCTGAGAGCAAAATGAAGAGGCTAATCTTCACATTAATATCCTCTTCACTGTGCTGTGGCTTTACAATCATGAACAAATAATTGTCTAATAAACACAGGTGCAAGCAAAACACTAATGAGGGTTTCCAAATTCTAATCGTGGAAAGTGAAGCCCTCATTAGTGTTTTGCTTGCACCTGTGTTAACCCTGCCTTTTCGACAAAAAAGACCCCGTGAGAAGGGTCTACTGTCCCAACTTAGTCTAGGGAATCTGTGAGAAAAAATTACCCAACCTTAAACAAATTGCAACAGAAATTATTTTTGTTGTATTCAGCTCTTGAAACCTTCCAATTTAACATACTGAAAATCCCAGAAAATCCCAGTAGTGGAACATTGTCAAAATTGGCATTGTCTCCACAAAGGAGGTGATGTTTTCGGTGCCGTTTGTCTGACCGTTTGTCTGTTAGCAGGAGGATTACGGCAAAACTACTGGGCCGATTTTCATGAAACTTGGTAGAAGGGTGTAGCATGGGCCAAGGAAGAACCCATTACATTTTGGAGTGGATCTGATCCGGGTCGGCTCAATGGAGGGGGCGGGGCTAGGGAAAAGAGTCCGTTGATAGGGATAGGAAGGTCAGTAGAGAGTCTGGATTCGAGAGGTGGGTAGGGGGCATGGACAGGTGTATCGGGGGGGAGTGTATGTGGGAGGTGGGAGGGGGTGTGGTCAGGAAAGGGGTGGGGCTAGGGAAAAGCTCTACCTACAAACATACTGTAACATAACAAAACAAAACATAAAAAATGTAAGTGTGGCTAATATGTTCTAATAGTTAGTGGAAAAGGGTGAGTTTTCATGCACATCTTGTTCCCTCAGACAGCCATCGCAAACCATAACTTCATAGTCATGTCATTCACGAGTCTCGCATTGGAGGCAATTTGATTTCGGCAAGGCACAGCGCAAGTTGTAGCTCAAACATGCAGACGAGTGGACAGGTAAGTCTCCATATCCGAAGGTTATGGGTAAGTTGACCGCCATTTATTGTCTGTTACCAATGACAGTCATTGTCTGTTACCATTCAAAGTAGGCTAGCTTAATAAGCACTCACCTATAATAGGTATAGCTTAATAATAGCTTATTAAGATACTTGTACTATCTGTTATTCATTTTCTTTGTGCAAATAAACAATAAACAAACATAAATAAACAATAAACACTTACTCTGGAGATGATGTAGCCTACCACTTGTGCTCTTCTCCCTACTTTTCTCCAACCACTTATAAAGCCTCAGCCAGGCGGTAATGCAACATAAAGGATGCCAACTGCCATAAAACGCCACAGAAGGATTTATTACATCACTGATGACATCACAATTGCTCAAGTGACATCACTGATGACATCACTGATACATGACAATCGTGACATCACAATCGTGGCACACACACCCCCCGCCCACTTATTGGACCATAACATCAGAACCATTGATGGCCACAACACATTCCATGTTATGGTAGCTGGAGTTACACCAGAGAGCCAAACCAGTACCTCTGATAGCTGTGACATAGCAGCAGTTGGACACATCAATATCCGAAATCAGAGACCCCCTGGCCTTTCATCCATGTCCTATGGGAGGATTGAGAATGCCACAGGTGTGTGATTCTCATGAACATGGTACAACTTATAGCAAAACTCAAAGATATCAAGTAGGATCTTAATCCACTAGGCATCATGCACGCTACGCGAGTTCGCCTGCCTTGCAGCTCGCTGAGCTAGCCCTGCAGCTCGCATAAGCAGCTGCTTCGCATTGGAGGTAATTTGATTTTGGCAAGGCACAGCGCAAGTTGTAGCTCAAACATGCAGACGAGTGGACAGGTAGGCTAAGTATTCTCCATATCCGAAGGTTATGGATAAGTTGACCGCCATTTATCGTCTGTTACCAATGACAGTCTTTGTGTGTTACCATTCAAAGTAGGCTAGCTTAATAAGCACTTACTAGTTAGCTAATAGCTTACTAATAGGTATAGCTTAATAATAGCTTATTAAGATACTTTCTAAGGTACTATCTGTTGTTATTCATTTTCTTTGTGCAAATAAACAATAAACAAACATAAATAAACAATTATAGCTGCTGCGCAGCAATGGGACGTGGCCGGGCAAGTCTCAAGGCTTTGAGCTAGAGTCCCCAAGTCAAGGCTGAAGTCTTTTAGCTACTCCTCCAAGTCAAGTCTCACGTCTTTGGTCACAAGTCCAAGTCAAGTCTCAAGTCTCTTATGGATGAGCGTTCTATCATCTGCTTCTGCTGCATGCCATCCAGTCTGCTTACAACATTGCATAGCTAAAACTAAGGGATTCAAAGCAGGTTCAGGTTTCTTTGCAGCATGTAGCTTTTTCATCATCTGATTCCGTTTTTTGTTGCGAGGCATCTCACAACAATACAAGTAGGAATCAGTATATTCACAAACAAAAGTAGTAGTTACTTGCCTCACTGTTGTAGCGTGGATGAGGTACTGGTGGAGTTGATGTTAGATGGAGAGGGAGGCTGAGCGATTAATAGCCACCTGGGTAGTTTGTATCTCTTCGGTCCTACGCTGCAGGTCTGTGGGGTCACACAACTGATATACCAGCAGGAGCTGCTTTTTCCTCTTATGGACAGACTGGATACTTGCTGGTGGTGTTTTATGGGACTGGATGCTTGCGTGTAAAAACACACACTGCTTCCACTTATATAGGGTGAGCCAGGAAGTATTTATGACATCACTGATTACATCACGCTCGAGTGACATCACTGATGGCATCACAATTGCTCGAGTGACTGATGACATCACAAATACAACCTATTAAGATGCTTTTTAGGCTATACATTCAACATTTTGATGCACTGTGGGCTAAATTTTTGATCAATCGAAAATCTGTTTGAAACTTTTGTGTAGGACAGTCTAACGATGCAGATGCTTAAGTTTGGTGTGGTTTGAAGAAAAAATGTGGGAGTAGGGTTTAATTAGTTTGACAGTTTTTGCAGTTTTGCAGTCTTTAGACTTCATAATTGGCCATAGGTTGCAGTGTACAAAAGTGTCTCCTCACTTGGGCCCACATTTCGTTGAAAGTTGCAAAGTCGTAGCACATAGGCCTGATTTGTTATGAATTTTCAAAATTTTAAACTTTAGACGGTCGCTGTAGCGCCACCATCAGGACTATTGGCACCAAATTCGCGTCAACGAAGTTTGGCATGGGCCTGGACCTTTGTGCAAATTTGGTTTATTTTCATACATGGGAAGTCCAACTTCCTGGGAGAAGAAGAAGACTAATAATAGGGGCAAACACAATAAGTGGCCCTGCCGCTTCGCTGGCCCAGCCACTAATAAACACTTACTCTGGAGATGATGTAGCCTACCACTTGTGCTCTTCTCCCTACTTATACTCCAACCACTTATAAAGCCTCAGCCAGGCGGTAATGCAACATAAAGGATGCCAACTGCCACCACAGAAGAAGGATTTATTACATCACTGATGACATCACAATTGCTCGAGTGAAATCACTGATGACATCACAATTGCTCATGTGACATCACTGATGACATCACAATTGCTCAAGTGACATCACTGATGACATCACTGATACATGACAATCGTGACATCCCAATCGTGGCACACACGCCGCCCGCCCACTTATGTTTCCTTTTAGGACCACGTACGCAAGGCATCAATCAGTCTGCCAGAAAGCCATTAGAACAGGGGTGGGCAACTGTTTTTCATGGGGGGCCACATGAGAAACCCAGATTGTTGCCGGGGGCCGAACAAATATTGTCACGCCATAACCCATGGATGGGCAACTTTGATGATAGAGAGGGCCACAAAAAAATGTCCTCGCTACCAGTTTTTGCTGAGGGCTGAACGGCGCCAGCGCGAAACATTTTGGGCATTTGAAGCCAGGTTTAGAGGAATAACTCATTTTAAATTAACAGTTGTGATGTCATTATTCAGTCTTAACCACCAATATTTGATCCTTTTCTCACTCACTCCTATGTCACCACCCGCTCTCCCTCTTCAGTGCTTGAAATTAACTTTTTTGACCACCTGCCAATATGGCTGCTAGATTTTAAAGTTGCCAGCCAATTCGAATTTCCACTAGCCGAAATGTTTTTCTTGAAATAAACCAGAATATGAGTGGGTTATTTTAAGCTTAAGTATCAGTAAGTGGCCCGGGATTCTCAAAGCCTGTGTTGAGGGTCACACAAGAACAAAAATGCACTCTTGAAGCTAAATAAATCCAAAACCAACAAGTTAATTATTTAAATTTCTACTTCAATGTAGAACAGTCATTTCTTACACATGAGATTACTTTTAGCCTTTTAGTCATAAATATTATTGAAATATATTCCATATTCCAGACTGAAATGCTATAACAGAAGAGTATTGGCCAGAATGACATGAACATTTGGACACTTATTCAGCGGGTATCTTGCATGTTGCGTTCAGGTGCACTGTAAAAAAAAAAAAAAAAAAAAAAAATTTTTTTTTTTTTTTTTTTTTTGCAATTCCATCGCGGGCCACACAGGGGGCGCCCGCGGGCCGCATACGGCCCGCGGGCCGTATGTTGCCCATGTATGCATTAGAAGAAGAAGAAGACTTTCAGAAAAGACCAACAGAAGAGGATGTTACAGAATGTAGGGAAACAGTGGATTGATAAATTCAGAAGGAGGAGGTAATGCAACATAAAGGATGCTGACTGCCATAAAACACCACAGAGGAAGAAGACCTTCAAGATTAATTTGCCCAAGATCTTCATGGTGCAGATGCCATATATCTGTAGCAAAAAACAAATACCTCAGACCTTTGATGAAGAACATGGTTGTACAAAGTCTGGCAGTTGTTGTATAAAAGCACTTTTGCCCAAGACAAATTTCCCTCCCGGGACAATAAAGTATATCTCTCATCTCTCATCTCTCAAAGAAAAAGAGCAGACAGCTATTTAGAACAGAATGATGATGAGCAAATTGCACTTGGAGACCTAACTGTGAAAACTTAACAATAGCTTGAAGTGATGATCAAATAATCATTACAGAAATCAATGGCAAACCAGAAGGGGTTACATTGAAGCCGAAGGCCTCAAATATTCTGAGTGCATGTTTGCATGCATCTAAGAAGGACAATAATGATGTTGATGAAGAAAAAGTGTGTCTTGTGAAAACCGCTGCCAGACTGGTAAAGACTGACATAAAAGATATCAAGATTCCCAGAGATGCATATCCCTCAAAATATATCATCTGCCAAAGGAAACGTGGAAACTCTTCAGCTTCTCCTCAAATAACTGTTTGCTGGCAAGAACTGTGAGTTAAACATAGCTGCAATAGGACAGGCCATGCGGGCAGCAAGGGCAAGGGTTCTCATCACGCCATTACAGATAGGACTGACAAATGCATCACCAATTTGGATCTAGATTTTTGGTGAAAACACTTGGTAACCTTCGATTCTGTTCCTCATTTCGGGAGGTGAAAAAGTTGAGTCAAGTGCAGCTGCTTCTCAGGAACATACCTCCCTGGCAATGTTGAAGGCCACTTCATAAGCAGCTCGGCCGCTCCGCGGCCTCGCCCTGGCTGCTCCTTGATAGCATACTTCAGGGGTGCTGGATCACCTGTCCTGGAGCTGGCAACATACAGCTGTTCATGGCTGAAGACTGAAGCCAGACTCCCACTTCTTTCAGTGTCTGCCCCTGGGACTTGATTTTGCTCTTATGACATCACTGATTATGTCACAACTGCTTTTATGACATCACTGATGACATCACAACCTCTTATGACATGCCTGATGATATCACAATGCCTCTGACATCACTGATGATGTCACAACTTCACATCTCTGATGACATCATCACTGAGACTTTGTGTGTGTGTGTGTGTGTGTGTGTGTGTGTGTGTGTGTGTGTGTGTGTGTGTGTGTGTGTGTGTGTGTGTGTGTGTGTGTGTGTGTGTGTGTGTGTGTGTGTGTGTGTGTGTGTGAGTGGATTTATGACATCACTGATGTAATCAGTGGGACAGACAGACAAACAGACAGAGCCCTAGCTCAGATTGATCCATAAGTAACAACATGACAGACTATTTTCTTCATGGGTTTCATACACATCTAAAAACATCTAAAAGCTGAAAATCTTATCAGATGGGAGACCGCGGTCTAATTTGTCTTAGGGGTCCTTGAGGTGAAAGAGTTTGAGAACCACTGCTGTATGGTATCTCACACACACACACACACACACACACACACACACACACACACACACACACACACACACACCACATAGAACAGTGAGGCAGGAAATCTATGGAGACGTCCAGGGATTTTGTGGGGATTGCACAATGCTTCTCGTAGTCTTGTTGTTTGTCTGAACCTGTGATTTTCATGTGATTTCATATATTTTTTGCACTGGAATGTTTGTAATGCATTTTTATATAGCTTGTGCTTTACTCATTGCGTCCTTGAAAAGACTCTCAATTTCAATTGAAGGGGCTTTATTAGCATGACAGTTCACTAAACAATATTGCCAAAGTATATATAACAACAGAATAACCATCAATTAAATTATGAAAACATTAAATTAAAGTAACAGAAAAACAAATTCAATCCTCCCATGTACTGTGTATGTGCGCATGTGGTCTTGTATGTGTGTGTGTGTGTGTGTGTGTGTGTGTGTGTGTGTGTGTGTGTGTGTGTGTGTGTGTGTATGTGTGTGTGTGTGTTGCTGCTGTGCCTCCACTGTCTCTCTCTCTCTCACTCTCTCTCTCTGGCTGCGTCTCTCGCCCAACCCTCATGGCAGACCCTTATTCTATCATGGCAGCTGTGATGCTGTCGTCTTCCTCCACGTCCACACAGACCTTCTTGCCCACCAGGTGATGCATCTCTTCTGGAGCGATGCCCCTCGGCTCGCCCACCTTCACCGCAAACATGTCAAGGCTCAGCACCGAGCCTTTGGTGATGGCCACCTTGGCAACCACTGACTTGCCCAGCTGGAAAAGAAATGGAGAAGAGAGAACCAAAACCACAGATGGTTTAATAACTAATATTTGTTTGGCAGAGCGAAATGGTTTATGGCAGCTGTAAACCGTTGCTAGGCAGAGCGAAACGGTTTACGGCCATAGCAACAGTCAGACCCAAAACAGCTTTCCTCGCTACTTCAAGGGGCTTTCTACTCTCGCGAACCTCTCTCGTTATATTCTAATAGTTTGTTTGGAAGCAATTTTGTGGTTATGGCCGAAGTGGCTGCCGTAAACCGTTTTGTTTCACTTCCGGATCTGCCCGGCCCGCACACAGACTCTATAATCATCAAGACATTCACTCGGCTTTGGTCTCATCTACTATTATAGGTAAGATGTGAGGCGTCAATGTTAACTTTAGACTGTTTAATAACAATCGAAAATCTTGCTCCGAGTTGCTTTAATAATCATATAATTAATATATTATGACTGGAAGTCCCTGGAACTGCTTCTCAGCTTAATATTAATAATATCAATAATATTTACCTCACTAGTGTTTAGACAAGGGACTGTGGAGGCTAACTGATAACTCCACTCAGAAATCCCATTGACTGCCCGACAAGGGAACCAGAAAGTGCATCACTTCTGGGTTAATTGGCCTACAAAACTACATCATCCCTGCTCTCTTGCCCGACCGGCTGGGAGAATGTGAGCAGGCGCAGGGGGACAGTTTGATATAGTAACACAAAATGTAATGAAATACTAAAGTGGACCCACCTTGTCATGGCAGGTCTTCTCACAGGGTAGCATTAGCTTGGTGGGCGTTCCCATCGCGGTCTCCACCAGCCGGATGGATCGGACCAGCTCAGCCAGCTCCGCGGGCTCCAGGGACGCCTCGTGGTCATTTCCCTTCCAGGTCTTGTCCAAAGTTACGTGGCGCTCGACGACCTTTGCCCCCATCGCCACAGCGGCCACAGATATGTAGATTCCCCGCTCGTGTCCAGAATATCCGATGGGGATGTCCGGGAATTCCCTCTGGTATTCCTTTGGGAGAAGAGAGAGTGGGTAAAAAATAAAACTATTGCTCACTATTGCTTGTCTGTGGTGTGTGTTTTCGGTGCGGTCTATCTGTCTGTTTGTTAGCAGGATTGTTCCGATTTTTATTAAACTTGGTCGAAGGTAGCAGGGGCCAAGGAAGAACCCATTTATTAGAACCCAATTTATCATAGGCCATAGTGAGAACTGCTGAGAACTGAAGCCAGGCCTCCAAACTGATATAAGATATGTGAAACATAAAGCAGATGCTTTGGATGCTTTGGAAGCAGGCAGCAGGACAGGATTGGCAAACGCAAGCCAGAATATCCGATGCCCACCAGCAGCAAATCAAGAAAGCAAAGAAGCTGCAACCAGCAGCGCACGCAGGGGCCAGCGCTGCTGGTTGCAGCTAAAAATATTATTCTGCCAAACAAAATTCCCTGGCTAAACAGTTTATAATGAATAGGACCATAGCCACCATATGAGCTGTTATACCCTAATTAAATCCTCGTGGCTTCTGAACACCAGCTGGGTTGTGGTTCAAAATAAAAGTTGACATTTGATAGTTCATGTTTGGCTACAAGAGTTTGATTCTTCCATTTAATAAACACTTGAAAGGTGACATGTTATATACCGGTAATATTATTTTGCACTGCATGCCACTGGGAATATGCTTGACCATCCGCACAGGAGCCTTGCGGAGGGGCGTGTCTGCTCATTTGACATCACTTTTCCGCACGGACACTCGTGGTCCTCGCCGATGCGGGAAGCATAATTCCAGTTTAGGACTGTCTGGAGCATGTAAGCTAGCTCAGAGGTTCTCAGATGTTTTTCAGCCAAGGACCCCTTACAAGATAGAAAATATATCGGGGACCCCCTCATTCTGAATTGTGATTTTGGGCTAAGCTTAAAGGAACACTCCACCGATTTTCAACCAGCATGGTCATCATTACAAAATCAGTAGTATATCAGAAAATTATAAGCAGTTTTGCAGCCATTCATTTAGTTTGACAGTTATTGAGAGTTGATTTGAGTTCAGCTGTGGACCAGTGATGGCATTTGTGCATGAATGACATCACTGGTCCACAACTTTCACTCAAATGAATAATATCTGTCAAACTAAATGAATGCCTGCAAGACTGTTTATAGTTTTCAGATATGTGTGAGATTATGTGCAAAATAAATCATCATTGAAAGTCGGCGGAGTGTCCCTTTAAGTGTTTCCACGGTAACGTGCTCGACTTTTTAAATTAATAGGTTTGTTAGATTAGAATGTAATCCATGAACCATTTTAGATTTAAAGCATAAAATATTTTCATTGAACTATGTATGCCTGGAAAGTGCCTGGGGGTCCCCGGATCCCCATTTGAGAACCATTGAGCTAGCTGACATCACGTCAGACATGATGGCTGTCAAGCAGCTGAGACACTTCACTTGTAGTTTTAAGGAGTCCAACTTCATTCAGATAACAAGGGACCCGTTTGAACGTAACTTTAGTCATTTGCCCATTTAGGTTTGTAAAAAATAAATAAAAATGCCGGCATGGCTGGTACCCATACCTCCACCTGTTTGTCTGAATGTCTAGTTTCTGGCAGCAAGTTATTTTCCGAGGACTAGAAGTCGCCAGACGCCACATGACATCATGCTAATTTGCATATCAATATATGCACGTGCATTTTAATCTTAAATGCTGAGTGCTGACTCCGCCCGCCCGGACCAGATTCCAAATGCTGCTCTCAGCAGCGGAGGGGAGAAGGGAGGGGGCTGGTGTGAAGCTCTGTCGCTGTGATCATGACTCATGAGACAGGCAGAGAGAGAGAGAGACTGACCTCAGGTCTGTCGCTGTGATCATGAGACAGGCAGAGAGAGAGAGAGACTGACCTCAGGTCCTCAGGAGAGCGTCCCCCCCCCTCCCATATTCTTAGGGGTGTTGAGATTACATTTAGGGGTGAGCAGCACCCCCAAAAACGGTCTAAAAACCACTGGTTTGTATGCTTCAGCCACCTCCGGGTATAGTGGGGGTCGCGAGCCTATGGCACCGTTGTTTTGAGGGTCAGGGGCTGAAAAGTTTGGGAACCCTTGATCTATATGACATACTTAGAGTCGCTTGAAACATTTAATGCACCACCGGTGATGCACCACCAGGGGGCGACGGATTGGCTTCGTCACCCGTTTTCCACCCACACAAACTCTGTGTATGGCTACCGAGTGACTGATTAACTCTGTACACCACCTGAACTGTGCTAGTCTGTGTCCTCTCAGTCTCTGAGACTGATCCTACACACCCCTACAACATCTTTGTCGAATGTTACAGTCAATAACATCAACAATTATAGACATCATTATTCCTTCACTCTCTGCTTTACACTATAGTCATTTCCGTTACGAAAATGGATCATGTTAAAGTTGAATTTGTTTGAACACATTGTTTGAACACTCGCATAGGGCTGGAAATAAGACAGAATGTGTAGTTTCTTCGTTTCTTGACATTTTCACAACCGCTGCTCAGATTCAACTGTCCTTTGATTGTGTGGTTCCTGGTTGGATGGAGTGTTCTGTTTAAATCACTGTGATTGGCACAAAGGTCTAAACACTGCCCAGCCAGACAACCTTGGTGATCAAACCAACCCAATTTATTTTTTATTTTTTTTCCCCCTAGATTTTTTAATCCCATTTTTATCCCCCATTAGCGCTAATTTTTAATTTATTTATCCTGGTTGCTGCTCCACCCTCTGCCGATCTGGGGAGAGCCGAAACTGGCTCCATGCTTCCTCTGAGACATGGGCAGTTAGCCAGCCGCTTCTTTTCCCCTGACAGAGGAAGCTTCACCGGTAGGACATAGCACGTGGGAGGTTCACGCTATTCCAACCAGTTCCCCTCCCTCTGAACAGGCGCCCTTAACGACCAGAGGAGGAACCACATTAGCAACCAGGATATTGCATGTTTTGGTGAAGGGGGTTCCTATATGAAGGAAACCCCCGGGAGGCACGGGGAGAACATGCAAACTCCACACAGAAAGGCCCTTTTGATGACCCCACCCGGGCGGTGGGCACTCGAGGACATGCGGACGGGCACGCATTCCTTCAGCGTTCACAGCGTCCCAGGTGGGAATCGAACCCAGGACCTTCGATTTTCGATGTTCCGTTGACAAATTCCCCCCAATGACACCCCTGGATATAGCTTACAATTTTTCCAGTGTCAAAAGATTCAGGTGGCATCCCTTAAAATAACAGGTAACCAGTGCATAGAGGCTAAAATTGTGATCATGGTCTGTACGTTTCAGCTGGATAAGCTACATGAATGTAAATGTATTTCATTATTTCTTAATTTGACATGTTTATAAGCTTACAGTAGTATCTATGGAGAAAAGGTTAGAGACTAACACGGTGCCATAAAACGGAAGATGATTCATTCAAAAGTTATTCATGAATGAGGAAGTACTGATATAATAAATGGTGCCTCAGTTTCAATGTTCAAGACCTTGGCTGATTTGCATTTGACCCACAGTCAGCCATTGTACTGTAAGCCAATCCTTTAGATTTGAATGCCGGTCACCATGCCAATTGTTGTCACGATACTGTCTGTCACTAGTTTCCACAGAAACCATGATGTCTGTCGTTTCTGAACGAAAGATATGTTGCATATGATCAACAATTCATCTAGATAGATAGATAGATAGATAGATAGATGATAGATATATATATATATATATATATATATATATATATATATATATATGATAGACAGATATATAGATGATAGATAGATGATTGATAGATAAATAGATAGATAGATAGATAGATAGATAGATAGATAGATAGATAGATAGATAGATAGATAGATAGATAGATAGATAGATAGATAGATAGATAGATAGATAGATAGATAGATACAGGGGCGGACTGCATAATCGGGCACGTCGGGCAAATGCCCGGTGGCCTGGCCTGGCCTGCATTTTTTTTTTTTTTTTTTTTTTTGCAGGCCAGGCCAGGCCACTCACTGAACAGCAGGCCAGGCGCCGCCTACTGGTTTACTAGTGGTTTTATTACTTTATTCAGGTTTAAAGTGGGTGCATTTCATTGTAAAATTGGACTTGGCCCAAATTGGGCTTCAAACGGCCCAAATCGGGCTTTAAACGGCCCAAATCTGGCTTTAAACGACCCAAATTGGGCTTCAAACGGCCCAAATCTGGCTTCAAACGGCCCAAATTGGGCTTCAAATGGCCCAAATTGAGCTTCAAACGGCCCAAATTTTTCACGCGCGTCGCCTCGTATTGGCCTGGCCTGCTTGGTATCTAATGCCCGGCCTGAATTATGATCCCAGTCCGCCCCTGGATAGATAGATAGATAGATAGATAGATAGATAGATAGATAGATAGATAGATAGATAGATAGATAGATAGATAGATAGATAGATAGATAGATAGATAGATAGATAGATAGATAGATAGATCGATAGATAGATAGATAGATAGATAGATAGATCGATAGATAGATGATAGATGATAGATAAATGATAGATAGATAGATGATTGATAAAATAAATATGGACAGAAGGCTATCTCCGCCCAGCAGGGTTGAGTGAAGCCGAAATCCTGCCAGATCAGTGAACCAGATTCTGCACAGTAGGTCCGTTGAGTTAGAACCTCTGTGAGGTCCCCGCCCCTCTGAACTTTCTTATGTAGAGCTGCTGTTTCTAGATTTGCGCACAGTGCGTTGTGTATTTATATACAGTCTAGCTCTGTAAATATGGCACTTTAAGTTGTAATATTTTTTGTCTCGCCAAAAGTAACCAGGAAGATTCCCACTATGAAATCAGTTTATCAAAATGACGCCTGTACGAAAATCTGATTTCCGTTGTTGAAATTGAGCTGTATCAGCCAGACAAGTCAGACCTCCGGGCTGCTCTCAGCCCGGCAGCCCGGAAGAGGAGCCAGGGCTGTCAGCTTCTCACTGGGGGAAATTATCGGATGAACTGATGTTTGCAGCTTGATTAGCCTAATGTTTCCGTGGCATTTTGATTAACTTTATGATTTAATTCCTTTTGGAGCAAATGTTGGTTTAACAAATCTAACCTTGACGCTTTACGCTACGTTGTTTACTGGTATAGTGTGAGTAGGGCAGCCAAGTAATGTTCTATTTAATATAGCTCAGTGGTAACGTTAGCCCAGTGCGTTAGCCAGGCTGCCTGGTCTCTTTGTATATCCTTACAACAGCTAAGAGAGGAGCTTGTGAAGAGCGAACATCCCCACAGTCAAAGCACTTCCCTGAGATATCTATATAAAAACGTTTATTGCTTTACTACCAAAAATAAAACCTCCAGTGTCTGTATAAGCTAACGCTAACCCGTTAGCGATTATGGCTGGTGGTTGTGTACACTTGTGTAGGCCCCATGTACCCAGGAGTTAACATTATAAAACACATTTCCTGGCATATGCAGGCAGTTGGAAAACCTGGTAAGTTCTGAAAATATGGCTCTATTATTGTGTTATTCCAGCTATCGTTAGCGGTTGTTCGGTTATCGTAATGTTAAGCCGACAAATAATACAAAACAGCCGGGCAACACAAAAAAAAAACACGATTAAAAACACGATTTCAGACGGACAAGCCCGTCTTTATTGTCACACGATTACAATCAACACATGCACGGAGGTCCACAACAACACACACATGCTGACGGTGGCCGGTGAAATTTGTCCCCTGCATTTAACCCATCCTGGCTTTGTCCTTTCCTCCGGGGGCAGGCCAGGAGCAGTGGTCGCTTTTCTCGTACAGCGCCCGGGGACCGACTTCGGATGTTGTCGTCACTGGTCGGGTGACGATGACGATCTGATCTTCTGCATGTTTTTAATGGGGGGGGGGGGGGGGGGGGGTTATGTACGGAGGAACCCCCCTGGGGGAGCACGGGGAGAACATGCAAACTCCACACAGACAGAAAGGCCCTTACGACGAGATACCCCACCTGGGCAGTAGGCACTGAAGATATGGGGGGGAACACACCCACAGCGCCCACAGTGTCCCAGGCGAGAATCGAACTCAGGACCTTCTGACTGCGAGGCGACAGCTCTACCACTGAGCCACCGAGCCCCCACAAGCAGCTAATGTTAGCCTGTGTCCATTAAAACCATTGTGTATTAAAATAACCGATAATGTAGCTGGAGTAACTAATAAAACACATATTTTCTGAACTTACTACTTCAGTCCCCAACCAACGTTACTTCCTCGCGCACCTTCCTCAAAACAATGTCCTTTTTATTGCGGTCCATCGATATGTCTGGTACAACAGATCAAAGCAGCACTGTGTCTTGTCTATGTAAAACTAACGCTAGCTCTATAATATTAAGAGCCTGTCCAGCCAATGACGGCTTGAGACTGACTGCCACAGCTGTCAATCATCCCTTTTTATATGTCAAGAAATAACTACCCGTAAATTCCGGACTATAAGCCGCGGCCGTTTTTTGGGCTTTTTTGGCCCCTGCGGCTTATATAACGGTGCGGCTTATCTATGGATTTTTTCAAAAAAAAAAAAAATCTCTCTTTTTTAGCACTCTTTCTAACTATAAATCCACTTCTGTTTTAATTTCCTCTCTTGCCCTCTTTTCACCACACCGCGGACACTGTGTGCACTGTAAAAAACAACACAGGTGGTGTTGTGTTATGTTGTTTTGTTGAAATGTTAATAAATGGGAGCTTCCTCAAACAGCCATCTCTTTCCCGACAATCCCCTCTGTGCCCTTACATATGGTAATTAAACATTAAAACACAAAAAAAAAAAAAAAAACATTAAAACACCCGCGGCTTATAGTCCGGTGCGGCTTATATATGTAAAAAACAGTCAACTTTGCAGGTGCGGCTTATACTCCGGTGCGGCTTATAGTGCGGAATTTACGGTACTTAAAAACAAACTGATCAGAAAAATTATCTTCCGTTGGCTGCCCAAGCGTGATGCACGCGTAGCTCTGAGCTCCGTCTCAAAAGTCTGAATATCTCCAGAATATCCTTCAATTCAGAGACTAACCTAGTTCAATCTGCATCTAAGTGTAATCGGTGCTTCTGGTGTTTAAGAATGCAGACGAGAAAGCAGGGGAAAGACGGAAAAGGCAAGATTGAGGAACCAACAAATGCAGCCATATTGTTGGCGTTGCAGGAACAAGAGGACCGCATGACAAACAAAGTTAAGCTGGCCGTGAAAGAAGCAGTCACCGATGAAATTCGAGTCTAAAGACTATGATTGAATCCTCAAATGCAGCGGTCGCCAAACTCGGCCAGGATATCATTCACCAAGCCGAAGTTAGTAAAACGCTGCAAGGGAGACTTGATACTACATCGGCTGGCATGAGAGCGGTCAAACACAATGTGGGTGGTCTTCAGAAAGACGTGCAGGATCTTCGTCTAAAACTCGCTGAGATGGAAGATAGATCAGGGAGATGCAACGTCCGACTAGTTGGTCTGGCTGAATCAGCAGAGGGTGAAAACCCCATTCAGTTTCTGCAAATAAATCTACCAGTGTGGATCCCATCACTTGTAGGAGAAAACATTGAAATTCAGCGGGCTCATCGCATCTACGCCTCCCGGGGAAACACCAACCGTCCCCTCACGCTCATTTTTCAATTACTTCGGTATCAGGACAGAGAAAAGATCCTCAACGGAGTCAGGGCCCGCTCGGCGGTGCCCACACACAAGTCATCAAATGAGGGTCAGACGGTGACATCTAGGCTACTGTTCTTCCCGGATTACAGCAACGAGACCGCACAGAAGAGAAGAGCTTTTGACACAGTGAGGAAGCAGTTTGCCAACAAAGGGCTACGCCCGTTTCTGAGATATCCAGCAACCCTGAAAGTCAAGTATAAGGAGAAGCTATATTTCTTCGAAAGCGTAGCTGATGCGGAGGAGTTTATGTCTACACTTGACCAGCCTTCATACTCGACATCCCAGAGTGCCACTGCCAGCGCTCCCCACACATCCACTGAGGGAGACCCTGATGACGCGACGGCTTCCCCCTAACACACCAGCTGTCGATGATGTCACATTAGACACTCGGGACATTTTCAAGGCAAACATCTGATCCGGACAGTGAAGTGTTTCGGGATGGTAAACGCAGCAACCCCACAGGCCCGCTGGAAGTCAATTTAAGCAGGGGGTGCTGGGAGGAAGGGACTCTCGGTGGGGCCCGCAAATTGGACGTTTTTTTTTTTTACATTTTTTTGCCATATTTAGAGGAATATCTCATTTTAAATTAACATTAGGATACTGTTGTGATGTCATTATTCAGTATTTTCTCCTTTTCTCACTCATTCAGAGCAAAGAGGTATATAGCATGATGATAATGCTCTATATCTCCCTATTTGCTCTGAATACACCAGTTAACATGACACAGACTTAACATGATAGAAATATTATCAGCAAACTTAATGACTAGACTAATTATTCTGATCTGAATGGCATATATCAAGAAACATTGACTCCTCTCTTTGCTGTATAGTGGGAGGTGCATTTTTGAGTAGGCTATTAAAATAGCATGTCAAGTTCTAATTTCTTTATTGCCAGATTAAACAATTCGTATTGGTTGTTGGTTGGTTCAACAGAGCATGCGCGCTTCTTCTTCTCTAGCCTACAAGCATGTAACTTCCTTGATTGTTATTGTTGATAATTCTATTTAAATAGAATAGAAATAGAATTTAAATTTTCATTTCCAGAAACATTCTTAAACAAGAAAGGAACATAGTGCACTGCAAAATATTTTTAATTATATTTGTAAATAAAATAAAAAATAAAAAAGGGGTGCTGCAGCACCTGCAGCACCCCTACTTCCCGCGGCCCTGCAACCCCATGCCAGAAATGTGCATGATGAAGCAAAAGCCATCTCACATTAAACTATAACTGCATTGCAGAGTGTTGTTGTTGTTGTCGTGGTATGCTATGTGTATGTGTGTATATGCATATATGTGGATACATGTGTGTGTATGTATATACAGTACATGTATATATATATATATATATATATATATATATATATATATATATATATATATAAAAAGTTAACTCACAATCATGCACAACAGGCCTATTTAGTTTTGATTTAAAGTATTAGTGTGAGTGTTTGTGTGTGCACCTGTCTGTCTCTTGTGTGTAAAGTATGTGTGTGTGAGTGTGCGCATGCACATGTGTGTGTGTGTGTGTGTGTGTGTGTGTGTGTGTGTGTGTGTCTGTGTGTGTGTGTGTCTCGTGTGTATGTCTGCATCACTGATGAAGCAACAATTTATGGCATCATTGCTGGGACTTTGTGTGTGTGTGTGTGTGTGTGTGTGTGTGTGTGTGTGTGTGTGTGTGTGTGTGTGTGTGTGTGTGTGTGTGTGTGTGCGTGTGTGTGTGTGTGTGTGTGTGAGAGAGAGAGAGTGAATGTATGACATCACTGATGATGTCATCAGTGGGACAGACAGAGAAACAGACAGAACCCCAGCTCCCTTATATATTAATTAATATTAATAATATAAATATATAGATAGATAGATAGATATGGATATGCCTCCACTGTTTCCCTACATTCTCCCACACAGTGCTCTGTGTGGCATCTTCTTCTTCCATTGTGACAGCATCAGTGATGTAATAAATAGTGACATCATCAGTGATGTCATAACTCTTTCTCTCGTGACATCATCAGTGAAAAAAGTGACATCATCAGTGATGTCATAAAGCCTCCTCTGCTGGTGGTACCAGGCTGTCGCCAGTTGAATTTCACCATCTGCACGTTTACAGGACAGATTATCTGGAAACTGACCATTTAACTGTGGCACACTCAGACTCACATTTTGACCATGAGCTCAGTCACTGTACTTACGCAGGAAAGCTTCAATGAGCACCGCAGTGGGCTCTTGCCAGAGCAACAAAATGGTGATGCTGCTGTGGCAGGATCCAGTGGTGCGAGCAGCGATGAAGAAGCTATCTACAAGGTTGACTTCCCCCCTCTGCCTGAGAAGCCAGCCTCACCTGAGGGGACCCAGGAAACCACCAATGCCTGGACATCTAAGATCCATCCTTTGAAGTCTTCTATAATCACCCAGGTTTTCCATGTGCCACTGGAAGAGCGCAAGTACAAGGACATCAACCAGTTTGGGAGAGAAGATCAAGCGAAGGTTTGTGCAGACATTATGCGTAAGACCAGCACCAAACTGGAGCTCTCCATGGCTAGAGATCAGGGCCTCGCCATCATAGTGTCTGGGAAGCTGGATGACGTGAGGAAGGCCCACAAGGAGATTATCTTCCGACTGCTCACTCGGGGTTCAGCTACTGTTGGCATCCCCAAGGAGCACCACCGTTTTGTCATTGGTAAAAATGGGGAGAAGTGTCGGGAGTTAGAGCTCAAGACTGCCACCAAAATCCAGATCCCACGACCTGACGACCCCAGCAACCAGATTAAGATCTCTGGCCCCAAGATGAGCTTGGAGAAGGCAAAGCATGAGATCCTGTTGATCTCTGCTGAGCAGGACAAGCATGCTGTGGAGAGGGTCAACATAGACAAGGTGTACCACCCATTCCTCACCGGGGCCTACAATAAGCTTGTAGAAGAGATGATGCAGCAAACTGGTGCCTTCATCAACGTCCCCCCTCCCAGCGTCAACAAGACGGAGATTGTCATCACTGGGGAAAAGGAGCAGGTGGCCCTTGCTGTGGCTATGATCAAGAAGGTTTGTGAAGAGAAGAAGAAGAATACCTTTACCATTACAGTGGAAGTTAAGAAGTCTCAGCATAAGTATGTGATCGGCCCCAAGGGAAACACCCTGCAGGAGATCTTGGAGATGACTGGTGTCGCGGTTGAGATACCACCGTCTGACAGCAGCTCAGAAACTGTCATCCTTTGTGGGGAGCGAGACCGGCTGGGTCAGGCCATAGCTGAAGTTTACACCAAGGCCAACAGCTATACTGTTTCCTTTGTCTCAGCTCCTTCCTGGCTTCATCGTTACATTATTGGCAAAAGGGGGCAGAACTTGGCCAAGATTACCCAACAAATGCCCAAGGTGCACATTGAGTTCACTGAGGGAGAGGATAAGATCACCCTGGAGGGTCCCACCAAAGACTTGCAGTTTGTGCAGATCCAGATTGAAGCCACTGTTACACATCTGGTGAAAAGTATGGATTATGCAGAGATTAATGTGGACCCCAAATTCCACAGACACCTAATTGGAAAACGTGGTGTTAACATCAAGCGCATCGAAGAGCTGCACAAGGTGACGGTCCTCATCCCCCCTGCCAATGAGAAAAGCAGCCTCATCCGCATTGAGGGTGATTCCCATGGTGTGCAGGAAGCCAAGAAGGAGCTGCTTGAGCTGGCGTCACGCATGGAAAACGGGCATACAAAGGACCTGATCATTGAAGAGCATTTTCACAGAGCCACTATTGAGCAAAAAGAGGAGAAGATCAAAGAAGTGTGCGACAAATTGCCAGAGGTCATCCTCAATTTCCCAGCCCAGGCACAGAAAAGTGACATCGTTCAGCTTCGGGGCCTGTGCCCTGAGGTGGAGAAATGCTCCAAGTTCATGCAGAAGACTGTGCCTGAAATGGTGGGGAAAGCCAAGCAGCAACTGCTTGCCTTGGCAGATGAGAAGCAAACAAAGAGTCACACTACCGAGCTGCGTGCGAAGCCAGAGTACCACAAGTTCCTCATTGGGAAAGCTGGTGGAAACATCCGTAAGGTTTGTGACAGCACCGGTGCCAGGATCATTTTCCCCACTCCAGAGGACAAAGACCAGGAGCTGATCACTGTGATTGGCACAGAAGAGGCGGTGCGTGAGGCACAGAAGGAGCTGAGGGAACTCATCAAGAGTTTGGATAATGTTGTGGAGGATCTAATGATGGTTGATCCCATGCACCATCGCTACTTTGTGGCTCGCCGTGGCCAAGTCCTTAGGGACCTTGCTGATGAGTATGGTGGTGTGATGGTGACTTTCCCTCACACTGGTTCTCAGAGCAAGAAGGTCACCCTCAAAGGAGCCAAAGAATGTGTGGAGGCAGCCAAAAAGCGCATGCAGGAGATCATCGAGGACTTGGATGCTCAAGTGACCATTGAGTGTGTCATTACTCAGAAGTTCCACAGTTCCATCATAGGTCCTAAGGGCTCAAGGATCCAGCAGATCACCAGAGATCACAATGTACAAATTAAGTTCCCAGACCGTGAGGACCTTCAAGCTACTCCTGCTGAGAGAGAGGCCAATGGAGAAGTGAAAGAGCCCTTTGATCCAGCTGCACCTAAGAAGTGTGATGTGATTATGTTTTCTGGCCGCAAAGAATGGTGTGAGGCTGCCATGGAAGCATTGAAGGCTTTGGTTCCTGTCACTATTGAGGTGGAAGTGCCTTTTGAGCTTCACCGTTACATCATTGGATGGAAAGGAAGTGGAATTCGCAAGATGAGGGATGACTTTGAGGTAAATATTCAAGTGCCTGCTATTGAGCTGCAGTCAGATATAATCTCCATCACTGGCTTGGCCAATCACCTAGGCCACGCCAAAGAGGGCCTCTTGGAGCGAGTCAAAGAGCTGCAGGCTGAGCAGGAGGATCGGGCACTCAAGTTCCCACTCAAGAGCTTCAAGTTGACCATCACTGTGGACCCCAAGTATCACCCCAAGATTATCGGTCGCAAAGGTGCCATTATTACCACCATCTGCACTGAACATGATGTTAACATCCATGTCCCAGAGAAGAATGATGAAAACCAGGATCAGATTACCATTACAGGGTATGAGCACAAAGCCACTGCTGCACGAGATGCCATCCAGGCTATTGTTGATGAGCAGGAGAAGATGATCTCTCAGAACATCACCCTGGACAGCAGGGTCTATGCCCGCATTATCGGTGTACGTGGCATGGGCATCCACAAGATCATGAATAAGTTTAAGGTTGATCTCAGGTTTCCCCAGAGTGGAGCTGCAAACCAAAACCTTGTGACAGTCACAGGTCATCAAACTGAGCATGTGAATGAAGCCATTGAGCATCTCCTTTACCTGGAAGAGGAATATATGGCAGATGTCATTAAGAGTGAGGCAAAGTCTGCTTACATGAGGCCCTCTGGGAGCAGTGCTTCTGCCATGGATGAACCCGGCGGCTCATCCAAGGGCTTTGTGGTGAGGGAGGCTCCGTGGACCACTGGCAGTGAGAAGGCTCCCGATATGAGCAGCTCTGAAGATTTCCCTAGCTTTGGCGGCACTGTGGCATCCAAGGCCTCCCTGTAGACCCAAGCGCTTCTGACCTGTGCTGCTCTAGCCTGGATAAACCAGCCCGTCACGTAAACTCACACTTCATTTGGTTCTCCGTGGCGGTCTGGCCCCGACGCCATGGGGGGATTTTAGCAGGGGCGGGAGCATGGGCGGGCGTAGTTGCCTTGACAGACAACTCCTTCAGCCAATCAGCGTCGGATCCAGTCAAACCCAAATCCACTTGGGAGAATGGCAAAAACATATTTTCCGCCGAGAAACTGCGGTTGCGGCAATACTCCTGTACTTGTTTAATTGTTGTTATTGAGTCTATTTCTGCAATAACTGCACTTTATGGCTGTTTAAACTAGACAAACACTGACATGACTCCTCGAGACCATCAGGCAAGGAGGCGGCCATTACTGTTTTGTTAGTGCAGTGCTAGTGGCGTTCCTGATTGGCCAACTTGCGCTGTCAATCACAGCGGAGTCGCTGATTGGCTCTTCCGCTTCTGCTAAACCCCCCCACTGGCGTCGGGGCCAGACCGTCACGGAGAACCAAATGAAATGTGAGTTCACGTGACGGGCTGGTTTACCAGGCTAGTGCTGCTCCAGATGGGCCCAAACTCAAACGGACACAATCTTCCCTTCCATCATGCCCTCTTGACCTGGACTGACCGCTGAGTTCTGAGATTGTCATGCTTCCATGTCTATTATCCTGGTCTGCCTTTGCAGATTCATCATGAAGTCTAAAGTGCTTTTGAAAACTGTAACTAATTGTGAGCTTTGTATTTGCATTCAATAATACTGTCTTCTGAAGAAAATAAGATAAAAATTAAGGTATTGTGAATACTAATTTGTGTCTGATGGTTTCCCCCCACAAAAAAAGGTTAAATTATCTTGTTAAAATCTGCAAAATTACTTTCCCCTGCCTCATTAGAAATTTCAAAGCAACCAATCAGGGTTATCTCTAGAACATAACTAGCCAATCACAGAATACAAACAACGGCTTTAACTGCTAAATACTGGACAGGGGTTGGCTCTAGCCTGGGTGAACCCAGCCTTCAACGTGACGTCACAGACTATGCCTGTAACATAAGTTTGTTATTGTTTCGCCTTTAATATGCACTTTATGTTCTACTGATTCTTAATGTGCTGGTGACATTATTTGTTACAGAGCTTTCGACCAGAGTGGCGCTGTTGAGCGCTGTGACGGCTGGGAGCTCTAAAAAATAGTATCACCAGCAAAGAATTTGGATAAAAAGAGGCATTTATGAGCAGCATTGAGCTTTCAAATCCCTTCGTCGAGAACATCGACATATAGATAGATAGATAGATGATACTGTAGATGATAGATAGATAGATAGATAACACAACAACTTAACTTATAATGTCAAAACACACAAAGAAGTGGGTGTTGGTAAGAACTTAGAAAAACAATATATTGAAATAAAAAACAGTATACATATTGACACAGCTACTACAGTGCTCTTGCATTCTTCCAGACCTGTCCACTGTAGAGCATAATATTATATAATACTATTAATGTGACTACAATGTTAACTCTACACAAGAGCACCCGTGCGGGTGACCTGATGGAGCCGGATTTTTTAATTAGGTGATTGCCCTAATTAACTAATGATGTGATGTCACTCGAGCAATCACCTTTTATGTATACAAGGGGAGTCTCACTGAGAGGAGTGCCCTGTTCACATTCACACCTGGAAGCTGACCAGTACAACCACAGTCTGATCTGCTGGCCACTGAGCAGCTCCACTGGAGCGGTTGAGGTTAAGAGCCTTGCTCAAGGGCACCTCAGTGGTGGTAATGAGGGAGGCGCAAGCGCTGCCTTTTCACTTGCCCCACCCAGATTTACCCTGCCGGTCCCGGGGATTGAACCGACGACCTGCCGGTCACAAGCTCGCTTCTCTAACCATTGGGCCACATAATGATGGTAATGATGACATTATCTGGTGACATCCTCAGTGATGACATCACTCACTGATGACATCACTCCCTGATGACATCATCAGTGATTTATGATGAATTTGAGACCACTGTGTTCCAGACCGGGGGCGGCGGGGGGTCCAGGGCTAGAAACTAGGAAAGATGACGCTTGCCCTTGCACTTGCACTGGGCGTAAGACATCGCCCAATTGTCTTTGCTATCATCTATTTTACTGTAAGCGGCAGTTAGACATTGTTCATTCGCACATACAACCGACATTGTAATGATACAAAGCTGGTTGAAAATCAGCAAAGGCCTTTAAGGTTCGGGTTATGATTTGGGTTACAGTTAAAAACGGAACACGTCGGGTGGCGAAGCGGGTCTCTCGTGGGGAAGTTGAAGGACAAGGAAGTTACCAACGACATAGACACTCCTTGGTCATAAAAGCCTCAATGACTTTGATAATTCACAAGTGCTCACGCTTTTTTTGTTTATCCCAAGAGAAACGTAGATAACACTTTATAATAAGGTACCAAATTTATAGTAGTTACTAGTGAGCTAATGAGTAGCGAATGAGGAACTAACTATTAGTTAATGGTCAGTTGAGTAACTCCTAATCAATGTCATTAGCATTTTTCATCTCAGCCATTTTGTGTCTAAATGGCAGGAAGTTACACATGGTGCAAGCAAAACATTAACGAGGGGCCCGGCACTGGAACACCTGAATTGACTGGAAGTTGGAAACCCTCATTAATGTTTGCTTGCATGTGTGTTACTTCCTACCTTTTACACACAAAATGGCTTTGGTGAAAAAGGCCCATAATCATTAGTTAATGATTAGTTAATTGAGAAACAACTGAGGGAACAAATGTTGAATGAATGACATCGGGTGGCGAACCGGGTCTCTCGTGGGGAAGTTGAAAGACAAGGAAGTTACCAACGACATAGACACTCCTTGGTCATAAAAGCCTAAATGACTTTGATAAGGGGACCAAAGGGTCTAAAGGGCATTGCCTACCAACCACTCACTGCGCTCTGACCTACGTCAGATCTTGAAAGAGGTAGACAGTAGAGACACTTCATTTGGAGGGCATAGCCTGTCTAATTTACATCAAAATGGCAGTAAATAAACTTGTTCGATTGCTTTCACTTGGAACTATGCTTTCTTTGTCTTTATCTGAGGGTAAGTAACAGTTGAACTAAATTATATATCGTCTGACGAGTTGCCTTAATACAAAAGTACTTGTGGGATAAGACTAAGAGGATAAGACTTACATTACAACTCGGTAACAAAATGGTAATGGGGATGTAATAGTGTGATAATAATTAGGTAATATCAAAGTAATAACCAGGTAATAGCTGAGGTGGTTTCTGTGTAATAACCATGAATCAGGGCTGCAAAAATGCTAAACTCCCTGTTTCCATTTAATTTTATGGTAATATTTTAAATGTAGCCTAGCTGTGCTGTCACAGTTACTGGCAGCAACCCTCGCTAGGGGCTCGCCAGGGGTGGAGGCGGGATTCGATCCACCCATCTCCCGCTTACAAAGCGCACACACTAACCGCAACCCCAAGAGAGGTAGCTCTGTGGGCTCATCCAGGTAGTCTCTACGTCTCTAGATGTTTGGTTTAATCTGTTATTAACATTAAATTATGTGGAAACAGGGAGTTTAGCATTTTGCAGCCCTAATCCATGGTTATTACACAGAAACTACCACAGCTATTACCTGGTTATAATATTACATAATTATTATCACACTATTACCCTCCTCTTACCATGTGAGTAACGAGCTGTAATGTAAAGTGCTACCAGAAAAGCATTTCCGTTTTACATTTTAGCTAGATTTGGCATTTGTATTGTGAGTCTAATTTTCTCGTTCTTTTTCAGACCCTGTCTGCCATGAGCAGATGAATGAGGGCAGCGGAGATGAAAAGGAACTGCTCTATTTCTATAACAAACAGATAGATATCTGTCAACCTTTCTTCTACAAAGGCCTAGAAGGGAATGGAAATCGTTTCGGCTCAGACAGGGAGTGCATGCAGAACTGCTCCTCCAGATTCAGTCACCTGTATCCAGGTACGTGGACACTAGCCTACTGTTTCACTAGCTTACTGTTTCACTACCCTACTGTTTCACTAGCTTACTGTTTCACAAGCCTACTGTTTCACTAGCTTACTGTTTCACTAGCCTATTGTTTTACTACCCTACTGTTTCACTAGCTTACTGTTTCACAAGCCTACTGTTTCACTAGCTTACTGTTTCACTAGCCTATTGTTTTACTACCCTACTGTTTCACTACCCTACTGTTTCACTAGCCTACTGTTTCACTAGCTTACTGTTTCACAAGCCTACTGTTTCACTAGCTTACTGTTTCACAAGCCTACTGTTTCACTAGCTTACTGTTTCACTACCCTACTGTTTCACTAGCTTACTGTTTCACTGCCCTACTGTTTCACTAGCCTACTGTTTCACTAGCTTACTGTTTCACTAGCCTACTGTTTCACTAGCCTACTGTTTCACTAGCTTACTGTTTCACAAGCCTACTGTTTCACTAGCTTACTGTTTCACAAGCCTACTGTTTCACTAGCTTACTGTTTCACTAGCCTACTGTTTCACTAGCTTACTGTTTCACAAGCCTACTGTTTCACTAGCTTACTGTTTCACAAGCCTACTGTTTCACTAGCTTACTGTTTCACTAGCCTACTGTTTTACTACCCTACTGTTTCACTACCCTACTGTTTCACTAGCCTACTGTTTCAGTAGCTTACTGTTTCACAAGCTTACTGTTTCACAAGCCTACTGTTTCACTAGCTTACTGTTTCACTAGCCTACTGTTTTACTACCCTACTGTTTCACAAGCTTACTGTTTCACAAGCCTACTGTTTCACTAGCTTACTGTTTCACTAGCTTACTGTTTCACTAGCCTACTGTTTCACTAGCTTACTGTTTCACAAGCCTTCTGTTTCACTAGCCTACTGTTTCACTAGCCTACTGTTTCACTAGCCTACTGTTTCACTAGCCTACTGTTTCACTAGCTTACTGTTTCACAAGCCTTCTGTTTCACTAGCCTACTGTTTCACTAGCCTACTGTTTCACTAGCCTACTGTTTCACAAGCTTACTGTTTCACTAGCCTACTGTTTCACTAGCTTACTGTTTCACAAGCCTACTGTATCACTAGCCTACTGTTTGACTAGCTTACTGTTTCACTCGCCTACTGTTTGACTAGCTTACTGTTTCACTAGCCTACTGTTTGACTAGCTTACTGTTTCACTAGCCTACTGTTTCACAAGCTTACTGTTTGACTAGCTTACTGTTTCACTAGCCTACTGTTTCACTAGCTTACTGTTTCACTAGCCTACTGTTTGACTAGCTTCCTGTTTCACTAGCTTACTGTTTCACTAGCCTACTGTTTCACAACCTTACTGTTTGACTAGCTTACTGTTTCACTAGCCTACTGTTTCACTAGCTTACTGTTTCACTAGCTTACTGTTTCACTAGCCTACTGTTTCACAAGCTTACTGTTTGACTAGCTTACTGTTTCACTAGCCTACTGTTTGACTAGCTTACTGTTTCACTAGCCTACTGTTTGACTAGCCTACTGTTTGACTAGCTTACTGTTTGACTAGCCTACTGTTTGACTAGCCTACTGTTTGACTAGCTTACTGTTTCACTAGCCTACTGTTTCACAACCTTACTGTTTGACTAGCTTACTGTTTCACTAGCCTACTGTTTCACTAGCTTACGGTTTGACTAGCTTACTGTTTCACTAGCCTACTGTTTCACTAGCCTACTGTTTCACAAGCGTACTGTTTGACTAGCCTACTGTTTGACTAGCTTACTGTTTGACTAGCTTACTGTTTGACTAGCCTACTGTTTGACTAGCTTACTGTTTCACTAGCCTACTGTTTCACTAGCCTACTGTTTGACTAGCTTACTGTTTCACTAGCCTACTGTTTGACTAGCTTACTGTTTGACTAGCTTACTGTTTCACTAGCCTACTGTTTGACTAGCTTACTGTTTGACTAGCCTACTGTTTGACTAGACTACTGTTTGACTAGCTTACTGTTTCACTAGCCTACTGTTTCACTAGCCTACTGTTTCACTAGCTTACGGTTTGACTAGCTTACTGTTTCACTAGCCTACTGTTTCACTAGCCTACTGTTTCACAAGCTTACTGTTTGACTAGCTTACTGTTTCACTAGCCTACTGTTTGACTAGCTTACTGTTTCACTAGCCTACTGTTTCACAACCTTACTGTTTGACTAGCTTACTGTTTGACTAGCCTACTGTTTCACTAGCTTACGGTTTGACTAGCTTACTGTTTCACTAGCCTACTGTTTCACTAGCCTACTGTTTCACAAGCTTACTGTTTCACTAGCCTACTGTTTCACTAGCTTACTGTTTGACTAGCCTACTGTTTGACTAGCTTACTGTTTCACTAGCTTACTGTTTCACTAGCTTACTGTTTCACTAGCCTACTGTTTCACTCGCCTACTGTTTCACTAGCCTACTGTTTCACAAGCCTACTGTTTCACTAGGCTAGCTTACTGTTTCACTAGTCTACTGTTTCACTAGTCTACTGTTTCACTAGTCTACTGTTTCACAAGCCTACTGTTTCACTCGCCTACTGTTTCACTAGCTTACTGTTTCACTAGCTTACTGTTTCACTCTGTCTGTATGTAGTCACCACAGATGAAGTATGTAAACTACCGTTGGACCATGGCATCTGCTTTGCTAACTTACTGATGTACTACTACGATGGAAAGGAATGTGTTATGTTCCACTATGGAGGATGCCAAGGCAATGGCAACCGTTTCAACACCAGGGCGGAGTGCCAACAGACATGTATGGGTATGTACCATTTATAAATCGATCGATTAAAAAAGGATAAAGAAAATAGTACTCTCGATCAATGTAACTGCTCCTAAATTTCTTGTGAAATTGTTGTAGAATATTGTACCTATATATGCATCATAACTGATTTTTTTTGTCCTTGACCTTATTTTGCATATTAACTGGATACTGTGTTCTCCCATGTGTGATAGTGATTTTTAATCTCAATGAGACTTTTACCTGGTTAAATAAAGAATATTGATTGATTGATAAATAACTCCATTTATCTCACTGTCTTTTGATTTAAGAAGACAGATGATTAAGATGACCATCTTAGGGTTCTACAGTTTGCATTTGCTCACACTGTACTAAAAACATGCTAGAAAATATATATATAAATGAGAGGTTGATTTTAGGGACACGGTGATTAACTGATGTCATGGTTCTCTAACTGTAAGCATTTTAGAAGGTGTGGTCTCTCTCCATCTGCGATTCCATGCTCTTAATTGAAGGCATTATCGTTGTGCAGCCTCACTAAGTAAAGGTACATAAGAAAGTTATGTTTTTAAGCTCATAAACTACTTGGTCGTTACATTATGACCAGATCTTGCTGCCTTGGCATATGATCATGAAAGCATAAGAAACTAATAGGTAGAATGAAGACAACAATTGCTTTGATTGGCATAATTTTTAATAAACTAGAAGGACGTTCAGAGAGCGCAGACCTCTGCCAAGGCCAATAGTCCACAGTCTGTTATGATTTTATGAGTCGGATCAGATCCGCTCCAAAATGTTATGGGTTCTTCCTTGGCCACACCCTTCCACAAACTTTCATGAAAATCGGCCCAGTTGTTTTTCTGTAATCCTGCTAACGGACGGACGGACGGACCATGGATCTATTAAATTAACAGGACAGACGGACGGATGGACAGACAGACAGACAGACAGACAGACAGACAGACAGACAGACAGACAGACAGACAGACAGCGCTGAAAACTACCTCCTTGAAATTCCATGATCTGTGATCCTTCATTTGTAGGACATTTCAGATTAATTCCATTGTGTTGATAATGTAGGGTCTGTAAAAATATTGATCTTATTTTCACTTCTCTGGAGGATGGCATGAGGATGACATGGGAAGTAACTGAAACCAGAACTTAAGGTCAACAGGAGAAACCAGGAAACAGCAAGTTGTTTAAACATTAATATAGGCCCCATAGGTCAAGTTTGGTGTTATAAAATGTTATAGTCCCTGCAGAGGTGTGCCAGTTAAAACACAG
The DNA here is from genome assembly GCF_964638095.1 of Poromitra crassiceps. Lineage (NCBI taxonomy): Eukaryota > Metazoa > Chordata > Actinopteri > Beryciformes > Melamphaidae > Poromitra > Poromitra crassiceps. Next base: position 14,888,596 of record NC_139627.1, read on the forward strand.
AGCCAGTCACCTGACTTTGTGTGTTACATGTTCATAGTCCTAAATTATACAGATTGATTGGGTACATTTACTTAAGGCTGTGTCCATAGTACTGTACGCCACAAGTTATTTTTTTAAACGTTGATTGTATTTTTTTTAAACATTGATTATGGTCTATTTAATAATTCCACAAAATTATACAGAGAATTGCATTGCTTTGCCTGTGTACTGGGAGCTGTATGGCCACTGTAGGGGTCAACAACCCCCCACTGCTGGATCCAGTCTAGGAAACGAATAAAAAAGAAAATTTTAAATTCAAATAATTCATAAATTCACAAGTGCTCACGCTTTTTTTTTTTTATCCCAAGAGAAACGTAGGTAACACTTTTTTAATAAGATAAGTAATAAGATAACAGTTTATAATAAGATAAGTAATAAGATAACACTTTATAATAAGATAAGTAATAAGATAACACTTTATAATAAGGTACCAAATTTAGAGTAGTTACTAGTGAGCTAATGTGGAGCGAATGAGGAACTAACTATTAGTTAATGGTGAGTTGAGTAACTCCTAATCAATGTCATTACCCAGTTGGAAACACTCATTAATGTTTGCTTGCATGTGCGTTACTTCCTGCCTTTTACACACAAAATGGCTTTGGTGAAAAAGGCCCATAATCATTAGTTAATTGAGAAATGATTGAGGGAACAAATGTTGATGGTCAGTTCTTGATCAACTCCTAAAATGTCATAGCAAATAACAGTAACTGCTGGCAACCACCTATAACACCCTTACAACCACTACTAATTAGCAACACTTAATGTATGTAGTCACTATAAAACAGAGACTTATTTTATTTTGTACAAATTCTGAGGCTGTTATTCGTTATTCCAATTCATTCGGTTGGCTTTTAATGAATTGAAATTCAATAAGCGCTAAAATCGTATAAGTTATAACCAATCCTGAACCTAATTATGTGCTCCAGGTACAGTATAGAGATTTCATTGAGACATAATGATAAACCAATATCCACACACGCAGGCAGCTACTATGTTGCTATATCCATTTCTTAAGCATGTCTCAAATTCAGGTCGCATAACATTCCAGAGCTCCATCCAGTAGTAGTCCCCCCCCCCCCATCCCTGAACATGTTCTGGTAATGAGAGAATGAATGAAGCAAGCTGGTAAGTTCTGGCAAAGCGAGACTGGTAAATGACGTATTAATCTTTCACATGGAAGCAAACAAGGATTTTCTTCGAAAAACCTAACTTGTCCTGCTGTGTGGGTCGTGTCTTTTCATATTTTTTGGCTAAATGTGTCACATCATGCATAGTGTATTGACGCTTGACTAATTCTCTGTTATTTATGACTCTGAAACTTTTGAGAATAAGGGAAAAAAATGTCTTAGATCATATCATACACTGAACATCACATTTGAAGTCTTTGAGGGCATTTATGCTTTTATTAAATAGATGACATCCTCTCTGTTTTCCTTTTTCTTTTAGCCATATCAGGCAGGTTTGGTGGGCCCGCAGAGCCTAATCAAGATGAGGCTGCAACTAGTGTGGGTATGTATAATAGATTAATTGGATTTATTGCAAATGTACCCACTCTTATGCATGTTTCATTATTTAGTCTGGAATTACTGCAGTATATAATTTCACGGTGGCGCAGTGGTAGCGCTGTCGCCTCACAGCAAGAAGGTCCTGGGTTCGATTCCCACCCGGGACCCTGTGGGCGCTGAGCATGTGTCCCCATCCCTATGTCCTCAGGCCTATACTGCACAGGTGGGCTCGTCAAAAGGGCCTTTATGTGTGCAGTTTGCATGTTCTCCCCGTGCTGCCCTGGGGTTTCCTCCTGCTAACAAGCAAATAATAATAATAATTAGATACTCTCTGTTTACATCAAACTTATTATCTGATTGTTTTTTATAAGAATTTAATTCAACTTTGATCTCTGGTGTGCTTGTTCTCTCTCTCAGGATTGATTGTGGGAATACTAGGAGGAGTCATTTTTACAGTGTCTGTGATTATTGCCGCAGTTTTCTTAGTGAAGCAAAGGTAAGGTTGTACTATTGCATTGTACAGATAAAATACACAAAACACTTTTGTGCATAAATGGGTATTATAAATTATAGCGCTAATAGCGGATGTTTCTCTCCACAATATTTGTAGGAAGGAGAAGGCAAAGAAGAGAGGGAGAAAGAAGGTTCCTGCCATGGAAATGAACTAGCTTGTCAAGAGAAATGTGTGCAGACTGAGATGGTCATTTTTCAGCAATTCTTTTTTTATTATTATATCTGTTTGTTGTTAAGGGTTCCGAACGTAGTCGTGAAACCCTATTGCTGGAAATCCTATTGTCTACATGGACACAGAATGGCACTGATTGGCCCATAAAATGCACTATAGTAAGCCCTCAAAGTCTAAGGCTGTTAATCGTATAGATGTGAAACATGGTACAGATATCTTTCTGGACATACTGAACATTTTTGCCTCTTGGACCCATAATTTCCAAACACCAAAGAAAAGAATCTGAGATGGAAAGTCTCATGACATCATTTTGGATTAAAAAATAAAGAAAAAAGGGACATGAAACGACATGAAAAAGACATGAAAAATCTCACAAATCTCGACTGCAGGTCCAAATAATACACATTTGGCAGGTATATTACTTGGGTCTGCCTTTACTAAGGGATCTGTCCAAAATGGCAAAGTGGTTAACCTATACATTTTCTCAAATTATATATATATATATATATATATATATATATATATATATATATATATATATATATATATATATATATATATATATATATATAAATCAATGACTCTAAAATCATGTAGAAGTAATCAATGCACTATATCGTCCGAGTCACATGTCAGGTTTCAAGAAAATACAGCTGTTTGAACTGCCGCTGATGTAATAACGAAGACTCCAATACCCAAAATGCTTTGCGTTCTTTTGTAATAAGTCTAGAGAGCTAGATTATAAAACAATATTAATAATACCGATAATCATCACAATAAAATTGGACATGATGATGATGTATATGTTTGGGATTTGTTTTATATATTACTTTGCAGTTTTCAGAACATGAAAACAGAACATGAAAACAAAAAAACAGGCTCATACACAGGAAAAAGGAAAAACATATATAGCCTACCGTATCCTCAATGTACCAACACCAGTGTGGTGCTACCAGCAGCGTAATGTGCTCATGTGCTTATAAGAGATGTTGTGCATGGGATCACATGCAAGGGCTCCATCATGAAAGGTCAGCTGGGTGAGTCACACATTGCCCCCGATTCTATCAAAGTAGGCCAGGAACGGGTCACAGATAGTGGAACATTTCTTAAGTGAGTTGGTCCTCAGGAACCTGAGTCTCTCCATACGCACTACTGAGATCACATGTCTGTTAGCCACAGCTGAAATGAAGGAGAAGAGGGAGACTTCCACTCCTTCAGAATGAAGGCGAGTTCCACCTCTGGCGGAACAGTTATTTTATAGACCTTAGAGTACCAGTCAAACATTTTGGCCTAGAATCCGGATAGCAAAGGGCAAAACCAAAAAGCATGGGACAGTGTGCCCTCTGACACCTGACGCATGTCACATAAAGGTGAGACAGAACGATAGATCCTGTGCAACTTGTGTTTGGAATAATGAAGACGGTGAGCAACTTTAAATTGAATGAGCTGGTGCCTGCTTTTAATTGAGCAGAGTTGGACCACAGATAGACTCCTGTCCCATATGACCTCAGATAAATCAACACCAAGTTCCTCCTGCCATGCCTCTCTAATCCTCTCAGTGGAGGCCCTGATACGGCCATCAAACAGAGATACAAATCTAGAAATAAGATGCCTGCAGTGAGGGGGCCTTAACAAAACATAAAAAAAAAAAACGTGTTCTGTTTGGGATCTATTTTCAGTGTCTGATTTTGTCATTAAAAATGCAAACACCCAATCACACCACAAAAATAGGTTTGAGGCTGAGACATACCAGGGCTACAGCCAATCACAGAACAGAAATCGCATGGATTTGCATGAATAAGCCTTGTGCATCCTTGAAGTTGAAGTGTAGATATTACAGCCGGTAACAAAAAAGGAGACAAAGTGCATAACAGAATAGTTTATGGACTAAAACACAAACGTCAAACCAAACCAAAACAACAGAACAGAAGAGCATGAGGAGCAAGAGCACCACTGATTGTTGAAAGGCTCCAGACAGACAGGACATACACAGCAGCAGCAGCTGGCAGAGCAGGAGGGGGCCCTCACACACCATAACTCTTTAACACGGTGCGTTAGTAGCACCTTGTGGCCAAAAGAATGAAGTTCAGCTATTAATTTACTGTATGAATTGGTTCCTTTTATGCTTTTATGTTATTTGTTTTGCGAACACAGCAATTTGGATGTGGTGGTGGTGATGATGATGATGATGATGATGATAAGTGGAAAATAAATACCATCATCTTGTAATTCTAGAATAGACTACATTAATTAATTCACAACATTTGGCCATGTTTGCACTTTCTGGTCAAATGAAGTAGGCCTAATTGAAGTCATCAGATCAGAATCAGAATCAGAATCAGAAAGACTTTAATGATCCCCGGGGGGAAATTGGGACAAGTTACAGTTGCTCGCTCACATAACACACATAGCATAAAATAAAATAAACAGTAGTAAATGCGATAGTAAAATAAGAAGAATAAGAAGAATAAGAACACAACATAGCATGGAATAACAGTATTAAATGCGATAGGAGCAAAATAAGTGGAATATGTCTAAGTAAGCAAATACGTAGAGTAAGTATACCTTACGTGCCAATTGTCTTTATTGCACACTGAACTTATATTATTCGGCTTGCCCTATACGTTACACGTGGCTCAGCCAGGCACTTTTTTTCAGTTAGCCTATGGAGCATCTCCGAGGTGCTCTTTTAAGAGAGGCATTAAATAGACCAATGGCCACAGGCAGGAATGATTTCCTGTGCCTCTCCGTGTTGCATCTAGGTGGAATCAGTCTCTCACTGAATGTACTCCTGTGTTTGACTAGCATGCCGTGGAGTGGGTGCGAGTCATTGCTCATGATGGAGCGTAGCCTGGATAACGTTCTCTTCTCTGACACCGCAGTCAGAGAGCCCAGATCCAGCCCCACAATGTCCCTGGCTTTACGGATCAATTTGTTGAGTCTGTTGGCATCCGCTGCCTTCAGCCTGCTGCCCCAGCACACAATAGCATAAAGGAAGGCACTAGCCACTACCGACTCATAGAACATCCTCAGCATAGTTCCTCAGCAGCATAGTTCCTCAGCATCCACAGCATCCTCAGGGTAGCATAAGTCTACACGGAAAGAGTCATAACGGGGCTAGAAGTCATCCTGACACTCCTCCATCATGGCTCCTGCTTGTAAGCCTCCATCTCCTGAATCTGCATCTGCTTCGTAATCAATGCGTACAGTTGATCAAAAGAGATATCTGCACTGTGTGTGTGTGTGTGTGTGTGTGTGTGTGTGTGTGTGTGTGTGTGTGTGTGTGTGTGTGTGTGTGTGTGTGTGTGTGCATCGATGGAGCGGGGGTGGTGGATTATTATTGGATTATGTTTTTTTTAAGCCCAGTCCGCCCATGATTACATGTTTAGAAATCCTTTCTGTTGCTGCTGCTGCTGCTGTGTAGAACTATATGGACCTGAAAATGAACTGTACTAACGATATCACACCACATGATGGCAGCATTAATGCACGGACTCGACGGTTTTGCACAATTGACAAACCACAATAGAGTAGTATATTTGGGCAATAAGTTTGTCGATATAAATGCTTACCTGACATGCGTGTGTTTTAGGTACTTTCAAGAGCCAATTGCCAACACAGAAGAACGCATTTCTGTTCATATATTGGGCAGTGCTGTCAAATGTCTATATTAGGTGTGGTCAGTTGATTACAATGAAGTGACCGCTGTGCGCTGGCTTGTCAGTGCGGATGCTGGCGTAGCAGGAAGATGTGTTGACTCAACAAACTATCCACGCAAGTGCGACACCGCCCCACGGCGACGGAGGGTGGAGTTTATCCAGCGCCTCTCTCTGAAAGAAGCGGACAGGGAGGGAGCCGACCTGAGGGGAAAAGAACGAACTGGTGTTTTCCCTTGTTTCAAAAAGCTGCCTCGGAACGGAACTTAAAGGAAATTATCTTCAACGGTTTTCGGGTTCTGGAGTCGGAGAGAGGCTGTCGGCCCAAGTGGACCCAGGCGCTCAGGTCAGTTTCTTTACTTTGTAACAGTTTCCATCGTCCTAATTAACTCCATGACGTCAGCAGAGAAGCGAGAAAACTAACTCCAAACTCAACTCAACATGTATGAGAGCCATAACTGATAGCCTATGCAGATAATACAGTAGCCTATAACACTGTGCTGCCTTTTCAACGTCAAGCGCCCATGTAAGAAACTAACTTCTCCGCGGCTTTGCCTTCACATAGCCTGCGTATACTGGATGCCATAATCTGCAATGTTATGTTTTAAATGATATCCCTAACTTCGTTCTGGCGTCTATCATTTAGATAGGCCTATGGCAGGGGGAAGTGCTTCTCCCCTTCAGACCGTGAAGTCTCCGTTAACGTCACGTCACGTCGGCATATTTGTTAAGAAATCCTTCACTTTTGAAGCCACTTCCCCTATAGTCACTTCAAAACGGGTTCATTCTTTGTGGGTTGGCTAATAATAATACTAATAAAGCGAATCTCTCCATTCAAACATTGCCTGCCTAACGAACGAGTGCCATGTTTTCTCTGGGGGGGCTGCTGCTAAAGGACGGTCTACGATTACCTGACAAAAATGTGCCTTTGTAGCAGCGATATTTTTAATAGGCATATTTGGCTGCAGGCCGCTGCACGCTTTCTTCATATTAAGCGACTTCTCTATAACATTGGGTTTGTTTGCTTCATCACCGTGTAGGTACCGGCTACACACACAGACACACACTGACCCCGTATCACTCCCCTGTTGTGTTGCTTCAACAAACTCAAGTTGTGTGTCTTGCACAGCCTTCAGACAAGCAACAAAATATAGCCCCTGGGTGTGAATTCTCACCCCACTGGAATGTGGTGTGTGTGTGTGTGTGTGTGTGTGTGTGTGTGTGTGTGTGTGTGTGTGTGTGTGTGTGACACGTACAGGGAGAGATTGACTTGCTTGGGGACTTTAAAGACAGTTCTACGTTTGCATTGAATGCATGCCAAAAAGCGCAGAACACACTTGGTATGGTATAAGGAAGGAGGACTCTGTCAGCACTTTGTACACTGTGCTGCAGGCATTGTGTTAGGCTACATGTTGGCACATGATGTGCAGAAAAAGGCCCCAAAAGTCCACAAAAAAAATTGAAACGAGCAGAGCTTTAACTTTACGGCTGAAGAAAGAATCCAAAGAGATGCAAGATGATTTCAACTTATAATATCAGCCGCAATCACGACACCATCATTTCAGACAAAAGCAGGAAGCAATCGCATAATCACCTGAAACGAAGGACTTATTTGGTATTTTGGCAAACAAGCTTGAGGGCTATGTGTTTGTGCAGGCTTAGGTGTGAGGCACACATCTGGCTCTATTCTTTATTGCATAATAGGCTGAAGTGTTGAAATACACCGCTGCCTGGATTCTTCCAAAACCCACCTGTCTGCAGGGACTAGAGTAGTAGAAGTCTCCATTGTGATTGTATTGTATGACCATTGATAAAAAAAACAAAAAAAAAACACTCAGAGGTTGCGTTAGACTTCCTCGTTGTCTGTCATTTTGACAGACAGGGTCGTAAAAATACTGTCAGCTATGATGATTACAGTACCTGTGTTAAAATGACAGCCTTCACATTTTTCTGTCTTTTTGTTTTTTTGTTTTTGTTTTTGTTTTGACCAAAAACTCAGTAAAAGATGGAACATATTCGGTTAACGCGACCCACGGGTGCATTTCTTTGTTTTCAAACAGCTTGTTATATCATCAACATTTCTGATAACGACCAATAACGGTTTGCCCAATATTAAGCAAAGCTTTCCATTTCTGAATGTTTATTTTCTGATGTAGCCACATTTCACGTTCAGCCGGCTTGTCGTTTATTCGCATCAATGTAGCTGATTGGAAACGCACATTTTCACATGCTTGTTTTTGTGACCTTCTACTATTTGCTTGACAGTTGGATGGCTGCTTGCCGAGTAGCATTTGACAGTTGACACATTGGTTGCGCGCTAAAGCGGCTATCTTCACAGCTTAGTGTAACCTAAGTGCACTGTACTTAATAAAGCGAAACCCAACATTCGACAGTTTGCGCAGATTCAGAAAAGTGTCTTGTCATGCGGCAGTTGTTTGCAAAGTCATGGTGTTGCATAAACGGCAACAATAAGGACAACAGCAAAAGCAGAGACAGACAGCGACCAAGAACGTGCAACACACATAATCATACAGTACGTCAAGCCAGCAGTCCACACAGAGCACAGAAAGTGCTAGGTGCATACCGGGTGAAGCTGTGTCCACACCGAGATATTTATTTTTCTCTCTGTCGCTCGACTGAACCCTTTGGAATCGCTCTGTCGCTCTGTTTAAATCGCTCGTCAACAGGCACAATAATTGACGGACATCTGGGGGCTATAACGTTACGCAATGTCATGATATTTGTCCACTACGAGCCACCGTAGTTGTTTACAAGCTAAGCCTATCAGCGTGCTCCTAATGCGAGCTCTATACCGGTAGTACAGAGCAGACTTCACTTCATGTCAGCTGTCAGCCTGTCAATGAGCTGTCAATGCGGTTTGTTGCCACACAATAAACCAGCGGTTTGTTCCAAGCCAGTGTGATCCTTGACTCACTCTCACACGGCAGCCAATCAGCGTTGAACAGCAAGCGACTGATGCCAGCGTAATTTCGCTCGAGTTGGGATATTTCATCTCGGGGCGACGAGCGAATGTTCTCCCTATCGCTCTGTCTCTGTCGCTCGGACGCCCAGTGATCTTTCTCCCGGGCGAATATACGCTCAATCGCTCGTTTGCATTGACTTTGTATGTCAACTCGATGCCAGCGAAAAACTTGAATAGGTCGGTGTGAACGCAGCTTGAGAAGTGCCTGTGTCCTTGGAGGAGGCGGTTTGGATCTGCTGCTTTAGGAAAGAAGCTGTTGCTGTGATGAGTAGTCGCTAAATGTAAATGATTCTACTGTGCAGCGTGCAGACAGTTGTGTTGTTAATTACCAGAGGGTTGATCGGTGGGACTTTTTGTCTTTCTTTCCTTGAAGTTTGTCAACAGCAACTTACTTTGGGAGTCAAGATGTGTCTGTAAAACTGCCCAGCACCAGTCACACTCTGTCAGGACACATCATTAATCCATCATCTAGAACAGGCTGGGATCTATTCCAATCAAATACACATTTCTAATTCAAGAACATTCAATTAAAATTAAAACAGTTAAGGTGTGTTGTCTGCAGCTTCTTGTTTAGTCTAACACGCATGCACGTGCACGCACGCACACGCACACACACACACACACACACACACACACACACACACACACACACACACACACACACCTCTCTCTCCCCCTCATGTGGATGTTGTATGCAACCAAGTTTAAAGGATGAGGCTGGTGTTTTTAATGCATTTCTTACTGTCACCAAATCCTACGAAAATAACTAAATGCGTTTGCTTGACTCCCATCACTTTCTGAATGAATGAATGAATGAATCAGACGGACAAACCCTGTCTTAATTTGTCAGACACACATCAATGCATGCACACACACATGAGCACGGTGGCTAACACACACACACACACACACACACACAGACGTTTCAGAGGCGCCGTCAAATTTGTCTTCCGCATTTGAGCATCCTGGCTCGTCCTCCATGGTTCAGGCCAGGAGCGGTGGGCAGCTGCAGTGAAGCGCCCGGGGACCAACTTCTTCCAACCGCCGCTGGCCAGACAACGATCTTCTACATGTTTTTAGTGGAGGGTTATATATGACTGTCGATATGACTTCCCACAGCCATCAACCTGGAAGTCAGTGGCTCCGATTGTAAACTATAAACCTATACAGCTCACAAAGACGCAGTTTCAGTTTTAACAATCGCTGTACCCGAAGCACAACATGTATTTTGGTGCCATTAGATCTGTGTTTTTGGTTATTTTGAACGGGTGTACCATTGGTATCCATTCTAAGGCGATAGTTAATAACTTCACGACTGTAGCTCAGTGTATACTGCTCGGACAGTGACAGTAAAGGCATGGTGTACCTTCGTTATGTGGGGGGATGTGGCAAATGAGCTAAACTCCAGAAAAAGTGGCGTATCCCTTTAATGTGTATTATGTAAAAACTGTTGTCTATAAAAAAAAATGCAATTCTCTGGCGGACCACTCGGCAACTATAGGCTTGTTTTTAACACTGCCCTCAAAGTTCTCTGACCAGGTGTGTTTTTGCTCGTGCCGTCCTCCTCCATGCCGATAGGTTCGCTTTGAGTGAACGCGGACTAACGTTAGTTCGGCGGGGTGCGCGGAGGCACGTGACCGGACACAACATATTGTTTTTTTAAGGGGACAGTTCACGCATTGGGGAAAAGTATTAACCGAATAAACATTAATTAACAATTAATTAATTAATTAATCATTAATTTAATTCATGAATACATTTAACTAATTGACATGAATGAGCAAGATTAAGTTTGGGAGGAGGTTCTTCTAATGTCTGTTTCGGTTTCGATACATTTTCGGTTACTTGTCCAGCCCTGCTGCTGGGACATGGCTTCTTTGTGACCCGGCTACATGGATGAGACTTGTTGGCAAAACAGAATCCTTGCTGACTTTGTTATCAGCTCCGCCGAGGAGGTTGTGTTTTCAGTGCCGTTTGTTTGTCTGTCTGGTGGAAGGCGGCGCTCTGCGACTTCTAGATTTCATAGGATTTGTTGACAGTAGTAAGCAATGCATTAAAAAACACCAGTCTTATCCTTTAAAATCCCCTGAGACTAAAATCATTTATAGGACAAAGCAGATTGCCTTGGGTGTTCTTGATTGTTGTTGTTTGTATGACATCATCAACAGGTTAGTCTAGATTCAGAATCACAGACAAAACAGGTGGCGAGCGTGAAAGTAGCACTGAACGGTTTTTATTACATTTTGTATTATTATCTTTTAACCTGGTGTCTGTCTCACAAAGTGAAAAATCTAGTCAGCATTCCTACAGGATGGATCACATTTTCGTTATCATTAAAACCGTGGTCCCGTGATTACAGTGCTTTGAAAAACATGGTAAATACTGTCCATCATCAACCAAAGTTGGCAACCGTCTCCCAGATGCAAACGTGCAGCCTTGGAGAAATGATTTCTGTGAGTGCTTTTTTAACATTTCCAGCACATTTTAACAAACCGTGATAACACTGATAACCCTGATCATTTTGATCACTATAATCGTGATATGAAATGTTCATGTCGTTCCATCTCTACAGGATCCCGATATGAAGAGTCAGAAACATTTTCTTATTTAATTGAGATGAAAGTGACATAAACAGAACTGTAGCCTACAGGGGTAAACTATTGAATTCACAGATGATAAGGGCTTTTTACAGGGCAACAGTGTTTCGAGAGCGATAGAACCACTTGACTTTCTGTGATGATGCATTAAGCCATTGACCTATTGGTTATAAGACAGGCCTTCTAACAAAAATAACATTAGTTGACCATCATCTAACTATAAACTGGGGAATCTGTGTATGGCTGTATGTGTGTGTGTGTGTGTGTGTGTGTGTGTCCTTTGTATATCTCAAGAACTATGGATGCACGACATAACTGCTATCGTGTTGAATCATAATTTTTTAACATATCGACATGGGTCCGATGTTGCAATGTTATCGGTATCAGCCAAAATTTCCACATTGAGAGGAAACAATGTGGTACATCTATCTATCTTTTCCTAATGTTTTGGAAATAAAGAAATGCCCAACCTTTTCAAATTCACATTGTTTACATGTGTTTATCAGTATGTACAAAATGTGATTATCATCGAAATGTGTTTTATACAGATCATATCGACATCGGTAAATATTGGTTATCGGCGACGGCCAAGATTTTCATATCGGTGCAATCTGGATCTATCCATGTTGCATATGCCGTCTCTTTCATGTCAACACGCTCATATTAAAAACAGTGCTCTGGATCTATCTGTGTTGCATGTGCCGTCTCTTTCATGTCAACATGCTCATATTAAATACAGTGCTCTGGATCTATCTGTGTTGCATGTGCCGTCTCTTTCATGTCAACATGCTCATATTAAATACAGTGCTCTGGATCTATCTGTGTTGCATGTGCCGTCTCTTTCATGTCAACACGCTCATGTTAAAAACAGTGCTCTGGATCTATCTGTGTTGCATGTGCCATCTCTTTCATGTCAACACTCTCATATTAAATACAGTGCTCTGGATCTATCTGTGTTGCATGTGCCGTCTCTTTCATGTCAACATGCTCATATTAAATACAGTGCTCTGGATCTATCTGTGTTGCATGTGCCGTCTCTTTCATGTCAACATGCTCATATTAAATACAGTGCTCTGGATCTATCTGTGTTGCATGTGCCGTCTCTTTCATGTCAACATGCTCATATTAAAAACAGTGCTCTGGATCTATCTGTGTTGCATGTGCCGTCTCTTTCATGTCAACACTCTCATATTAAATACAGTGCTCTGGATCTATCTGTGTTGCATGTGCCGTCTCTTTCATGTCAACACTCTCATATTAAATACGGTGCTCTGGATCTATCTGTGTTGCATGTGCCGTCTCTTTCATGTCAACATGCTCATATTAAAAACAGTGCTCTGGATCTATCTGTGTTGCATGTGCCGTCTCTTTCATGTCAACACTCTCATATTAAATACAGTGCTCTGGATCTACCTGTGTTGCATGTGCCGTCTCTTTCATGTCAACACTCTCATATTAAATACAGTGCTCTGGATCTATCTGTGTTGCATGTGCCGTCTCTTTCATGTCAACATGCTCATATTAAATACAGTGCTCTGGATCTATGCGTGTTGCATGTGCCATCTCTTTCATGTCAACATGCTCATATTAAATACAGTGCTCTGGATCTATGCGTGTTGCATGTGCCGTCTCTTTCATGTCAACATGCTCATATTAAATACAGTGCTCTGGATCTATCTGTGTTGCATGTGCCGTCTCTTTCATGTCAACATGCTCATATTAAAAACAGTGCTCTGGATCTATGCGTGTTGCATGTGCCGTCTCTTTCATGTCAACATGCTCATATTAAAAACAGTGCTCTGGATCTATCTGTGTTGCATGTGCCGTCTCTTTCATGTCAACATGCTCATATTAAATACAGTGCTCTGGATCTATCTGTGTTGCATGTGCCGTCTCTTTCATGTCAACATGCTCATATTAAAAACAGTGCTCTGGATCTATCTGTGTTGCATGTGCCGTCTCTTTCATGTCAACATGCTCATATTAAAAACAGTGCTCTGGATCTATCTGTGTTGCATGTGCCGTCTCTTTCATGTCAACACTCTCATATTAAATACAGTGCTCTGGATCTATCTGTGTTGCATGTGCCGTCTCTTTCATGTCAACATGCTCATATTAAATACAGTGCTCTGGATCTATCTGTGTTGCATGTGCCGTCTCTTTCATGTCAACATGCTCATATTAAATACAGTGCTCTGGATCTATCTGTGTTGCATGTGCCATCTCTTTCATGTCAACATGCTCATATTAAATACAGTGCTCTGGATCTATCCGTGTTGCATGTGCCGTCTCTTTCATGTCAACACTCTCATATTAAATACAGTGCTCTGGATCTATCTGTGTTGCATGTGCCGTCTCTTTCATGTCAACATGCTCATATTAAATACAGTGCTCTGGATCTATCTGTGTTGCATGTGCCATCTCTTTCATGTCAACATGCTCATATTAAATACAGTGCTCTGGATCTATCTGTGTTGCATGTGCCGTCTCTTTCATGTCAACATGCTCATATTAAATGCAGTGCTCTGGATCTATCTGTGTTGCATGTGCCGTCTCTTTCATGTCAACATGCTCATATTAAATACAGTGCTCTGGATCTATCTGTGTTGCATGTGCCGTCTCTTTCATGTCAACACTCTCATATTAAATACAGTGCTCTGGATCTATCTGTGTTGCATGTGCCGTCTCTTTCATGTCAACATGCTCATATTAAATACAGTGCTCTGGATCTATCTGTGTTGCATGTGCCGTCTCTTTCATGTCAACATGCTCATATTAAATACAGTGCTCTGGATCTATCTGTGTTGCATGTGCCGTCTCTTTCATGTCAACATGCTCATATTAAAAACAGTGCTCTGGATCTATCTGTGTTGCATGTGCCATCTCTTTCATGTCAACATGCTCATATTAAATACAGTGCTCTGGATCTATCTGTGTTGCATGTGCCGTCTCTTTCATGTCAACATGCTCATATTAAAAACAGTGCTCTGGATCTATCTGTGTTGCATGTGCCGTCTCTTTCATGTCAACACGCTCATATTAAATACAGTGCTCTGGATCTATCTGTGTTGCATGTGCCATCTCTTTCATGTCAACATGCTCATATTAAAAACAGTGCTCTGGATCTATCTGTGTTGCATGTGCCGTCTCTTTCATGTCAACATGCTCATATTAAATACAGGGCTCTGGATCTATCTGTGTTGCATGTGCCGTCTCTTTCATGTCAACATGCTCATATTAAATACAGTGCTCTGGATCTATCTGTGTTGCATGTGCCGTCTCTTTCATGTCAACACGCTCATATTAAATACAGTGCTCTGGATCTATCTGTGTTGCATGTGCCGTCTCTTTCATGTCAACATGCTCATATTAAATACAGTGCTCTGGATCTATCTGTGTTGCATGTGCCGTCTCTTTCATGTCAACACTCTCATATTAAATACAGTGCTCTGGATCTATCTGTGTTGCATGTGCCGTCTCTTTCATGTCAACACGCTCATATTAAATACAGTGCTCTGGATCTATCTGTGTTGCATGTGCCGTCTCTTTCATGTCAACACTCTCATATTAAAAACAGTGCTCTGGATCTATCTGTGTTGCATGTGCCGTCTCTTTCATGTCAACACGCTCATATTAAAAACAGTGCTCTGGATCTGTGTTGCATGTGCCGTCTCTTTCATGTCAACACTCTCATATTAAATACAGTGCTCTGGATCTATCTGTGTTGCATGTGCCGTCTCTTTCATGTCAACACGCTCATATTAAATACAGTGCTCTGGATCTATCTGTGTTGCATGTGCCGTCTCTTTCATGTCAACACTCTCATATTAAAAACAGTGCTCTGGATCTATCTGTGTTGCATGTGCCGTCTCTTTCATGTCAACACGCTCATATTAAATACAGTGCTCTGGATCTATCTGTGTTGCATGTGCCGTCTCTTTCATGTCAACATGCTCATATTAAATACAGTGCTCTGGATCTATCTGTGTTGCATGTGCCGTCTCTTTCATGTCAACACTCTCATATTAAAAACAGTGCTCTGGATCTATCTGTGTTGCATGTGCCGTCTCTTTCATGTCAACACGCTCATATTAAATACAGTGCTCTGGATCTATCTGTGTTGCATGTGCCGTCTCTTTCATGTCAACACGCTCATATTAAAAACAGTGCTCTGGATCTATCTGTGTTGCATGTGCCGTCTCTTTCATGTCAACATGCTCATATTAAATACAGTGCTCTGGATCTATCTGTGTTGCATGTGCCGTCTCTTTCATGTCAACACGCTCATATTAAAAACAGTGCTCTGGATCTATCTGTGTTGCATGTGCCGTCTCTTTCATGTCAACACGCTCATATTAAAAACAGTGCTCTGGATCTATCTGTGTTGCATGTGCCGTCTCTTTCATGTCAACATGCTTATATTAAATACAGTGCTCTGGATCTATCTGTGTTGCATGTGCCGTCTCTTTCATGTCAACATGCTCATATTAAATACAGTGCTCTGGATCTATCTGTGTTGCATGTGCCGTCTCTTTCATGTCAACATGCTCATATTAAATACAGTGCTCTGGATCTATCTGTGTTGCATGTGCCGTCTCTTTCATGTCAACATGCTCATATTAAATACAGTGCTCTGGATCTATCTGTGTTGCATGTGCCGTCTCTTTCATGTCAACATGCTCATATTAAATACAGTGCTCTGGATCTATCTGTGTTGCATGTGCCATCTCTTTCATGTCAACATGCTCATATTAAAAACAGTGCTCTGGATCTATCTGTGTTGCATGTGCCGTCTCTTTCATGTCAACACGCTCATATTAAAAACTGCTCTGGATCTGGTTGTATCCTTACTTTGAGCTGAGCGTGGTCTCAGTGTGCACTGCACGTTTCATTACACAATGCTGCCTGTCAATCACCTGACGCCCACAGGAAGGAGCAGAAGGCTCTGCCAGGAAAGAATCCCTCAAAAACATGTCACCTTACAAACTTTATTGTCGAATCCATGATGCCCTTAGGCCGTGCTTTTAAGCCCGGACGGCAGATCGTTTCAAGCTGGGATTTAGCCACACTGTAAAGTTTGTACTTGGAAAAAAAACAAGTGACAAACAAGTAAATATAAAAACAAATCTAATTGCATATTATGTCAAATGTCTAGACGGAGACTGTAGTAAATGTGCAGTAACTCTAAATGACACCGGCATTTTACACTTAAATGATGATTCTAACAATACAGTATGGTTGGATTTGCTGGTTTCCAGAGTGAGAACAATGCATCAAGAGTAGACAAACATCAGCCAATATGAATTGTGGTTGATGCAATAAATTAGGCTTGATTGTAGCTCATATTCACTTTGTCAGTGAATAACATGAGCGTGCAGACGTCTGATGCCACATTGGGCCATTGAAGGGCCTCACTGTGTGGCATTGTGGGGATTGAAGGCTGTCTTTGTCCACGGAGTACCGGAAGCGACCTTTGACCTCGTCATTAGTTGCGCTTGTGATGTTGCTGATCAAGGAGTTGAAGCTAATTCTACAGCTGTGCAAGATATTATCGATATATTATATTGTTATTATCATCATGAATCATGAGACGAGATTCGTCATACATTTTCGGATATCGTAATATGGTGACATGGCATAACTTAGTGTTGTCTGGTTTTAAAGGCTGCATTACAGTAAAGTGATGTGATTTTCTGGTCTTACCAGTTACCAGACTGTTTTAGAGTCATTTGCCTTTACCTTTATATATATATACACATTACCGATGGATGATTATTTATCAATATATCAGGTACAACTCAACATTTAGCTCACTAGCTTAGTCTACTGTTGACCTAATTGAAAGCCACTCTGGCTAATAGAGTCACAGAAATAACCCCAATGTGGATGTGCAATGTAGGTGCTGCTGTTTGAGTCTCCTAGCTCTGTTTGCTTCGACTGGCAGAGCTCACAGTTAAATAGCTGAATTGCACAAACTAAGACCTCTCAACATACTGAACATAATGGTGCTTATGAAGAATTCATGGCCTGATTTTGTGCAATATTCTATAGTGTATATAATATGATCTGGGCTAAAAGTGGAGTTGGGGCTTCTACAGTATAATATATTAAGTGATATTGTCACAAACCTCAAGGCAAAAGGAAGCAGTGTTAACCAGAAGTGCACCATTAACATCCCACAAGTTTGAACATTGGTCATGAAAAGTGTCGGCCATTTTCAATTTGACTGACGGCTCTCATTTGGCTGTCAGTTTGTGACTGAATAGTGTTCATTTGGCTGGCAGTTTGTGACTGAATAGTGTTTATGGACATTTTTGTGTATTGGTAGAAAATAAATCACGTTGAGCTCAATATTTTATTTTTTGTTCCCAGACAAATGGACCTGGAGGCTGTATTCTGTCATTACACCCAGTGTATCCCCTTCCCACATTGCCTTGCAGCAAGTTGCAGGGGCTGCCTACTAGAGGCATATGAAATCTGTTTTATTTTTTTCCAAATTCCATTTGATTTCCTCGCCAAATTCAGTTTTTTTCGCTAAAATGTTTCTGAATTTGCTTTTCACGCTCATTTTACCGTCAGAAAAAGTGCTTCAAGTCAGAAATACAGTAGATGACTGTACAAAACTTTCTATTCAAATTATTTAAAGGTCCCAATTTGTGCAGCTGTAACCTCTTAAAAAAGTGTGTCTCTGGTCCATAAAACATGATTCTGGATTAATTTGTCGAAAATATAGCAAACCCGTTCCTTCTGACGCTGTTCTCACTTCCTTATCTCGTCGCTTGCCAGGAATGGTCTGTTTCTATAATATATTCAGAACTAACAGTTCCCATTGGCCGCTGGGGGAGAGCCCGGCCCGGCCTGGCCAATCAGATTAGCGTCCGTGGAGGACCAGCACGCTAGGTTGTGTCCACAACTAACGTTAGCAACGAGCTATCGCTAACTTAACGGTTGCTACGCTAAACAGGACATCTCAAAATGCCTAGACTTACCGAATGGACCTCCGCAGTTGCTGGATCACGTACAGTTGGCGTCGCTCCAGCTAGAAGTGTTAACTTTGTGGCTAAACCTTGATTGTACCTTGATTGTACTGAAATGGTTAGCACAGACCCAACAGGTCACGATGAATCTTGCGCTGAAACAGCTTGCTATGGCAAACGATAGACAAAATGGCGCAGGTAGCTTGTGTGAGAGAGACCGCGCGCAGTATGCTAAAGTCACGTTGTGACGTAACACCTAACCCTCTGGGAGAACAGACTGTAAGGGGGCGTGGCTTGAAGGAGACAGCAGGAGAGAGCTGGATAGGGACAAATCCAACTCTGACAGTTCTGAGGTTGTGAGCACTCATTACAGGGAGGGATGACAACAGCATATATGCATTTAGAAGTAAAAACAGCTTTTGCACGGAATGGGACCTTTACATTTTTCGTTTGTAAAGTGCTTATAAGCTTCTCATTGTGTGCTTCAAGTAAAGAAAAAACACCCTGGATTTCTGGAACGTCAAAGTGGGGTCAGACAAGCCAAAAAAGGTTGGGAACCCCTGGCCTAGTGTGAACAACAGCGCTGTTTGTGTGAGTGTGTTGTTGTTCTTCGTCTTCTTCTGGCAACCAGCTTGTAGGTGCTGCTGAGTGTGTGTTAGAGATGGAAATTGAATGAAAAAAAAAATCTAAATCTTGGGGGCAGTTTTTGCCCCTAGATCATGGTTTTTAGGGGCATTGATTTCTTGGGGGCATTTTTGCCTTTTTGCCCCTCGCTAAATACCTACACTTACCTATTATTTGGGTATATTATACCCATATTATACCCAAATAATAGGTCAGGTAAGCGGGAGTTCCGTGACGGCAGTGTGCTGAAAAATAGTTAGCTTGAAGCTTGCTAGTTTCATTCTTAAATTCACACTCACAGGTCAGAGATACTTTAAAAGCCAAACTCATGACTGTCATGACTCAACCAGCGTTAAAGTGTGAAAATGAGCAGGTCAGAGCTAAACATTAAATCACACGTACTGTACTATAACAGACATTTATGATATCACTTCAGGGCATACCACCATAGAGACAGTCCGCATGTCTGGGAACGCCCACAAAATGTTAAACGGCTGGCGCGTGAGTGGGGTAAAACCGCCCATATATCTCATTGGCTGACTCACCAAAAGACGGTGCTGCGGCTCTAAACTACATGTTTGGGGGTTCTAGAGCAGAACACAAGACGTCTGGTCAGATGTGCGTTTACTGCGGTGGTTAAATCCCCGATCGTGTCTGCCTGGGCTGGGCTATCAGCTAAATTCTAACTTTAACTCTAACCCTGAGCCAGCTAAACCAGCGTCTATGACGAGACATGGCCTCAACCTATAAGACATTTGTACCAGATCACTACTGTAGCTGCTTAAAATGATGAAGGGAAATATGTCTTTTTGGATATCTTCTTAACTTTTAAACATTTAGCTGGAATAGACCTTGCACAAGTGGCTTATTTACCCGAAGAAACCAACATTTGGATTCAAAGCAATTTTATTCTTCTTTTAATCAAAAAGGCTGGTATTTTGCATAGTCAAGAGGACTGAAATGTGTGCATTTACCATTTTAATAAAACATGTCCTGAAGCTTTCTAAGGTTGATCATCATAAGTCATAGTGCAGCTTGTGACGAGTCGAGCATTGAGCTGGACTGAACTTAGTAATGGGAAGTTTAATTCCTGTGTAACTTTGAAGGCCTCAGCAAGATTGCTGATCCACCACTACGGAATGATAACCAAACTAATAGAGAGACAAAGTCCAGCATGCGCACCAAGAGATTTCATTCACCATTTATTTTCCCATAGACATTTCGTAAAATGCCTATAAAAATAGTTTTACTTGGTGAAACCAAGCGATTCAGCTATATTTAGAATCAGGACAGACCACAGAACATTTCACTCAGACCAAAACAAAAAAAGCTTTCTTTTTAAATCCGCTATTTTTTTTTTAAACGTTTTGGTACGAGCGAAATCTTCTGTGGTCTCTCCTGTTTCTAAATACCGCTGACTCGTTTGGTTTGACCAAGTAAAACTATTTTTATAAGCATTTTATGAAATGTCTATGGGAAAATCAATGGCGGATGACATCTCTTGGTGCGTATGCCCCTAACCCGGAAGTGGGCGTGACTTTGGCTCTCTAATATAGGCTATAGAGAAGAGACTAGCCACTATTGGATTAGTGTCAGCCCATGATGTGTTGTGGCCCAGCCTCACTCCAGTTTAGGAGATCTGCTTTTCATTGCAGCGTGTGCAGGACAGGCCGCTCAGCTGGAGTGTTGATACCCAGCCATATTTGGTCAAGACAACGTGCTGCTATTCCTCCGCCACAAGAAACCCTATTTGTTTTAGACTTAGTGGGATTCCCGAGGCGACGCGAAACGCCCTGGGGAGATCAGTCAGACCGATGTCAGATCGTAACGACTCTCCAGAGATGACGGCAGCTATTTAAACTATGTCACAACAGTTGTCAAGTTGCGTTGGAAGCTTGTTTTTGAGTGTGTTGGTGATGTGTTAATGATGAATTGGTGATGATGATGTGGAATCAGGACGCGTTTCACAAGAAGTCAGTGATTTCTTTTAGATTTTTGGTCGAGCTGAGCAGTACCAGAGCCAATGAATGGAAACGCCTATGTACTTGTGTTGGCTGAGGTTTACACATGTCTTAGCCAAGGTGTATACTTCACATTTCTCCTGCAGTGTCTGGCAGGGGGGATAGGAGGGTGGGTGGGCGGGCGGGGGGTGCACAGTTAGTACACAGCAAGAGATATGTGTAGCATTTCAGGCTAGCTGGGTTAGCAGCTTACTGTGGGAACTGTGCCAGCTGGGTGGACCTACATTATAAGCTGCCAAATTGAGTTCTGCCATGGAAACACTGAAATACCGACGCTCATAATATGGAGCGATTGCCAACAATGTGACTTAAGATGTTTTTCAGCCTCATCTTAACTTACAGCAGCCTAGTAGTAACGTTGAGTGATTTTGGGCACATTCCAATGTGTCTCATCCCAGGTATTCTGGCACCTCAAGGATGAGCAGAAACAAGGCTGGGTGTTTTATGGTTGTTTGACAGGCTTATTGCCATCCTTATATAGAAAGTATGGATGGTATGCTTTGGAAAATGGTTTGTCAGTAATGTAAAGCAGTGAGTAAATGGGCTAAAATATGAGAAAACAACAACAACCCAAATAAAGTGGGCACGCATTCACAGGGCTTTCACACCGGCAGGGCTCCGTGCCGGTTCCGGTTCCCGAACCCAAATTTGAACCGGCCGGCGCGTTCAGACCCGAAAAAAAAATTGGTTCGGAACCTGAAAAGTTGGTTCTCAGCGGAACCAAAAGATAGTTGGTTTTTCCTTGGGAACCGTGACATCATCAGTGGGCGTGTCTCATTCTAGGCTGTGAAAACTTGCGGAAGAGATGGCCAAGGCTGGGTTCACTCGAACGCCAGACCAAATAATTCATAAACTTAAAAAACTGAAGGAGGACTACCGAATAATGTCCTCCCACTTTGGTTCTGCTCAAACTGGTGTGAATGTGGGCTGGTTCGCCAGAAAGCACAAAGGTTCTGAGACTCCAGAACGGAGCCAGAACCAGAACCGTGTCTGTCTGAAAGTGGTATGATTTCACTCGCTCACTGAAATTGTTTATATATACAGTATATACTGTATATTTATAAAACGGCTCTCTCAAATCAAGCAATCTGATTGGTTCACAGCCATTGTATAATTCCAGTAACCGAGTTCAATAACCCATGGCCATGGGTTATTGGTTGCCATGGCAACTCTCTTACTAAGAGAGTAATAATAAGGCTTACCTCAAATGACAACGTAGAAAAAAAAATGGCGGAGACAGCTGTCAGATCCTTGTGAATCGATCTTCGCTTATAACTTTACTAATACTTCGCAGAAAATGATGTTTTGTACAAGAATAGATGCGGGCTAATGTCTTCTTTGCAAAAGAAAGGCTGTTAACCCCGCATTTAACTCCGCATTTAACCCCGTAACGTTAGTTGGTGTCAGCTTTGCAGAGAGCATTCAGCTTCTCAACAAGCGCTGAGAATGCAGCGCTGTGGCTCGAGCTGCCTGTCGGGGTTTCCAGAAAAATCTCAGCTACTCAGCAAGCGCCAGGATTGGCCAATGTCAACTTCAGTCTCCAGAACGATCCAATCAAATCACCCGCATGTTCTTGCAGTCCCGCCTTACAGTAGTGTTTCAACTGACTCTATCAGAATGACATGCCAGTCGGAGTCGGACTTATAGTATTATTATTATTATTATATTATCATACTTGGAAACCGTTTTATAAAAGCAATATAGCACTCGAGCAGCGTGTGTTGTGGAATATATCCCACTGATAAACTGTTATCCCACTCGGCCTGCGGCCTCGTGGGATAACAGTTTATCAGCGGGATATATTCACCACAACACACTTGTTCTCGTGATATATTGCTTAACTATATATATATATTTATCCCGTAACCCCCCCAAAATAATCTTGCGACTCCCAGACCCCTAGGTTGAGAACCACTGGACTACAAGGCTGTTCAAGTCTTGCCTGATTGGGGCAGTTCAGACTAAATGTCTGGTTGGGACTGGGAGGTGGTTCACACTAGCCAACAGGACAAAGATGGGCTTCATACATGAAGACAAGGCACTACCCAATTACATCATTCAAAAAAAATGACCCATTCGTCCAGAATAGTTACACTGTAAAAATATTATTACGGAATAGATATGTCGTTGTTTCTTGAGCTACATCACTATCCTTTCATAGAGAGCCAGGCCTTCAGACTGTGTCCTCTGTTTCAGCACCAGTCTGCTGTATTCGCCTCATGTTCCAACGCGGGGGTCAGCCAATTACTTGCGATTGTGTTTACACTTCCTGTGGCAGCAGTACAGTACTACTTATATTGTGTTCGCTCTGTTATTGTAAATTGCAGCCCGTTCTCACTTCTTCCAATGAGTCAGACTAGGTGTGAGCTAGTCTCGCTGGCCAGCCTCCACTACAGAATTCCCTGTGTGTCGCTGTAAATAGTGCCCTACCGCCTCAGTGAAAACAACAACGCTAACTAGCTAGCAAGCTAATGGCCTACACGCTAGCTCGTTGCTACACGCTGAAAATGCCAAGTTGGATTGTTGGAAACTATTTTCCAAGGGCACTGCCGCTAAGCGCCGCCCATCACAATTCCACAATGGAGACCTGCGCCACCAGACTCCTCTCACGGTAGGGAGGGGAGGCTGGCCAGCGAGACTAGGTTTGAGCAGGTAAAACAGCCGGCGTTTTGACCAGGAAGTCGTAACACAACCGGGTCAAGTGGGCGGGGCTACATAAGGTGAATAGAGGAAGCATTGTTTCAGTCATGTTTATTCCTCACTTGTCCAGTAGTAGGCTGTACTGTACTCATGTTGCATTACTATGAGCTATGCCCTTCATCTGCTTGCAACGGTGCGTTTGGATGCAGACATGCTGATCAGACAGTCTGTTTGGATGCACACACGCTGGTCAGACAGTCTGTTTGGATGCAGACACGCTGGTCAGACAGTCTGTTTGGATGCAGACACGCTGGTCAGACAGTCTGTTTGGATGCAGACACGCTGGTCAGACAGTCTGTTTGGATGCACACACGCTGGTCAGACAGTCTGTTTGGATGCAGACATGCTGGTCAGACAGTCTGTTTGGATTAGGGATGCACCGATATGAAAATTTTGGCTGATGCCGATAACCGATATTAACATTGCTGTTATGGCCGATAACCGATATTTACCGATGTCGATATGATCTGTATAAAACCACATTTTTATGATCATCACATTTTGTACATACTGAAAAACACATGTTAACACTGAATTTGAAAAAGTTATGCATTTCTTTATTTGCAAAGCCTTTGGAAAAGCCCATAAATCATAGATTTACTGCATTATTTCATATCAATGTGAAGAATTTGGCTAATAATGATAACCGATATTAACATTGCAACATCTGACCGATACCAATATGACCGATATGTTAAAAAATGACTAACATCGGCCGATACCGATATGATTGCCGATATATCGTGCATCCCTAGTTTGGATGCAGACATGCTGGTCAGACAGTCTGTTTGGATGAACACATGCTGGTCAGACAGTCTGTTTGGATGCAGACATGCTGGTCAGACAGTCTGTTTGGATGCAGACATGCTGGTCAGACAGTCTGTTTGGATGCAGACATGCTTGTCAGACAGTCTGTTTGGATGCAGACATGCTGGTCAGACAGTCTGTTTGGATGCAGACATGCTTGTTAGACAGTCTGTTTGGATGCACACATGCTGGTCAGACAGTCTGTTTGGATGCACACACGCTGGTCAGACAGTCTGTTTGGATGCAGACATGCTGGTCAGACAGTCTGTTTGGATGCAGACATGCTGGTCAGACAGTCTGTTTGGATGCAGACATGCTGGTCAGACAGTCTGTTTGGATGCAGACATGCTGGTCAGACAGTCTGTTTGGATGCAGACATGCTGGTCAGACAGTCTGTTTGGATGCAGACATGCTGGTCAGACAGTCTGTTTGGATGCACACATGCTGGTCAGACAGTCTGTTTGGATGCAGACATGCTTGTCAGACAGTCTGTTTGGATGCACACATGCTGGTCAGACAGTCTGTTTGGATGCAGACATGCTGGTCAGACAGTCTGTTTGGATGCAGACACGCTGGTCAGACAGTCTGTTTGGATGCAGACACGCTGGTCAGACAGTCTGTTTGGATGCAGACATGCTGGTCAGACAGTCTGTTTGGATGCAGACACGCTGGTCAGGCAGTCTGTTTGGATGCAGACAGACATGCTGGTCAGACAGTCTGTTTGGATGCAGACATGCTGGTCAGACAGTCTGTTTGGATGCACACACGCTGGTCAGACAGTCTGTTTGGATGCAGACACGCTGGTCAGACAGTCTGTTTGGATGCAGACACGCTGGTCAGACAGTCTGTTTGGATGCAGACATGCTGGTCAGACAGTCTGTTTGGATGCAGACACGCTGGTCAGGCAGTCTGTTTGGATGCAGACAGACATGCTGGTCAGACAGTCTGTTTGGATGCAGACATGCTGGTCAGACAGTCTGTTTGGATGCACACACGCTGGTCAGACAGTCTGCTCAACATTGATTTGCTCTCCACTGAAAATCAATAGAGGAATCAGTGGATTTATTTTCAGGCCACATTGACTGGGCTGTGTGAAGTGCTGCATCCAGCCTCATGAAAATAACATTTTCAAATCGTGCCTGACTGTCTATGGTTTTAATTCACAAGATTTGTTTGCTTTTACACCAATTTTACTCATCTAAGGATCATATTTCAATATGGGGGGGGGGGGGGGGGGGTACAAGACCGCTCGTTTATAGTTTGCCTTGTCACTGATTACATGCACCAATGCACTTCCTGTTGAGCAAATTGCAGCAAGTGAAATCTTCACACCCCCCAGACTCCTCTGAGCTGTGTGTGTGTGTGTGTGTGTGTGTGTGTGTGTGTGTGTGTGTGTGTGTGTGTGTGTGTGTGTGTGTGTGTTGCAGTCAGTGGTGTACAAAGTACTTGAAAAGCCATACCTGAGTAAAAAGTATGCATATCTTACCAGAAAAAAGACTTTGGTAAAAGTCAAAGTCACCTATTAGAATATATTACTTGAGTAAAAGTCTTACAGTAGCTGGTAGGGATGGGCATCGAATTTCGAATTTTCGAATAATCGTTGTTATTATCAAGGTCGACTTTTATTATTGAAATTCGAAATTTGAATTTTTTTTTTTTTTTTTTTTTTTTTTGAGTGAAATGTTGCATTGTCTCCCCTGATTCTAAGTACCGGTATAGTCAAATCGCTTGGTTTGAGCAAGTAAAACAATTTTTATAAGCATTTTAAGCAAGGTTTATGGAAAAATGAATGGCGGATGAAATCCCATGAAGAGGGAGAGGGGGTGACTTTGGCACCCCTTTGGCACTCAGACCTGAGCCTACTAAATATTTAATGAACCACTCATGATTGTCAAAACTGTTTTTTATTTTCGAAAATGTCAATGTCATGTAACATGTTCTTTACTTCAGTGGTGCAATGCTTGTTTGAGCTAAAAATCCACAGCAGAAGCTTTTTACATTAATTAATAAATCCGTAGACTTAGAATCAGGGGAGACAATGCAACATTTCACTCACAAAAAAAAAAAAAAAAAAAAAAATTACATTTTTATTTTTATTTTCGAATTTCGAATTAAATTCGAATTTGGCCAGCGAATTTCGAATAGTGTTTTTGCTAGAAATGCCCATCCCTAGTAGCTGGGGCGTGGGAGTTAAGATTGTCCTTAAAGTCCAGTTTAAGGTTTCCATCAAATAAAATCAGTTGCACAAAACACCCTTACATTAAGTCTTCTCTTAAAGGTTAAACATTTTAAGGAAACAGGAAAAGACTTAATGGTGTTTTGTGCAACCGCTTTTATTTTATTATGGAAACCTTAACTTGGACTTTAGGGAAAATCTTAACTTGAGGTGTTTTGTCCAACCGGCCCCTGATATTTTCTGTACTTAAAAGTAATTTTCTTATATTAAATGTACTTAGACTCTCAAATTGCATAACTGAAAATGACGAAAACAAAATCCCCTGAGGGATGCGCAGTGAAGCAAGCTTGTGACCAGAAGGTCGTCGGTTCAATCCCCGGGACTGGCAGGATAAATCTGGCTGGGGAAAGTGAAAAAGCAGCGCTTGCCCCTCCCTCATTACCACCAGTGTTGGGGGTAACTCATTACAAAAGTAACATATTACATGTAATATATTACTTTTAGCAGTAACTCAGTAATATAACTTATTACCAATAGGATTTCAGTAATATTATACCAGTTACTTTGTCAAGTAACACAAGTTACAAATTGAGTTACTTAAAAAAAAAATCAAAGTACATTTAAATAAAGATACAATCATTTCCTAATCATATTGTAAGTTTTTATGCAAATAACCACTATAGATGACAATAACAAAGGAAAACAATAACATTTAGAATTTTGGACGGTTTACACTGACTTCAAGACGGTTGAAATTATTTTTCAGGATGGTTCCGGGGCGGGGATGTCATTCTGCTACTGCTGTTATTACAGTGAAAGTAATGCAAAAGTAGTGTAATAAGTAACAAGTTACTATACACAGACACTAATATTGTAAAGTAACTTATTACTTTCAAATGAAAGTAACTAGTAATATGTAGTGTATTACATTTTGAAAGTCACTTGCCCAACACTGATTACCACTGCTGAGGTGCCCTTGAGCAAGTCCCTTAAACCCCAACCGCTCCAGTGGAGCTGCTCAGTGGCCAGCAGATCAGACTGTGGCAGTACTGGTCAGCTTCCAGGTGTGAATGTGTGAATGGGAACAGGGCGCTGCTGAAAAAGAGAGCATTTGTCTCAGTGAGACTCGCCCTGTACAAATAAAGGTTAAAAAAGAAAAGAAAAAAGGATGTCCTCAGTAGAGTTATGTCCCTGCCTCTGGGCCATGAGCCTGATCTTATGCAATCCAGTCACAGCCCTGCCCGTTCATTATGCTGGACGGAGGAATTTACTTGACCTCTCCTCAGTCGCTATCATCCCAAACGTACGCTTCTTTTCATGATGCTTTTGTAGGCTTTTAGCTGTGCTCGCAGCATTTTCTTTTACCACGTGTGTTGAATTTCAAGAGCATTCCTAGTTGATCCATTCATAGAGGAAAGTGCTCTGGTCTAGATAGCAGTCCATTTCATCTTCCTCTCCAAAAGGATCGGTGTTTTCTCTTAACGCTTTCTCTTCTGATCCTGAGCTCTTTAATGTCATCTGGTCACATGCAGGCCGAAAATGTGACAGCAGTTAGTTTTGCACTGTTTATTTGAAGGTACAAAACGTGACAGAATGTCATCGTTTCATAGTAGAATTGGATTAAACCGCTGAGATTCCCACTTTCATTCAGTCGGCACTAGGGATGGGCATTTCTAGCAAAAACACTATTCGAAATTCGCTGGCCAAAGTCGACTTTTAATCGAAATTCGAAAAAAAATTAAAATGTAAAAGAAATTAAAGCAGCTACGAGCAACTTTTTCGATTGTTATTAAACAGTATAAATTTAATATCAATGCATCACATCTTACCTCTAATAGTCGACGAGACCAACGCAGAGTAGTCTCGCTTGAGCCCCGAGTGAATCGGCCAGTGTAGGCTGTCTGTGGCCAGGGAAGATCAGGAAGTGAAATGAAACGGTTTGCAGCAGCCACTTCGGCCATAACCACAAAATAACTTCCAAAAAACCTGTTAGAATATAACGAGAGATGTTCGCGAGAGTATGCGTGGCGTTCACATTGTTTATGTTATGTTGCTAGGCAGCGCAAACGGCGAGGCAGGCAGCTGCGTTTCACTTCCGCGTTTCACTTCTGGGTAGCCGGGCCGGTGGTAAGGAGAGAGAGAGAGAGAGCCCCCTGTTGACGCGAGTTTAGACAGACACAGACTTAATAATCATCCAAGGGAGCAATCTCCAATTCACACGGCTTTGGTCTCAACTACTATTATAAGTAAGATGTGATGCATCAATATTGTAATTATACTGTTTAATAACAATCGAAAAAGTTGCTCGTAGCTGCTTTAAAAATGTTTTTTTTTTTTTTTTTTTTTTAGTTAAATGTTGCATTGTCTCCCCTGATTCTAAGTATAGTCGAATCGCTTGGTTTGAGGAAGTAAAACAATTTTTATAAGCATTTTAAGCAAGGTTTATGGAAAAATGAATGGCGGATGAAATCCCATGAAGAGGGAGAGGTTGCTTATAAAAATTGTTTTACTTGCTCAAACCAAGCGATTCGACTATACTTAGAATCAGGGGAGACAATGCAACATTTCACTCACAAAAAAAAAAAAAAAAAATCAATCAATAAACGAATTTCGACTTTCAATAATAAAAGTCGACCTTGATAATAACAACGATTATTCGAAAATTCGAAATTCGATGCCCATCCCTAGTCGGCACCATTAGTAATAGCCCTTCTGACGGGCCTGTGGAGAGGGGATGGCGTTTCCTAATGCTGACCTTACACCAAAGTTGTGGTTTTGGCGCGCTTCTCGTCTTGACATTCTGACCAAATCAAACATGTTTAATATTGTCTTTTATTCTTGGCTCATGCAAATAGTTTGGAGTTCAATGACGTGAACATTGTCAACAACCAATAGTCCCCTCTCTCCAGCACCAAAACAGGACACAAATAAATGCAGTTAGAACACGGCTCTCTTGAATACTCGATTCTGATTGGTCAATCAACAAGATTCACCGGTCATTATTTCTCGACAACCGACCGCTGCTCTGCCACACCTGGATTAATCAGTTGATAAGAGCTTTTTGTCAGCAAGACACTACTAATTAGGCCAACCAGTTGCAGCTGTGGTGTCTTGTGTGCCAATTACGAATGAAACCGCTTTGTCGTTGAAAACGCTATTAAAAAATCTATTTGAATAATTATTTTTGTCAGATTATTGAATGATTTAGTTGTAGGCCGTGTTCTAAGCGGGATAATGTATATTTAGGCGGTGATTACTGGGAAATAATGACCTTCAGGTGAATCATTAAGCCCTCCGCTGCGCGTCGGGCTCAATCATCACCTGTCGGTCATTATTTCCCCCGTAATCACCGCCTCAATATACATTATCCCTTACTTATAAAACGGCTCTCTGAAATCAAGCAATCTGATTGGTTCACAGCTGTGGTATATTTAGCGTATACCACAGTTGGAGCCGCATCCCTGAAACACTCCGCCTCTGAGAAAACAACTGCTAGCTAGCTAGCCTGCTAGCCTCACAACCAACCCATGCCAGCCAATCCGTATCACAATAATGCCTTGCGGTAGTGTTTACTGTCGTCTCCTGCTAGTGACGTCATCAGTATGTGACAGCTGATCTCACTTAACACTGAAACACTATGAACCCAACCCTTAGCAATCTCACTTAACACTGAAACACTATGAACCCAACCCTTAGCAATCTCACTGAACACTGAAACACTATGAACCCAGCCCTTAGTACTCTCACTTAACACTGAAACACTATGAACCCAGCCCTTAGTACTCTCACTTAACACTGAAACACTATGAACTCAACCCTTAGCAATCTCACTTAACACTGAAACACTATGAACCCAACCCTTAGTACTCTCACTTAACACTGAAACACTATGAACTCAACCCTTAGCAAACTCACTTAACACTGAAACACTATGAACCCAACCCTTAGCAATCTAACTTAACACTGAAACACTATGAACCCAACCCTTAGTACTCTCACTTAACACTGAAACACTATGAACTCAACCCTTAGCAATCTCACTTAACACTGAAACACTATGAACCCAACCCTTAGCAATCTCACTTAACACTGAAACACTATGAACCCAGCCCTTAGTACTCTCACTTAACACTGAAACACTATGAACCCAACCCTTAGCAATCTCACTTAACACTGAAACACTATGAACCCAACCCTTAGCAATCTCACTTAACA
Source organism: Poromitra crassiceps (assembly GCF_964638095.1). Classification (NCBI taxonomy): domain Eukaryota; kingdom Metazoa; phylum Chordata; class Actinopteri; order Beryciformes; family Melamphaidae; genus Poromitra; species Poromitra crassiceps. The sequence goes on from NC_139627.1 coordinate 14,919,581, forward strand.
CTGAAACACTATGAACCCAACCCTTAGCAATCTCACTTAACACTGAAACACTATGAACCCAACCCGTAGCAATCTCACTTAACACTGAAACACTATGAACCCAACCCTTAGTACTCTCACTTAACAACTGCACTGGACCAGGAAGTTCTTTTGCTTACTTTAGTCTGAACGGAATGTGTCTGATATAAGGTCATTGGCACTCCATAGTTGGAAGTCAAAACAGACTTGGGAGTGCGTCAACAGTAGCTCTTTCAAATCTGGATGGAACTGTGATCCCGAATAAGCTGGTAATATGTGGGTGAAGCGTCAAGAATGTGCCTGGTTGAAAAAAATGTATAGGACAGTGGAAAGCACCTCACCAAAAGTCTTTAGTGTTTAAACACCGCATGTGGATTTGACTCTTAAAAAAGAAAAGAAAAAAACGCTTCCCTTTGGCCCGACATCCTTTGCGTTAGCTCGAAAGAGACTCAAAATTAGCCTCCCCTTTAGCATGCCACTGAATTGTTTTCAAATTTCTCCCTGCTCACATTCTTGTGTTCCTCTCTCCTCTCTCCCTCTGTCTGTCTGTCTGTCTGTCTGTCTCTCTGTCTGTCTGTCTGTCTCTCTGTCTCTCTGTCTGTCTGTCTGTGTGTCTGTGTGTCTGTCTGTCTGTCTGTCTGTCTGTCTGTCTGTCTGTCTGTGTGTCTGTGTGTCTGTGTGTCTGTCTGTCTGTCTGTCTGTCTGTCTGTCTCTCTGTCTGTCTGTCTGTCTGTCTGTCTGTCTGTCTGTCTGTCTGTCTGTCTGTCTGTCTCTCTGTCTGTCTGTGTGTCTGTCTGTCTGTCTCTCTCTCTGTCGGTCTGTCTGTCTGTCTGTCTGTCTGTCTGTCTGTCTGTCTGTCTCTCTGTCTGTCTGTGTGTCTGTCTGTCTGTCTCTCTCTCTGTCTGTCTGTCTGTCTGTCTGTCTGTCTGTCTGTCTGTCTGTCTGTCTGTCTCTCTGTCTGTCTGTCTGTCTGTCTGTCTGTCTCTCTGTCTGTCTGTGTGTCTGTCTGTCTGTCTCTCTCTCTGTCGGTCTGTCTGTCTGTCTGTCTGTCTGTCTGTCTGTCTCTCTGTCTGTCTGTGTGTCTGTCTGTCTGTCTCTCTCTCTGTCTGTCTGTCTGTCTGTCTGTCTGTCTGTCTGTCTGTCTGTCTGTCTCTATATTCTGGTATTGGTATTCCAGAAGAATGCAGGGTTGAATTCCTCTCTGGAGCCGGAGGCAGCAGAGCAGCCATCCCGTCTCGGGCTCATGTTGCCCTGCTAAAGAGACCCAACACTTTATTTAAGGGATGTGGGCAGACAGGCCACGCCTCCACTGAGAGGGTGTGTGTGTGTGTGTGGACGAGAGCAGGGTTTGGCCACGCCCACTGTGTTTCCGCTACGAGCTCTTTAGCAGCGCTCCTATGGGGATTCCACTCTTTGATGAAATGCCACTCACTCACTCACACTCAAAGTGGGCTTTTCAGCCAGTTCTATAGAGAGCCAGAGTCAACGTCACTTCCTGAACTTTCTCCCTGCACCAGCGTCAGAAAAAAAATACACAACGGTGGCGAACGGAGACGGACGTCACTTTTTTGATCCCGTTTGAGTTGTGCCCCGGGGGGACTAGGGATGCGCCGATCCGATATTGGTATCGGGTATCGGCCCCGATATAGCACAAAATTCTAGATCGGGTATCGGTGGCAAATGGCCCGATCCATAGACCGATCCATAGGGGCCATTCTATTCACTCTAATTCTATGTGTGTGCAGCGTGTGACGTCATACCCTAGCAACGTGCTCAGCAGGCCTGGGGTAGACTGTTTCCAAACAAGCTGATGTAGGCTAGACAGGAGCAGGTAACAGCATGGAGCAAGCCAAAGGATCACCTATTTGGAGGTATTTCATGCTAGCTACGCCAACCAGTTTGACACAGGGCTGCCCTGTTGATAAGCTGACATCACACACACGGACCCTCTCTCTCCCTCTCTCATCTCCCTGACGCAGCCGTGCTTGATAAGAGCAACTCCGACTCCGCAGCTAGTTAACGATCGTTAACGAGCACATGTTGCATGCTGTCCAGAGACAACCTGTCGGTGAAACGCTGTGCAGAGACAATAATATGGACTGTCTAAAAGTGTCTATAACCCTGAAGTTTGCGTGAGCACATAGCCTACATGTAAGCTGTGATACTTATGTTGTGAATAATTGTACCTCATTCTGTTTGTTTGTTTAGAATAGCCTTAAAGCCTACTTGCGACGGTCTTGCTCAATTGACTGACGGTTTAAGTAGCCTACTTTTCAGATGAAGTTACCTTACCTTATTATCAGTGCTGTTCAGGCTAATGTAGGATTATGTAGGCTAATGTTGATTATTGTGCGCTAATAATAGTAGCCTAATTCTGTATTGGTTTATTGGTGTATGGACACAGTTGAAATGTTTATTACTCTCCCTTATTAAGACAATCTGTTAATATGTGCTAAACAAGAGAGGTAACGTTAGTTACTTATATCAATACACAGTGTACTTAGCTATTGTATAACTGTCATATTTGTTGGATTTACATTAAACTCAAGACCATTTATTTGCTTATGTTTATTTCAGACCCTGTAATATCTGTATGTTCAACTCAGTTCATGGAAATAATCAAAGCTCAAACAACAAAGGATTCTCTGACAGGAATCATTTCCATATTGTACCACCAACCCATGCCAGTTGACTAAGTGCATAGTATCTTAAATATAAGGTGACTAAGAATGGCAACCATATTACAGTTTCGGCAACCAAAAGCTGATGCCTAGCGACTGCAGGGCTGCATGGGGGAGATGAGAGAGAGAGTCTGTGTGTGATTTATTAATATTGATTTAGGGTTTTAGGAATATAAGAAACATGTTTATTTTGGGGTGCATATTTTGCTGTTTGCTGTCCCTATTGTTTAAAATGTGGTTGCCACTGAGGCAACCACAGGCCAATTTTTTTTTATGGTTGCCAAGGGCAACTGGACAGCCGTTAATGTCAAGCACTGGTATCGGATCGGTACTCGGTATCGGCCGATACTGGCCCCCCACATATCGGTATCGATATCGGAGGCGAAAAACGCGGATCGGAGCATCCCTAGGGGGGACACGTGTTAAATTTGGTCAATTTAAAAGAGAACTATGCATGATGCCAAGAAAGTCGCAGTTTGTCCTGAAACTGAAACGTAAAGGTTTAGTTTTGTGAATAAACTACAACTCGTGTTGCACATTATACGTCACACCATCAACAACAATGGACTGGCGGGAGAGACGTCACTTATGCGACTGGTTGTGCGTAGTCTTATAGTGCCACAATTTTACCACAAAATGCAACTTTCTCGACTTACAGAGTTATCGTTTACATTGACAAACATGACGTGTGTGTTACTCCCGTGGCACAATTCAAACGGGATCAAAAAGGTAGCGTATAGAGACACTGCGGAGCGTGTCATCATTCAGAAACCACGCCCAAAACGGGGGAAAACAACCCCCCCCCCCGGCCAATCGTGGCGTTCTCCTATGTCACGTGCATGGTCGTGTGTTGCAGACAAAGATCATATATACGGAAGTTGAACACTCCAACTTACTTCCTTGACAGCTAGATCCACATTTTTCTTCTCGCCAATTCTCAATGGCTTCCTTGTTTTGCTCGGGAGTAAAAAAAACATTAATTAGCGATTCTTTTTACATTTGTTGTCTGCGCAGCCCACCACACAACAGCTTTTAGCTACGTTTAATTCAAGGAAAATGACGCTGGTCTATGGGAGTGAACGGAGCGATTTCCCCCGTGATGGGCGTAGCCTATTTCATGCAGTGTCTCTATCGCTGCGTTCACCACCATTCATATTTTTCACACGCTGGTACAGGGAGAAAAGCAGGAAGTCACGTTCACTTTGGCTCTCCATTCTGTGATTTACAGTCATGTCATTTAATGTGTTTGTTGCAAAGTTTGCCAGTGAGCCTTTTCAATACTTCTATTTCCCTATAACGTGAACCTTTATCCAATTGAGAAAAAATTCTTGTTTACAGTATTGGCTTCCAAATGGAAGTTCAAACAAGATTACCAGGTTTCATAGCGATTCTCTTTGAGTCACAAGCCTTAATGTCATAGGCCGTATATCAAATCTCATGACATTATGTCAATCCTAATTCAGAGAGATACATTAGATGGGTTTCCGTGCGTGCGGATCTCAGGGGCGCAAAGGCGACCGGTAGCCACTCAGTCCACGTTAGTTAGTTAGTGAATTAGTTTGCAGAAGCAAAGATCTTAGTTTAGTGGTCATATTAATAACATAATGCGTCACAGTTGCTAGTCACTCACAGTGGGACTTTAGCCTGTGAAAGAATGAAATCACCGTCTGAAATCAGCAGTTATATTAGGCTACGTTCACACAGCCATCCTTAGTGCTTGAATCTGACTTGATGCTCACATCTGGTTTTTGTGTGTGGCTGTTCACACAGACTTTTTAAAAGTGGCCCATACCCGACTCCAGTGTGAACAGATCACGGGCCCTGAAGTGACCCACATGCGCAGAAGAACAACAATAACGTCACACGCAGCACACTGCTGTTCTACGTAAACCCGGAAGAAGAAGGCAGTAAACATGGCGGTAGCTGACGATGTTGTTTCATCTGTTTTCACGGTTTAATTTCAATGCCTGCGTGTTGGTCCTCCCCCTCCCTCCTCCCGCCAACGCAGAATAGTGACGAATGTCGCTCTGGAATGACGTAAAAGTCACATTGAAGTGGTGGACGCTGCCAGGAAATTTTTGGATATTGAAGACATTTCGGGAGTGTTCGCTTCGGCCTAGACGACTGGTCTGGGCCACAGTATGGATATTGGGGTGAATGGGCGCATTTTGTGTGGACACTTTTTATTGATATTGTATTTGCACTATAGTTTTAGCAATACAGTAGGTGGTGGTAATGCACCATTTAAGGATGCCAACTGCCATAAAACTCAACAGAAGAAGAAGAAGTCGTCACATTGAAGCATTAAGTCAGATATGGGCCAGATGTCTGTTCACACCGGAGTCACTTTCAAAAACATCAGATTCGAATCTGATGTTTTACCACATTTGAAAGTAGCCCAGGTCATCTTTAAAAAAGTCACTTTCAATGTGACTTGTACTGTTCACACAGTCATGAAAAAGACTGACCTGAGTCACTTAGGGGGGAAAAGATTAGATTCAAGCACTAAGGATGGCTGTGTGAACATAGCCATAGAGTCCAGCTCACGGGTGGAAATGAACACAGGCCACCAGCCAAGTGCCTGTGAAGACAGCGGCTGATGTAAACACGTACACCTGTGTGTCTGAGAGAGAGAGAGGGAGGGAGAGATAGGCATTCAAATTTGAATCAATTTCCGTAATCGATTAATTGGTCATGTTAACGATCGATTAATCGATTAATAATTATATAAAAGAACAGCTTTTGAATACAAAATAGAAAATACAAAACGTGTGGTTTTACACCTGTCTTTTAGGCCTACTCAACAAGTGCATCAACCAACCAAACTTCCTGCACTAGCTGTCGTCGTGCTTGTAGACGTGCTGTATTTAAAATTTGTATTACAACGTTTAGTGTTTATGCTGTTGTCTTTTTGGCTGTAATTCTCTGCCTGGACGTTTTGCCTGCTTGCTTGGCTTTCTTCTTCCTTTTGTATAAGCGGCGAACGTAACATTTTGCCTTCGCAGTCCACGTCGTGCAGTCCACGTCGTGCAGTAAAATCACCTAGTCGTTGATTATCCCTTACATTATGCGACACCTCTCAAAGCTCACCGAGAAAGAGGTCTTAACATGAAACAGATTATTAGTCAATCCTTAGTAGGTCTGTGGTAGTAAAATAGAGTAAAATTGCTCTGCATAATAGCAGAACTGTATTTTCCACATGCTCTATAGACGGTTTTAACTTGACAACAAAAACATTCTAAATTGAACCCCAGCTCACTTCCTGTTGCAGTGTTTGCTATGGACAGAAAAGGGGAAAAAAACATTAAGGTGGAGGAGTGACCATTCCGTGAAAACCGTCTATTGCAAACTGAGTTATTTTCATTCTCTTGTCCTTATGTAGTGAACTCCAGTCTGTGTCTACAGTCAGGGTGTGTCATCATTCACATTGGGATGTTGAACTGGATCTTGATCTTGGTGCTGTACTGAACCGGCTGTGTTTTGATCTTGGTGCTGTACTGAACCGGCTGTGTTTTGATCTTGGTGCTGTACTGAACCGGCTGTGTTTTGACATATCGTTTTGTACCTTTAATAGCAGCAAGCGTCAGGAATTCTGTGATGCTGCTGTACAGAGAAATTGAATGCGATGTACCCCTGTGGTGCACTTATCAACCCTGGTGCAGTTGTAAAAATACCCGTTGTTGCTCTGGCACAATGAGATAAGTGATATTAATACTCAAGTTGGTTGTTGATGGACAGTTGACTGTATGGCACAGTGGCCAGATAGGACAGAAGGCCAGTAGATAGAGGTGCAGCTGGTCATGAATGTGGAGCTGAGGGCTGGAGATAGAGGAGGTCTGGCTACAGGATATCTGCTGTCATTTTACAACGGACGTCCTAGGAGTGGATTAACATTTATGTCTGTGTATGAAAAAGGAATTGACCTATAGGTAGCATTTATAGGTAGGAAGGTAGGATTTTTTCAGTTTTAGGCTGTAACGGGTAGGATACATTATTTGCAACCTTCCTAGGTAGCCATTTTTGGCAAATGTTTGAGGAAGCATGCAGTGATGCTTTAGGTGGGTTAGGATATCCCATAATACCCTGCTAACCGATGAAGAGTGAAACTAGCCCCCCAAACCTCCGTTAATGGCGGCCCCCAAAACAACACTCGCTAGAGAAAAAAGTTATTGCTTTTATACTTATTTTAAACTCGGCAATGAAGTCAAATATTACTTCATTTTAGTGGGGTCAGTTCTTTGTACGGTGGTTAGCTAGGCAAGTCCAGCTAAAGCTTGAAATTAGGGATGCACCGATCCACATTTCTTCACTTCCGATCCGATTCCGATACCTGAATTTGGATATCTGCCGATACTGATATTATGCCCATACCAATATCTTTCTTGAATATACAGTATAGGCAAAGATTTGGCCAATTAAATATATATATTTTAAATATACCTTGCAAAAAGCAGACAAAATTAAGAAAATATACAAGGCAAATTACGGCCGGCGCTGGAATTGCAAAAAAAAATAAAAAAAATCTGATTCCGATCCGTGAATTAGTGCCAATATCGGCACCAGATACCGATATTGGATCGGCCCCATCCCTACTTGAAATATACTTCAACGTGAGCCTCGAGTTGACATATTCAAACGTCTGCTCTCTCTCTCTCTCTCACACACACACACACACACACACACACACACACACACACACACACACACACACACACACACAGACACACACACACACACACACACACAGTTTCCCAATGCCACCGTCCATTTCAGAGAATTTTCTAAATGCAGGAGAAAGCCCCCGGCCTGTCATGCTACAGTACCTTGAGGACGTCTGAAACCAGTTCTTAATCTCTGTCACCTACATTCAAACAAGATACCTAAGCAGGTACCTACTTAGTACAGTAGCTAGGTGATAGGCATTAGGCAGCTTCCATGCGTTTCATACCCAGCTTAGGAATAGAATGATATGGGTTTTGGACCCTTTTCCATTACAAAGCCCTGAGTACAGTAGATTATTGAGAGCTTTGTACGTGTTGAGTACAGTAGATTATTGAGAGCTTTGTACGTGGTGAGTACAGTAGATTATTGAGAGCTTTGTATGTGGTGAGTACAGTAGATTATTGAGAGCTTTGTACGTAGTGAGTACAGTAGATTATTGAGAGCTTTGTACATGGCGAGTACAGTAGATTATTGAGAGCTTTGTACGTCGTGAGTACAGTAGATTATTGAGAGCTTTGTATGTGCTGCTGAGTACAGTAGATTATTGAGAGCTTTGTATGTGCTGCTGAGTACAGTAGATTATTGAGAGCTTTGTATGTGGTGAGTAGGTACAGTAGATTATTGAGAGCTTTGTACATGGCGAGTACAGTAAATTATTGAGAGCTTTGTACGTCGTGAGTACAGTAGATTATTGAGAGCTTTGTACATGTTGAGTACAGTAGATTATTGAGAGCTTTGTATGTGGTGAGTACAGTAGATTATTGAGAGCTTTGTATGTGGTGAGTACAGTAGATTATTGAGAGCTTTGTACATGGTGAGTACAGTAGATTATTGAGAGCTTTGTATGTGGTGAGTACAGTAGATTATTGAGAGCTTTGTATGTGCTGCTGAGTACAGTATATTGTGCATCCCTAGTGTTTTTTGGTAAAGAACATTAAAAGTAGCCTATGAAATAAACTTCAAGAAATGGGTGTCTTCTGTACAGTTTGCACTATAGTTCTCTATTGGAAGCTGACTGGTTGTACTGATAAACTACTACTACTGAGGATAGATGGGTTGAATATGGCTGTGAGGATAGATTAGTTGAATAGGACTGTGAGGATAGATTAGTTGAATAGGACTGTGAGGATAGATGGGTTGAATAGGACTGTGAGGATAGATGAGTTGAATAGGACTGTGAGGATAGATGGGTTGAATAGGACTGTGAGGATAGATGGGTTGAATAGGACTGTGAGGATAGATGAGTTGAATAGGACTGTGAGGATAGATTAGTTGAATAGGACTGTGAGGATAGATTAGTTGAATAGGACTGTGAGGATAGATGAGTTGAATAGGACTGTGAGGATAGATTAGTTGAATAGGACTGTGAGGATAGATTAGTTGAATAGGACTGTGAGGATAGATGGGTTGAATAGGACTGTGAGGATAGATGAGTTGAATAGGACTGTGAGGATAGATGAGTTGAATAGGACTGTGAGGATAGATTAGTTGAATAGGACTGTGAGGATAGATTAGTTGAATAGGACTGTGAGGATAGATGGGTTGAATAGGACTGTGAGGATAGATGAGTTGAATAGGACTGTGAGGATAGATGGGTTGAATAGGACTGTGAGGATAGATTAGTTGAATAGGACTGTGAGGATAGATGGGTTGAATAGGACTGTGAGGATAGATGGGTTGAATAGGACTGGGAGGATAGATGGGTTGAATAGGACTGTGAGGATATATGAGTTGAATAGGACTGTGAGGATAGATGAGTTGAATAGGACTGTGAGGATAGATTAGTTGAATAGGACTGTGAGGATAGATGGGTTGAATAGGACTGTGAGGATAGATGAGTTGAATAGGACTGTGAGGATAGATGGGTTGAATAGGACTGTGAGGATAGATGAGTTGAATAGGACTGTGAGGATAGATGGGTTGAATAGGACTGGGAGGATAGATGGGTTGAATAGGACTGTGAGGATAGATGGGTTGAATAGGACTGTGAGGATAGATGAGTTGAATAAGACTGTGAGGATAGATGAGTTGAATAGGACTGAGGATAGATGGGTTGAATAGGACTGTGAGGATAGATGGGTTGAATAGGACTGTGAGGATAGATGGGTTGAATAGGACTGTGAGGATAGATGGGTTGAATAGGACTGTGAGGATAGATGGGTTGAATAGGACTGTGAGGATAGATGGGTTGAATAGGACTGTGAGGATAGATTAGTTGAATAGGACTGTGAGGATAGATGGGTTGAATATGACTGTGAGGATAGATTAGTTGAATAGGACTGTGAGGATAGATTAGTTGAATAGGACTGTGAGGATAGATTAGTTGAATAGGACTGTGAGGATAGATGGGTTGAATAGGACTGTGAGGATAGATTAGTTGAATAGGACTGTGAGGATAGATTAGTTGAATAGGACTGTGAGGATAGATTAGTTGAATAGGACTGTGAGGATAGATTAGTTGAATAGGACTGTGAGGATAGATGGGTTGAATAGGACTGTGAGGATAGATGGGTTGAATAGGACTGTGAGGATAGATTAGTTGAATAGGACTGTGAGGATAGATTAGTTGAATAGGACTGTGAGGATAGATGGGTTGAATAGGACTGTGAGGATAGATGGGTTGAATAGGACTGTGAGGATAGATGGGTTGAATATGACTGTGAGGATAGATTAGTTGAATAGGACTGTGAGGATAGATTAGTTGAATAGGACTGTGAGGATAGATTAGTTGAATATGACTGTGAGGATAGATGAGTTGAATAGGACTGTGAGGATAGATGGGTTGAATAGGACTGTGAGGATAGATGGGTTGAATAGGACTGTGAGGATAGATTAGTTGAATAGGACTGTGAGGATAGATGGGTTGAATATGACTGTGAGGATAGATTAGTTGAATAGGACTGTGAGGATAGATTAGTTGAATAGGACTGTGAGGATAGATGAGTTGAATAGGACTGTGAGGATAGATTAGTTGAATAGGACTGTGAGGATAGATGGGTTGAATAGGACTGTGAGGATAGATTAGTTGAATAGGACTGTGAGGATAGATTAGTTGAATAGGACTGTGAGGATAGATGAGTTGAATAGGACTGTGAGGATAGATGAGTTGAATAGGACTGTGAGGATAGATTAGTTGAATAGGACTGTGAGGATAGATGGGTTGAATATGACTGTGAGGATAGATTAGTTGAATAGGACTGTGAGGATAGATGAGTTGAATAGGACTGTGAGGATAGATGGGTTGAATATGACTGTGAGGATAGATGGGTTGAATAGGACTGTGAGGATAGATGGGTTGAATAGGACTGGGAGGATAGATGGGTTGAATAGGACTGTGAGGATAGATGGGTTGAATATGACTGTGAGGATAGATGGGTTGAATAGGACTGTGAGGATAGATGGGTTGAATAGGACTGTGAGGATAGATGGGTTGAATAGGACTGTGAGGATAGATGAGTTGAATAGGACTGTGAGGATAGATGGGTTGAATAGGACTGTGAGGATAGATGAGTTGAATAGGACTGTGAGGATAGATGGGTTGAATAGGACTGTGAGGATAGATGGGTTGAATAGGACTGTGAGGATAGATGGGTTGAATAGGACTGTGAGGATAGATGGGTTGAATAGGACTGTGAGGATAGATGGGTTGAATAGGACTGTGAGGATAGATGGGTTGAATAGGACTGTGAGGATAGATGGGTTGAATAGGACTGTGAGGATAGATGAGTTGAATAGGACTGTGAGGATAGATGGGTTGAATAGGACTGTGAGGATAGATTAGTTGAATAGGACTGGGAGGATAGATGGGTTGAATAGGACTGTGAGGATAGATGAGTTGAATAGGACTGGGAGGATAGATGGGTTGAATAGGACTGTGAGGATAGATTAGTTGAATAGGACTGTGAGGATAGATGGGTTGAATAGGACTGTGAGGATAGATGGGTTGAATAGGACTGTGAGGATAGATGGGTTGAATAGGACTGTGAGGATAGATGGGTTGAATAGGACTGTGAGGATAGATGGGTTGAATAGGACTGTGAGGATAGATGAGTTGAATAGGACTGTGAGGATAGATGAGTTGAATAGGACTGTGAGGATAGATGGGTTGAATAGGACTGTGAGGATAGATTAGTTGAATAGGACTGTGAGGATAGATGGGTTGAATAGGACTGTGAGGATAGATGGGTTGAATAGGACTGTACTTATATTTTTCTCCAACAGATGGGTTGAATAGGACTGTGAGGATAGATGAGTTGAATATGACTGTGAGGAGATTAGGTCTAAAGTGCATGAGAAGGATTAGATCCCATGACTGGGATGAGTGATGCTTTTGGCAATCAGTGATGGTCTGAATAATAATTTTGCTGTTCTGTTTTAAGTGGATCAACAAGGTCAATGGTTGCCTAAGCAACAGAGAGCAAGGGATGTTTATTGTTGATCATCAAGCAGGGCTCGAGTGGTCAGCTGACAGTTATTCAGTTTAGTCACATTTAGGAAGTTGTCAAATCTGGTTCAAATAGTTGAGTAGCTATCTTATTTGCTCATGTGCAACTCCAGCTTCCTCATCAATTCTGCAGCGTGAAACATGTTTATGTTCTGCACACGAAAGGATAAGTTTAGCATGTTCAGTGGTCAAATATACCTGCTACTAGACACGTGGTAACTGGCTTGGCTTCAGTCAGTGTGTGAAAGCATTTAATCCACATGTTACATTGATATCATCAGTCAGTGTAACAGTGTTATCAGTCCCAAAATAATCTCAAACCCAGAAAATGCTGCTGTGCTGTATTATAGCAACAACAAACATACTGACTGACCCAGTGAGTGAGTTAGTGACCCAATGAATGAGTTAGTAACCCAGTGAGTTAGTGACCCAGTAAGTGATTTCAACAAACACCATCCAATCACTGTTTCATTGAATGTTTTGGGTCCTTGGATCCCCGGTGCTTCTCTTCTCCTGGCAGACTGACTCACTGTGGCAGCTGTGTGTGGTCGTGTTGTGAGTACACTCTTCCTCATTTCTCACTAAGTGCAGTAATTGCTCCTCTGGCTGGGTACTTCCTCTTCTCAGTCAGGATGCTATAATTCATGAACATTGACATGATGGGCTAACATCAGCTATCTGCTGCACCACACGTCATGATGGGCTAACACCAGCTATCTGCTGACATGATGGGCTAACACCAGCTATCTGCTGCACATCAGTTGCCTTTGTTGTAGCGCGGGAAATCTAAACTCAAGATTTTTATTAAAACGCATTGAATGGCTGTGGCTCTCCAGGCTTTGTTCTTTGAAAATGGATTAACTTTCTTGTTTTTACTTGATATTCGACAAACTGGGAGGTTGACTATCATTTTTGTCATTGATTGATTGATTGATTGATTGATTGATCAGATAGCTTTTGTGTGTGGATTCATTAAATGTAACATCCATCTTTCTGGCCTTGTGTGCTTACAAGCTCTTTCTTATAGGACGTTTCTGTAATATATAGAAAGTACAATCGCTAGGATAGGATTAGGGATGGGTATCGTTCAAAATTTTTCGATACCGATACCGTTTCGATACTTGGATTTCGATACCGGTTCCTGAACGATACTTTTTTCGATACCAATTTTTAGAAAAATCCATTTTAACAAAAATAAAACAGCATTACACATTGAAATTATTTTACAAATCTTTAGTTTTCCCCCCATCTTAAGTTTTACAGCAGAAAAAAATAAAACCTACTGTATTTAACATAACTTTAAGTTCTCTAAACGTATTGCCGTCCCTACAAAAAATATTGGAAGTACTACAAAGGAAAGAAATGTAAAACAAATAAATCAGTGGAATAGTTTTCAGTGCAAAACAGAGAGTTGCAAATCAGGGTTTAATGCGCACTGATGCAACAGAACTCTATTCTTGCCCAAACTGATGAGATGGATCCACTTCATGCATGGAAGACTAGTTGAGCATTGACTAGCCTATCAATATAGCCAATGGCACAAAGTGAATCCCATTTATATTCAACAAACTATCATGACATCAGCGTTTGTTAACGAGTTGCTAAAAATACATAATGGCCGATAACGTTTGCACATAACGTTAACGCTAATTAATTAAACATTAACGCTAGTGTTGCAGATCAGTGTTTAATGCTCACTGCTGCAACAGAACGTCATTCTTGTCAAATCTGACGAGACAGCTCCACTTCACGCATTCACTGACTAGCCAATCAATATAAATGAATCGCATTTACATTCAACAAACTATCATGACATCAGCGTTTGTTAACGAGTTGCTAAAAATACACAATGCCCGCTTGCGCATAACGTTACGGCGGCAATTAATTAAACGATCTGCTAGCTACAACTCACAGCCAGATGCATGGATTTGTCAGACTGAGGGATCTGATAACCGCTAACTTGCGGTAAGCTGACCCACCTCTCAATTATTTCTCTTATCTGTGGAAACCAGTCCGTGTTGTTTCTGTTTCTTTTCCTGCTTTTCATCATCTTCGCCATATGGTACTCCAGGATAGGAGTAGCTTGAGTGGCTAACTTCTTGTATACTATATCCGCACCGCACGCCTGGCTCACAGTCACAACAAACACACCGGCTAAAGTGGGCGTAACGTTTCCTGCATGCCTCTACATGACAGCCAATCACCAGCCGTATTAGAGCGCGGCGTGCAAGCATGTCGCATGCTTATAGGCTCAATGACGCTGTTTTGTTTTGGTATCGAAAATTGGTATCGATTGACAAGGGAGGCTTCGATACCCCTTAGTATCGATGTTTCCATTTCGGTGCCAAGTAAGTATCGAAACTCGATACCAATCCCTAGATAGGATAGCAATACATTAATTAATGTGCTTTAGATTTGTTTCTCATGTTTCTTGGAGGGAAACAGACCTTCACTGACGACTTCAAATTGCACAGGATACACAGCTTCCCAGCTGGAGCATAGTGGAGAGCCTACAGATAGCTTCAATTCCCTTTTATGGCAGTGGAAGGCTTTTTCAAACAGGAAATGACATCACGACATGCTGGGTCTGACTGGGAGCTCGCAGCGACTCTGTGTCATTCCGAGGCAGACAGAGAGAGCTGCAGTTTTGACTGGAAACGAAGCTTCATCGCACTTGAAATTCCCTCGACTCCGAAACTAAAATAGCTCACGGGTCAGGAAGAGGATGTGCCCTCGATTGAGATGTTATTTCATCTATGATGGGTTGAGTGATATCCACAAACCAAAATAATTAATAGACACGAGGAGCAATCTCCTACTAAATCTAAATCTACTGACAGCGAACATCACAGCCAGTAAACTATCACTAAAAACATGACCAGTGCAATAATGGCACAACGAATAGAATGCTGTTAAGTGATTGAGT